>NW_020665097.1:1882006-1916417 GCF_002925995.2 Terrapene triunguis
AAGAGAGCCCAGCTGGCACCTGCTGCAAAAGGGTGCGTGCCCCCACACTCTGCCTTCCACAGATGGCACATTAGCAACCTGTATAACACCTGCCATGAAATGGCACAGACACCCACAGAGCACCTTCTGCAGTAGGGAGCATTGTATCTAATTTAGTTGGGGATTGGTCCTGCTTTGAGCAGGGGGTTGGACTAGATGACCTCCTGAGGTCCCTTCCAACCCTGACATGCTATGATTCTATCTATATACCCTCTGCTTCAGCTGGGCACCTGCCTATGAGGCACATAAATCCACAAAGCAACCCTTCTGGGTCTTGGTGTTTAGTGGCAGAATGGGAATTGGGAAGGGACCCCAGGGCACAATGATGGGCCCTGGCTCACTTCTTTACCATGATACCAGGCTTTCCTTGCACCTCATGCTGTGCCACTAGGAACAATCACACCCACTCTATTTAGTGTGGAGCAGTAAAAATTCAAATAAATCAGTAACAGTGAAAGTCTAGCACCCACTAGCACCAGCTCCAGCACTCTCCACCCCCTTCCAATCTGTGGGTTCTACAATAAGGCGCAAGTCTTGCTCTCAAAAATGTACTTTCCTGAGGGCAAGTCTAGACTTAAAATGCTGCATTGGCGCAGCTGCACTGATGCCACTGTGCCACTGTGTGATGTTCTCCTGGTGATAGCTGGACCAGTGGTCTGCTAGGTCACTCCAATCCTCGACTCTGGGACCCAGCCTTACCCTGCTCTGCTGTGAGAACCCCCACTCCCGGGCTGTTCACGCACAGCCTCTAGCATGTAAGCTTCTTGGATTGTGCAACCAAATGACACTAGCCAATATCTCTGGTACCAGACACAACCCTAGGAACCTCCGTCTTGCAGTGTCCAGTTATGCCCGCTGGACGCTGCCAGCTTTGTCAATTTAACAAAGAAATTGATATGTACCAGGCTGGTTATCCCAAAGGGAGTTTCTGACACGCTTCAATCCAAACGCACTGCTTCAGGTAGAATAAACAAATTTATTAACTACAAAGATAGATTTTAAGTGATTTTAAGTCAAAGCATAACAAGTCAGATTTGGTCAAATGAAATAAAGGCAAAACGCATTCTAAGCTGATCTTAACACTTTCAGTGCCCTTACAAACTTAAATGCTTCTCACCACAAGCTGGCTGGTTGCTCTTCAGCCAGGCTCTCCCCTTTGATCAGTGCTTCAGTCGCTTGGTGGTGATGTCTGTAGATGGAGGTGAAAGAGAGAGGAAGAGCATGGCAAACGTCTCTCCCTTTTATTATGTTCCTTCTTCCCTCTTGGCTTTGCCCCCCCCCCCCAGGGTCAGGTGAGCATTACCTCATTGTAGTCCCTACTGACCAAAGGAAGGGGGGTGACTCACTCGAGAGTCCAAGAGACTCTTTGTTGCTACCTAGGACAGTGTCCTTTGTTCCTGTGAGGCTGGGCTGGGTTTGTCCCATACATGCCCTGATGAGGTGTGAACTGCCCCCCTGCTCTTGGAGAGTTTTGCCTGGGCCTGTTTTAAGCCATGAGGACACATTTTCAGCCTCATAACTATATACATGAAATTACAACCTATAACGTTACTATAACATCACTGTAACAACAATTACTAGAACAACAATGCTCAGTGCATCATGAGCCTTCCAAAGACACCCAACATGACAAACTTTGCATTGGATACCACACAATCATTTTATAAGGATGAACGTGGGGGTGTAGGGTGTTCCCCTGAGGTACAGAACGTCACACACTGTAGCACTTAAATGAAGACATTCCTATGCCAGAAGGAAAGCTCCTCCCATTGGCATAGTTAATCCACCTACCCGCGAGGCGATAGCTATATCGAGGGGAGAAAGTCTCCTGCTGACATACTGCTTGTCCACACCAGGAGTTAGGTCGGGGGTGTGGATTTTTCACACCCCTGAGCGACATAGATTTACCAATATAAATCTGTAGTCTAGGCCTGTCTGTCAATGCTAACTTGGAAGAAAATTATCTTGAATGCTTATGGATCAATGTCTTATCAGATAAAGCACAAGATGGTTTATTAGTTAGTGTCTGCTACAGACCACCAAATCACAGTAGGGAACAGGATGACCATTTTCTTATGCACCCATCTATAATATGTAGGGGGGAAAGCTGCATGATCATGGGGGACTTCAATTTGAGTGACACATGCTGGAGGTCTCATGCTGCCGATACTAAAACATCCTTGGAATTTCTAAACATTATAGATAACAATTTCCTAAATCAAAAAGTGTTGCATCCAACAGAGGAGAATTCTGTAGTAGACCTTGTCCTAAAAGATAAAGAGTAACTGATCACCGAACTAAAAATTAAAGGTAGCTTTAAAAGGGCCAATTTTCCAAAGCTGAAAACAATTATGAGCCAAATCAGCTGGGAGGAAGAATTTAATCAGAAAAATGTGAATGATAATTGGAAATTACGAACACTTTACTAGATGCCTAAAAAGCCACAATCCCACAATGAGGAAGACGGCCATATTGGTTAAAATAAAACTGACCTGGTTTAGAGAGGAAGTGAAGGCAGCTATAAAATATAGCATATAAGAAATGGAAGAAAGGGGAAGTTGATAGTAATGAATATAAAGGAAGCTGGAAATGTCAAGTATAAGGGAAGCAAAGGAATACAAGGAAAAATCTATGGTCAGCAGAGATAATGTAAAGCATTCTTTAAATATATTAGGAACAAAAATAAACCAAACATTACTATTCCTCCATTACTAAATGGATAGGGTAGTATTATCAATAATGATGCAGAAAAGGTAGAAATATTCAGTAAATACTTCTGTTCTGTATTTGGAAAAATATGATGTAGTTATATCATAGGATGATGATAACACTCTTCATTACACTTGTATCTCAGGAGGATATTAAACAGCAACTACCAAAGTTAATCATTTTTAAGTCAGCAGGTCTAGGTAACTTGCATCCAAGAGTTTTAAAAGAGAAGGCTAAGGAGCTTACTGAACCATTAATGTTGATTTTCAATAAGACTTGGAGCACTGAGGAAGTTCCGAAAGAAAGCTAATGTTGTGCCAATATTTTAAAAGGGTAAAGGAGATGATCCAGGTAATTATAGTCCTGGGAGCCTGACATTGATTCTGGGCAAGATAATGGAGCAGCTGATATGGGACTTGATTAATAAAGAATTAAAGAAGGGTTATTTAATTAATGCCAATCAACATGGGTTTTATGGAAACTAGATTCTGTCAAGCAAACTTTGTGTCTTTTTCTGATGAGATTACAAGTATGGCTTTATTACAAGTAAAGGTAATATTGTTGATATAATATACGTAGACTTATGTAAGCCATTTGCTTACTTGAGACCATTACTCCTTGTTCTGTCATCTGCTACCACTGAGAACAGTCTAGATCCAACCTCTTTGGAACCCCCTTTCGGGTAGTTGAAAGCAGCTATCAAATCCCCCCTCATTCTTCTCTTCTGCAGACTAAATAATCTCAGTTCCCTCAGCCTCTCCTCATAAGTCACGTGCTCCAGCCCCCTAATCATTTTTGTTGCCCTCTGCTGGACTCTTTCCAATTTTTCCACATCCTTCTTGTAGTGTGGGGCCCAAAACTGGACACAGTACTCCAGATGAGGCCTCATCAATGCTGAATAGAGGGGAATGATCATATCCCTTGATCTACTGGCAATGCTCCTACTTATACAGCCCAAAATGCTGTTAGCCTTCGTGACAACAACGGCACACTGTTGACTCATATCCAGCTTCTCGTCCACTGTAACCCCTAGGTCCTTTTCTGCAGAACTGCTGCCTAGCCACTCGGTCCCTAGTCTGTAGCAATGCATGGTATTCTTCCATCCTAAGTGCAGGACTCTGCACTTGTCCTTGTTGAACCTCATCAGATTTCTTTTGGCCCAATCCTCTAATTTGTCTAGGTCCCTCTCTATCCTATCCCTACCCTCCAGCGTATTTACCACTCCTCCCAGTTTAGTGTCATCTGAAACTTGCTGAGGGTGCAATCCATGCCATCCTCCAGATCATTAATGAAGATATTGAACAAAACTGGCCCCAGGACCAACCCTTGGGGCATTCCGCTTGATACCGACTGCCAGCTAGACATGGAGACATTGATCACTACCCATTGAACCCGATGATCTAGCCAGCTTTCTATCCACTTTATAGTCCATTCATCCAGCCCATACTTCTTTAACTTGCTGGCAAGAATACTTTGGGAGACCGTATCAAAAGTCAGATATCAGAGGGGTGGCTGTGTTAGTCTGGATCTGTAAAAAGCAACAAAGAGTCCTGTGGCACCTTAAAGACTAACAGATGTATTGAAGCATGAGCTTTCGTGGGTGAATACCCACTTTGTCAGACGCATGTCAAAAGCTTTGTTTGGAGAATGTGAGCCTGGCGAGTTCACATTCTCCGACTTTTGCCCATCACCAGGATTGCTAGAAACAAATATTTTTTGTAAGTGAATGCAGATATTCCCACATAATCACCTGACTCCAGGTGTCAGGTATTTCTTATACATGGTTGGTTACAGGGCTGCTACTAGTAGGTCAGGCATCTGTACCAGATATGGACTGACTACAGAGCTTCCTTCTCAGAGAGATACACACCAGATGTATTTTCTCGAAGATGCTTTAGTTGTTCTGCCAGGTATGGCTGAGTTTAGCTTAAATAAATATGTTACACACCTAGTGGCTGAACAGTATAATGCAGTTTAGCACTCCATTACATCTCCCCCTTTAAGTTCTACATTCCTACCATTTACAAAGTTTACACTATCATGCTATCTTTAACGTTCAGTACGGACCAGTCTGATTTCAGAGTGGTAGCCGTGTTAGTCTGTATCAGCAAAAAGAACGAGGAGTACTTGTGGCACCTTAGAGACTAACAAATTTATTTGAGCATAAGCTTTCGTGGGCTAAAACCCACTTCATCGGATGCATGCAGTGGAAAATACAGTAGGAAGATATATATATACAGAGAACGTGAAAAAATGGGTGTGGCCATGCCAACTGTAACGAGAATGATGAATTAAGGTGAGCAATTATCAGCAGGAGGAAAAAAAACTTTTATAGTGATAATCAGGATGGCCCATTTCCAGCAGTTGACAAGGAGAAAAAAAATTAGTATGGGGAAATAGGTTTTACTTTGTGTAATGACCCATCCACTCCCAGTCTTTATTCAAGCCTAATTTAATGGTGTCCAGTCTGCATATTAATTCCAATTCTGCAGTTTCTCGTTGGAGCTTGGTTTTGAAGTTTTGAAGTCTGTTAAGCATCTCCGAATCATACAGGTTTTCTAATTACATGACCAGAACGCATAACAACTTGGTCATCTGGCTGTAGCTGGTTTGGAATTCTTGCGTCGTCTTCTTGTTCTGAATCCACCATCTGTAGATTGTTCTTTCTGAGGAATAAATTAGATGTCAACAGTTCCTGTTGAACTCTCCACTGTCAGTTTCCATTACATATGATCTGGGTGCTGAATTCTTTTTCTTTATGGCAGCTGGAGTTGTCCGTCCTTTTTCTCCATTCAATTTGACATGAACATGGTCACCATGTTCTAGACGTGGCAGTTCTCTATCTGAGTGGCATCTGTTGTAAAAGTGTTTGTAAACTCTTTTTGCCTTTTTATCTAATTTGGCTACTCTCTTCATGTCTGGCCACTTTGGAAATATGTTATTTTCCAAAGGTGGAACAGTAGTTCTGATATGTCTTCCTATCAGGAGTTGTGCTGGACTATATCCAGTACTGGTGTTGGTGTTGATTTGTAGCACTGAAGAGCAAGGAATGGATTTTCCTGCTGTCGGATTTTCTTGACTGACTGTACAGCTCTCTCAGCCTCTCCATTTGCTTGTGGGTAATATGGGCTGCTAGTAATATGATCAAAATCATATTGTGTTCAAAATGACTTAAATTCTGCTGCAGTTAAGTGTTACATTTGCTTGTGGTCCATTGCCAATCACTAGTTGTTCTGGAATACCAAAGTGAGCAAAAGTGCACTTCAGTTTCTTGATAATTCTGTGACGTTATCTTTTTCAAGTACATTTTTTCTATATATTTGAAAAAAATAGTCCACTACAACCAGGTAATGATGTCCTCTGAATTTGTATAAATCTGCAGCTAGTCTCTTCCAAGGTCTCTCTGGTAGAGGTGTTTGTACACTGTATGGTTCAGCATTGTCTCTTAAGTTGATTTGTACTGGATGTCCTTTCAAAAGTCCAATATCATCAAATATGCCATCAAGTTCTTCCACCTCCCTCACTAGGTCCATCATGGCTGCCATGCTGCGGCTGAGAAGGTTCTTGGTCTTTGATTGTTTGATCACATTCACTCTGAATGCAAAGCTTTTGTCTTTGTAAGTTGTTTCTGTGGTAAACTGGCTCAGAATACCTCCAGAGTTAGTCAGGGCTGTGTCAGGTGACTTCAGCTCTGGGAGGGGCTGACGGCTATTGTAAGTCCCTTCTGAGATGACTGTGATGTCTGCCACTGAGTCAATTTAAAGTCAATAGTCTTGCCATGACTGTTCAGTTCACTCTCTAGGCAGGTTTTGTGTCATCACATGTGAAAGATCCCAGAAACAATGGTTCTTGATTGTCTGTAATATAAGTCAGCTCCCTGACTGCTTTGGTGTGGCAAACAGCTGCAAAATGCCTATATTTTGTGCATTTATTACACCTTGTGCCTTTGGCTGGCCAGGCATCATCTCTTGGGATATAAATTCTTCCACATCTTGTGCATTCTCATTTAGGCTGTTAGGGTTTGGTGTGTGACTGGAATTTGTCCATCTTAGCCTGGGAGTTCTCTCTCCTTGCCTCAGATGTCTAATGATAATGACTTGTAGCTCTCATGCTGCATATTTTAACACTTCTAAGCTAGTTTCTTGTTTTTCAAGTTTGGCAAGTTGCTCTTTGTTTTCCTGTCTCACCAGCCCACATTGCTTTGTTATGTGAATAGCTGTGCGTAGGGTTAAATCTGTTTTTAATTGTAGCTGTTGTGGAAGATTTTTATCTGTTAACGCAATAACCAGCTTGTCTCTGATATTTTCATGTTTTGCAGTTTCAAAATTACAGTTTTCAGCCAATGTATGCAGAGCCCTTATAAAACATCCAACATTTTCCCTTGGTCCTTGAATTCTCTGGTGAAAACATGCTCTTTCCTAAACCACATTTCTCTGATATATAAGGTATGCATCAGACATAGCCAGAACCCTTTCATAGTCATCTTTGGGACTGTCTTCAGTAAAGGCAAAGGATTTAAAAATATGCTCTGCCTGCTTCTGCATAGCATAAATTTAAGAGCATCCCTGTGTATCTTCAGTTTCCTCATGGAATTTTGTAGCCATTCAAAATCTTGCAAAATCTTCCAGTCTGTCCATTTTGAAGGTTAGTCAAAGCTGAAGTTCTCTGGGGCACTGAAGAGTGGCATGTGCATGAGATTGATCCTGCAACCTCGTTGCTTTACTCCTTCTGTCTGACTCCTTCGTTGCTGCTTTCCTTCTATTTCTGTTCCCCTCTGGAACTAGTTTACTCCTGACACCATGTCAGGTGTTTCTTGTACACGGTAGGTTGCAGGGCTGCTACTAGGAGGTCAGGCGTCTGTATGAGATATGGACTAAGTACAGAGCTTCCTTCTCAGAGAGATACAGACCAGATGTGTTCACTCAAAGATCCTTTAGTGGTCTGCCAGGGATGGCTGAGGTTAGCTTAAATATGTTCTGTTACACACAGCGCCACCTCTTGGCTGATCAGTACAATAAGTTTAGCATTCCATTACACTAGGAGCTGTGGCTTTAAGAAAAACACCAAATGTCTGGCAAACCATGATCAAATCAAAAGCCTTGGAAGTGCTGTGCCCTATCCCCTCTTGTATTGGTATTGGCTTGGCAGGGGTTCCCTGCCCATGGAGTCCAGATATCGAGGGGCACTAGGTGGACAGGGAAATAGCTTAATCTCTGTTTTTCCAAGTATCACTTGACAGGTGAGACTTGTAGTCTGATGTTCACTAATGGTCTGGCCTGTGCAGGGCAGACATTTCCCTCCTGCTGCCCCCTGCCCCCGGAGTTGTGCATAGGGTCAGGAGTACAGTTACCAGCTTGCTCACCCCAACGGGGAGACGAATGCTGCCGTAGGGCCTGATTCTGAGCCACAGGCTGCCTGCGTGCCGCTCCCTGGAGGAGCGGGGCTGAACGTCCTGTGTGATCCCAGCCAGCTATACTTTAAAACATATGGCAGTGAAATGCACAAAGGTGGGAGGAGCTGGGTGCGGCATAATGTGGGACTGATTGAACGCAGCCGGCCCTGGGCTGAGGCCGCTTCTCTTTCATCTCTGCAAACATCTGTCCCAGGGAGAGGAAGAAGGAGTGAGGAAGAAGATGATGATGGTGTGACTTGCTTAAAACAACTAGCCTCTCCTGCCCACAGCATCCGGGGAGCCAGGAGGATGGAGAGGTTGCAGGGCCCTGGTTTCTTCCTTATTGACTATGAAGTTACCAAGACCAGGCTGGGCCAAGCTTTGTGCCCATGGTTCAATCCCAGACTCCTGCGTGCCCAGCAGATCTGGGCAGTGAGAAGGTAAAGGGGACAGGAGCAGGAATCTCCCTGGATCCAGACACATCCCCTGCTCCAAAGAGCTTGTAATCTAAGGGTTCAATCCTGATCCACTGAAATCAGCAGCGAAACTGCCAGCGGCCTCCTTGGGAGCAGGATTGCAGCCCAAGTTTGACAGTTTAGAGAATAGTCACTCTGGGGCCATGCCCCTCTCGCCCTCGCAGGCAGGGGGCAGTGTTGTTCAGTGCCGACAGTAGCTGAGTGCCTAGTCACTGGGCTGGCTGCATAAACTGCCTTGGGAACCTCATGAGAGTGGATAGAGCAAGAGGGAGAATCCAGCACTCCCAGGGTGGTTCGACCTAGCTGGAGAAGAAAGTCAGTGTGGCTAAAATAAACAAACAACATGTGCTGCTGTGTCCCATCCCTGCTACACCCCAACCCCATTGTAGCCCCTCCAGCGCAGCCCCTCCGCACTGCACCCTGACCCACTGCACCTCCCCCCAGCTGCACCCCCTCACTGAACCCCCCCACTGTATCCCTGACCCACTTCAATCCCCTTCCCCACTGTTTACCCTTCTCCACTGCTCACCCTCCTCTACTGAATCCCCATCCCACTCCACCACTTTGCTGCACCGACATTTCACCCATCTCAGGGATAAAAGGACAGTTCAGCCAAACTCCCATCCCGCCCCAGTCTCCTAGGCCCTGCCTCCCTTTGCTGCATACACTGTCTGCAACATGCCCCTTCCTTGAAGCCTGGAGCTAATAAACTGCCACATTAGATCATATTCCTGGAATAGCCGGGCTCCATAGCCTAGGCTCCCCTGGGTTTGCCGGCTTTACGAGTAGCGTGTGTGGATATGAAAGGAAGGAGGCTGCCCTTTGAAGTCAGGCAGGGTGAGGAAGACAAGGAATTCAGTGGGGCAGGCCCTGAGGAGGCTGCAAATCAGAACCAGAGGGCTCAGCACTTGCATCAGAAGGGAAGGAGGGTGAGCAGCCCCTTGTGATGTGGGATGCAGATGGCTCTGCGATGGGGCTCTGTCCAGAGGCCAGGCACATTCTCAGGGCCTGGCTCCACTCTGCCACACCCAAGCCAAGGAAGCCTCTGGGCTGGGACAGAGAAATCAATATAGCAGTGAGCCAGGCCTTCTAGCCCGCTGGCTGTGGGGGTGGCATCTAGTGCTGGTTCCGAATGCCGAAGGCGGTGAAGCCGTGGCCCTGCCACATTCCCGGCAGTGGCTGCCTGTAATGCTGTGAGCATGGCCCACCTCATTGCTGGCAGTGGGCCCAAACTACAGTCACAAGGGTCCACTATTGGCTAGTCACAAACTAGCTGAAGAGAGGGAGAATGGTCAAGTGGTTAAAATACTAGGGTAGGTCTCAGGAATCCTGGGTTCCCTTCCCAGCTCCTGTACTGATGCTATGTGTGACCTGGGGTATGTCACATCCCTGCTCTTTGCCTCAGTTTCCCCTTCTGCATAATGGAGTGAGGAAAAGTCCATTAGTGTGATAGCCCCTCAGATGCTGTGGTTAGGTTTACCATATTTCAGGTTCCCAAAAAGAGGACACTGCCGGAGTGGGGAAGGAGGAGCTGGGAGGGAGTGGTAGCTGGAGTGTGGGTACAGTTGGGGGTGCTGCAGGGGGTACCTGTGGCAGGGATACTTACTGGAAGTGGGGAGCAGTGTTGCTCCCTGTCACGGTAGCAGGGCGGCTGGCTCACGCCCAGGACACAGCGACAGCCGTCAGTCAGCGCCTCCCTGCGGGATCCCCCTCCCCAGGGCTAGTAGCCTGGGCCTGGGCAGGTGGGATCCAGCAGCTATGGCTTGCAGGGGAATGGACCAATCAGATGCAGATGCAGGGGAGGGACCAATCGGGAAGTGGATCAATCAAGGCTTTTTCTGAGCTGTGGCTTGTCTGCTCTGCAAAAATCCTGGACATTTCCTGTTATTTGAAAATCCCCCGGACAGAGAAAGAAGGCTCAGGAAGGAGGCAATGTCCGGGAAAGCCCAGACATATGGTAACCCTAGCTGTGGTGAAGGAGGCCTTGGAAAGGGGGATGAAAATGCAACTCCTGAACATTGATCCAGACATACAACGTTATTCCCAGTCAGGGAGCACAAAGAAGACATGTGAAGTCTTAGTTGACTAGCCACACAAACACACACAGACCCTTTACACTACACTAGACATGTTTGCTGCTATAGTGATGTCAGCTGGGGGGGGGTGTTACCTTTTACAATGTTTCCATGCTGGCAAAGCCCCCTTGTACACACGGTGATACTGGCATACAAGTGCTGTTGCTAGGGTCACTTGTTTCTCTCAGGCAACCATTACAAGTGGCTAGTACAAGTCGTGTCTCCGCAAGCAGGGTCTGACCGCTTAGGATAGCTCTGTGAACTGTTTCTAGAGTAGACATAGCCTGTAAAGAGCAGCCTCCAGGCCCTGAGAAGTGGAACTGGGTGAAGCTTTTTACTAGGGCTGTCAAGCGATTAAAAGAATGTATCCCGATTAATCGTGCACTTAAAAAAAGTCCACTCAGTCCTACTTCTTGTTCAGCCAATTGCTCAAACAAGTTTGTTTATGTTTGCAGGAGATAATGCTGCCCACTTCTTGTTTACAATGTCACCTGAAAGTGAGAACAGGCATTTGCATGAGATTGTGGTAGCCGGCATCGCAAGATACTTACGTGCCAGGTGCGCTAAAGATTCATATGTCCCTTCATGCTTCAACCACCATTTCAGAGGACATGCATCCATGCTGATGAGGGGTTCTGCTCGATAATGGTCCAAAGCCGCGCAGACCAACGCGTGTTCGCTTTCATCATCTTAGTCAGATGGCACCAGCAGAAGGTTGATTTTCTTTTTTGGTGGTTTGAATTCTGTAGTTTCCATGTTGGAGTGTTGCTCTTTTAAGACTTCTGAAAGCATGCGCCATACCTCATCCCTCTCAGATTTTGGAAGGCACTTCAGAGTCTTAAACCTTGGATCGAGTGCTGTAGCTATCTTTAGAAATCTTACATTGGTACCTTTTTTTCATTTTGTCAAATTTGCAGTGAAAGTGTTCTTAAAATGAACATGTGCTGGGTCATCAGCCGAGACGGCTATAACATAAAATATATGGCAGAATGTGGGTAAAACAGAGCAGGAGACATATTATTCTCCCCCAAGGAGTTCAGTCAAGAATGGTGACAGAATGGTGACAGAAGCGTGAAGGGGCATATGAATGTTTAGCATATCTGGCACGTAAATACCTTGCAATGCCGGCTGCAAAAGTGCCATGCGAACGCCTGTTCTCACTTTCAGGTGACATTGTAAAAAAGAAGTGGGCAGCAGTGTCTCCTGCAAATGTAAACAAACTTGTTTGTCTTAGGGCAGGTCTTCACTACAGGGGGGGGTCGATTTAAGATACGCAAATTCAGCTACGCGAATAGCGTAGCTGAATTCGACTTATCGGAGCCGACTTACCCCGCTGTAAGGACGGTGGCAAAATCGACCTCCGCGGCTCCCCGTCGAAGGCGCTTACTCCCACCTCCGCTGGTGGAGTAAGCGCGTTGATTCGGGGATTGATTGTCGCGTCCCGACGAGACGCGATAATTCGATCCCCGAGAGATCGATTTCTACCCGCCGATTCAGGCGGGTAGTGTAGACCTAGCCTTAATGATTGGCTGAACAAGCAGTAGGACTGAGTGGACTTGTAGGCGCTAAAGTTTTACATTGTTTTGTTTTTCAGTGCAGTTATGTAAAAAAAAAAAAATCTACATTTGTAAGTTGTACTTTCACGATAAAGCAATTCCATCATGGTATTTGTATGAGATGAATTGAAAAATACTATTTCTTTTGTTTATCATTTTTACAATGCAAATATTTGTAATAAAAACAATATAAAGTGAGCACTGTACACTTTGTATTCTGTGTTGTAATTGAAAGCAATATATTTGAAAATGTAGAAAAACATCCAAAAATATTTAATAATTTTCAGTTGGTATTCTATTGTTTAACAGTGCAATTAAAACTGTGATTAATCTTGATTTATTTTTTTAATCATGATTCATTTTTATGAGTTAATCGCATGAGTTAACTGCGATTATTCGACAGCCCTACTTTTTACCCAGCAATTTTCCTGCTGAAAAATGGGTGGGGAGTTGATCAAAGATGATTTTTTGTGGCAAAATATTTTTATTGTTTCAATTTTGTTTCAAATTGAAATTTTCATTTAAATTTTTGAAAACAGAAAAAAATATTGTTTTGAATTTTTTTCCCTTTTTCCTTTTTTTTTTTGGTCACAGTAGGAACAACAGCTGGGGTTTCTTTTACAGCTTTTCCTTTTGTCTCCGTAAGTTTTCAAAACTTCTCCAGCTTTGGCAAAGCCCTAGAGAGGCCAAAGGAGAAATGAAAACCTGACTTCAAAGCTTGGTGACTAGCCTAGAGTTGGAGAAATTTGGAAAAGTTACAGTATGGAAAAAGCAAACCTAACTAGGACATTCATAATTTTATTGCACTCACGGCAAAGAAGGAGATGTAGGGAATAGGAGAGAAAAGAGGAAAATGCAAATAAAGTAAAAATTTAGGAAATTTGGATATATTTCAAAAAACATTTAACTAAAAATTTGGATGAAACGAGCAGATTCCAGTCAGAGCCCTGTGAAATAGAATCAAATTCAAAACCTAAGAATTTTTTACGAACATATTTTCCCATTTTTTTTAACCAGCTCTGCTTACATGTAATGAACAGAGCAGGGGTCAGGGTCAAGGCCAGAGTGATTTGCTAGTCAGGAAAGGGGTTACAATTCATAGCCAGCATGATTGGTAACAAAGAGCTCAGTAGAGACAAGTTTTTTTAGGGTGATCGCTGGGGTGAAGATAGGGTTGCCAACTGTCTCATCGCACAAACCCAAACACCCTTGCCCCGGTGTGACGTTCCCCTCTGGTGTTATCTGGACCGGTGAGCTGCTAGGTCACTCCAATCCTTGACTCTGCAAGCCAGCCTTACCCTGCTCTGCTGTGAGAACCCCCACTCCTGGGCTGTTCACCCACAGCCTCTGGCATGTAAGCTGCTTCCAGCTACTTGCAACCGAATGACACTGGCCCATATCTCTGGTCCCAGACACAACCCTAGGAACCTCCATCTTGCAGTGTCCAGTTATGCCCACTGGACACTGCAAGCTTATATGAGTTCATCAGTTTAACAAAGGAATTGATATGTACCAGGCTTGTTATCCCAAGGAGAGTCTCTGACACGCTTCAAACCAAACGCATTGCTTCAGGTAGAATAAACAAACAAATTTATTAACTATGAAAGATAGATTTTAAGTGATTATAAGTCAAAGCACAAGTCAGATTTGGTCAAATGAAATGAAGGCAAAACGCATTCTAAGCTGATCTTAACACTTTCAATGCCTTTAAAAATTTAAATGCTTCTCACCAGTCTGGCTGGTTGCTCTTCAGCCAGGCTCTCCCCTTTGATCAGTGCTTCAGTCGCTTGGTGCTGATGTCTGTTGATGTAGGTGGAAGAGAGAGAGAAAGCGTGGCAAATGTCTCTCCCTTTTATCCCTCTTGGCTTTGCCCCCCCCCCTTCAGAGTCAGGTGAGCATTACCTCATTGCAGTTCCAAACTGATCAAAGGAAGGGGGGTGATTCCTTCGAGAATCTAACAGATTTTTTTGTTGCTGCCTAGGCCAGCACCCTTTGTTCCTGTGAGGCTGGGCTGGGTTTGTCCCATACCCGCCCTGATGAGGTGTGAACTGCCTCTCTGCTCTTGGAGAGTTTTTGCCTGGGCTTGTTTTAAGCCATGAGGATACATTTTCAGCCTCATAACTACATACATGAAATGATAACCTATAACATTACTATAACATCACTGTAACAACAATTACTAGAACAACAATGCTCAGTGCATCATGACCCTTCCGAAGACACCCGACATGACAAACTTTGCATTGGATACCACATAGTCATATTATAAGGATGAACATGGGGGTGCTAGGTGTTCCCCAGTGTACAGAGTGTCACACCCGCCCTCTGCCATGCCCTTTCCCAGTGCCATGCCCCTGCCACACCCCTTTTCTGAGGCCCCACCCTGGCTCACTCCAGCTCCCCTCTCTCTGTCGCTCGTTCTCCCTGACCCTCACTCACTTTCACCGGGCTGGGGCACGGGGTTGGGGTGTGGTATGGAATGCAGGCTCTGGGCTTGTGTGGGGGGGGTGGAACCAAGGGGTTCAAAGTGTGGGAGGGGGCTCTGGGCTGAGCCTGGGGCAGGAGGTTGGGCTGCAGGAGGGGGTTTGGGGTGTGGGCTCTGGGAGGGCGTTTGGGTGAGGGAGTGGGCTGGAGGCAGTGGGTTGGGGTGTGGGAGGGGATTCGGGATGCAGGTTCTGGCCAGGTGGTGCTTACCTCAGGTGGTTCCGGAAGTGGCAGCATGTCCAGCAGTGGCTCCTAGGCTCACGGGTGGCCAGACGGCTCTGCGCGCTGCTGCTGCCTGCAAGCATCGCCCTCGCAGCTCCCATTGGCTGCGGTTCCCTGTTCCCAGCCAATGGGAGTTGTGGAGTCGGCACTCCGGGCAGGGGCAGCGCACAGAGACCCCCCCTGGCTGTGCCTCCTCCTAGAGCCACTGCCGGATATGCCAGGCGCTTCTGGGAGTGGCGTGGAACCAGGAGATTGAGCTCAATTCCAGGAGACTCCTGGCCAAAGCGAGAGGGTTGGCAACCCGTGCAGAGTTACATCCTTTACTGCTTAACAAAATAAAGAACACTCGGGGGTTTCAGTATTTCATGATATGCATGTTGTTTAGGGGCTACCCATTAGTATTGCTGTTGCATTTTAATTGTGCAGCCCAGTGAGAGCTGCAGAGTTCCCTAGGGTCTCTCTGGTTCTCTCTCCATTTTAATTTCTGTCTCTCATAACCGAATGTAGATCTTGCATTCTCAAGAGGCCATGAGACCGCACTGCATAAGGAGAGAGAGAAATAAAACACTAGACCGATTCAGCACGCTTAAAACTTTCAGAGGCCAGGGCCAGGCCTGTCTGACAGTCTCCTTCTCTTGGAGTGAGGTCCAGCAGCCCCATCCAATCCCTGCACCTGTCGCCTTGCAAATGAGCTCTAGGCAGCTCGCACAGCAGCAGAGCCCGTGGTTCCCTCTGAAGCTGCGGCTGGAAACGAGATGTCAGATGCCAAGGCTGCCCAGCCAAAGAGACAGCGCCTTCCTTCGCTTCCTGGGTGCTGAATGACCTCCGGCCAGTGCATACCTTTCCATCTCCCTGCCAAGCACCTTAAACGGCTGGCACCTTCTGCCCTACCCCATGTCACCCAGCTTGGCGGGCACTGGCACTCATTCATCTGGCAGGTCTGTCCCACATTCCCACAGCTCAGCTACAAGGCAGTTACTCCCCCCACAGCTAGTGAGCGGCCTGTAGCTTAATGAAAGGCTACTGAGCCACGCACCAGCAGACGTGACTCTCCTTTGACAGTAAGATAACAGACTTTAGGCAGGTCACTTCAAACAGAGCTGGGCGCAGAACCCCAGCCTTACCCACCTTGTCACACCATCCTTCCGAAGAAATGGCCCGAAATGTGTGCTTGGCTCAGCCAGGAACCCTCCGACCCAACCCTCCTCCAGTGCTCGCTCCCAAAGAGCTGCGTGTTTGCGCACCCGCTGCTGGCTGCTCCACAGCCACAGAAACTGCAGGATGAAGGCGCCCTGTGCGGTGGATCAGACAGATGGAGAGTCGCACCCTGTTGATGACCCCTGCGGATGACTGCAAGGTCCTCATATGAATTTAAATTAACGTACACACAAAAATCCGATACACATATACAATCATTTCTGAACCGAACAAGAGTATCCAGGTGTGACTGCTGCAATGGTTTTGTATTGCTACTGGTGTATGGAGGAGTGGGCTGGGTGTTGCACTCATTGTTTGTTGAATTGCTAGCGCTTCCACTTTGGGTGATGGGATGCTGCTTTACAAACAGGGCACCTACCTGCAGCGTGTACCAGAGTCTGAGCGCAGGGTGTGGGATGTTGCCTATGTCCAGAGGGTAGAGACCCTGCCTGAGTCAGCACCCAAGCAGTCAGAAGTTGATGTAACAAACAGGTAGTTCCAGACACAAGGTGGAACATTAGCACATACGGGGAGCAGATGCCTCAGGTCACGGCTAACGAGCTACTGAGCTTTCACTTGCAGTATGAATCCATCCCAGTTCAGTAGGGGGGGAAAGTTACTCCCATTGAATGGAAATTTAGTGGCCCTTGTATGAGCTGAGTTTGGTGGGTCTCAGTTCTAGCTCACTTTTCACAAGCCCAACATCAGCCTTTTCACTAACTGGTAGAATCAGCAGCGGCCCGACCAGCGGCCCTAGAGCAGACTTTTCAAACTTTTCCCAAACTTTTCAGCGTCATGCTGCCCCTAATCCCACCTCCTTCCCTTCCCTGCCCCCGCTCCCCACCAAGCCAGGAGTGGGGCCACAGCCCCGGGTGGGGGGCAGACAAGGGAAGGAGGCTGAGACTGGAGCTACAACTGGGGGCAGGGCTGGGGCTTGGGCTGGGTGCGGAGCTGTGGCCAGGCCGTGGTCAGGAGGGGCCGGAGCAGAGCTGGGAGTGGAGCAGGGCTGGGTGGCGCACTCTCCCCACCCTCTGTGGGGCTCCACTGCACCCCCCCCAAACATTCCTCCAAGCCCCCCTATGGGGGTGCACCCCACAGTATGAGGACCTTTCCCCTAGAGGAAGTCACCGGTCACAGATCAGACTGGCGGGGCAGTGGTGAGTAGGAAATGGATACTTAACAATCTGTTTCACCCGTGACACTCTGAGTACCTTTCCCAGCCCTGAAGAAGAGCTCTGTATTGCTCGAAAGCTTGTCTCTTGCATCAACACATGTTGGTCCAATAAAATATATTACCTCCCCCACCTTCTTGCTCTAGGAAATGGATAGACAAAAGGCTCCATTATTTACTTGGGCTGTCAAGCCCAGTGCTTTTCACAAGTACTAAATATGCACAGCTTCTTTTATAAGCCGAAGCGTATAGTCACATGTACCTTTTCTGCAAATATTCAAATGAGCTCATTACATAATTTGCAGGCAATGTCACTGATGGTGCTGCATAAAACTTGACAAGTGGGCCCCCTTGATCTGTAGCTGTGTGTGCCCATGTCTCCGTCTGATGAGATGGTCATGGTGCCCTGAGAGCTCACGTGCGGCTGAAGTGGCACTCATGGCTTGGCCAGCGAATTGCACCCACACAGGATGTCTCTCTGGCTCCTACCCTACGTGGACCCTTCCTACCGATTCCCAGCACATGATACCAGCTGCTCCCAAGGGGAGGTGCTTTCTCCTAGTTTCCTGTGCGAGTTCATGTGAGGTTGCACCAAGGCTCACTAGAGTGGGCCAGGATTCTGCAAGGTGCTGGGGGAGCAGAGCGCCTTCCCCTCCCACTGATTCTAGCTGGGAGCTGTGGAGACCCAGTGCCTCTGAAAATCAATGTAGAGTCACTGCAAGCACCAAATTGAAAAAAGGACTCCTGGGGGCTATTGGACTGGTGACAGCAGGGCTCACTGAGCATTGGCCTGGGACTCGGATGTGAGTTCAGTTCCTGCTCTGTCATGGCTCCGTGGGTGACTTTGGGCCAGTCACTTTACCTGGAGTCTCTGGACCTCAGCTCCCCGTCTGCGACTAGGGATAACAATCCACAAGTGCTCCTAATCCTTGCCTTGTTTGACTCACCTATTTAGACAGCAAATCTGCAGGGCCTGGGCCAACCCCACTGATGTGGCTACAGAATGCCCAGCCCAATGGATCCTCTAGGAGCTATTGCAGTGCCAGCAGGAAACACCCATTCATGATGCTAGTCAAAAACTAACAGGATGCAATGCGACAGTATTAGGCTGCTGGGTGTGACTAGAGAGCTATTAAAGGTAACACCTCCTGCCGATAAGAGTCACCCCACAGTTATTCAGACATGTTAATGGCTCATTCAACATTTTTTGCTTCTCACCCTCCTACTTTTTTAAAGGAAATTAAATGCAAAACTATTTATTAATGCAGCCCAGTCACTCTCTGTCAGATCCCAGGGCCCTTTCCATGCCATTCAGATATGAAACACTGACTAGTTTCAAAGACATTCCTTTGGGTTTAAATGAATGCAGCTGAAATCCTAAGAGCCAGATTCCTTGCCGGGATCATAAACCAGTGGATATTTTATTGATCACTAGGGCAAGGCTGTGTAATTTTATCTGTGTTTTAACTTTAATCCTGACCAATGTTAAGTACTTGCCTTCCTGCTCTGTATTGGAGCTTCCCTCCCTCCCCACCCCTCAGTCCCCAGCCCCCACCCATCCACCCACCCTCACCCCGTGGGGACGGCTCAGAGTTAAATGCTGTGCACTTTACTAAAAAGATAAAAGATGTCACTGAAACTACTGTCTGGAACTCCCATAGAGGGAACAGGGAAGGCCATTTCTTTCAGCGAAATTAGCCAAGCCCTGAAAAACCTGCCTCTAGACCCTTTGATGCCCTCGAATCCCCAAATCCTCCTCAAGCTGGGAACATGGAAGGTCAGAGGGGAGTCCACTGGCAGTAATGGTTGGAGAGGCCATGTTGCTCCATGATGAGGATCACAAGCAGGGGCATCTCCCAGTTTTCCCAGCGCCTGGCTGGCCAAGATCAGTGCCGGGGTGCAGAATAGCTGGCCAAAGAACGAGGCGATGCTGGTAGGAAGAGAAAAGAGCTTTGGAAACTGGCCACAATTATAGGAGCCCCCGTTGTTGACAACAACAGCCCTCAGTTTGTTAAGCTACTCCACAGCCGCGGGGGGCCTTCTGACCTCCTCTCTGCCCAACTAATCATGGCAGCAAAACCCATCCACTTCCTTCTGCTGCTGGCTGGAAGGCTGTGGCCCAGCCTGTCAGACCACAGACCATGTGTGATCTGCACATCCATGGCTCGAGGCTTCAGGATTGCAACTCATTACAGCTAGGACGGAAGGCACATGCCCTGAAAAAGCTCCAGCTGGTACAAAGTCCAAATAAAGGCCTGGGGGGGGGGGGGCAGGGGAAGGAGGGGTGCACTGCTCTCCCCACTGAATACAGCGTAGTCACAGCCCTCCCTGGGACTGGCCCCAGCTTCCTGAGAGCTGCCTCCACAACAGTGACTGCCCACGACAGTTCTGCTGCACAAGAGCAATGGAATTTTCCATCACTAGGGTCACTTTGCGTTTCTACAGCCCCTTCCACTCAGAGAACTCAATGCACTTTGCTCATGAGCGCTGAAGGAAGAACCGCCTCTCCCCCAGGGTTGGACAGGCACCATGGAACTCGCAGATAGAGATGGGCCACATTTTTTGGACAGTATATCCAGAGACCTCATTCCTGAGTGTTTGCAAAGTGCTTTGAGGGGAAGGGGCTGTAGAAATGACAATTGTTATTAATCATCGGCAATGACTGGTTACTAATCAGCATGCTCCTCAGAAGTGGAGCTGGGAAAAGGTACTGACAAACCCCAAACTGTTGCCTCACATCCTCACACAAATAGATCCGGTCAAGCTAATTTGATACCTTTCTTTGATGAGATTACAAGCTTAGTGGATAAAGGTACTCGTGTTGTCGTAATATACTTAGACGTCCATAAGGCATTTGACTTGGTACCGCACAACATTTGGATTACAAAACTAGAAAGCTATAAAATTAACATGGCCCACATTAAATGGATTAAAAACTGACTAACAGATAGGTCTCAAAATGTAATTGTAAATGGGGGATCTTCAAGCGGATACAGTTCCAGCAAAGTCCTGCAGGAATTGGTTATGGCCCTAAGCTATTTAACATTTTTATCAATGACCTGGAAGAAAACATAAAATCATCACTAATAAAGTTTGCAGATGACACAAAAATTGGGGAAGTGGTAAATAATGAAGAGGACAGGTCACTGATCTAGATCAATTGGTAATAGGGTGACCAGATGTCCAGATTTTATAGGGACAGTCCCAATTTTTCACATTTGCTGTCTGGTCATCCTACTTGGTAAATAGTGCACTTGCAAACAATATGTGTTTCAATACAGCTAAATGTAAATGTATCCATCTGGAACCAAAGACTGCAGGCCGTATTTATAAGATGGAGGACTCTATCTTGGGAAGCAGTCACTCTGTTAAAGATTTGGATGGTGGATAATCAGCTGAACATGAGCTCCCCGTGCGACGCTGTGGCCAAAAGAGCTAATGTGATCCTGGGATGCATAAACAAGGGAAACTCGAATGAAAGTAGAGAGGTTATTTTACCTCTGTATTTGGCACTGGTACTGCGGGAAGATTGTGTCCAATTCTGGTGCCCAAAATTCAGGAAGGATGTTGATGAATTGGAGGGTTCAGAGATGCGCCATGCGGATGATTAACGGATTAGAAAACCTGCTTTATAATGATAGACTCAAAGAGCTCGATCTATTTGGCTTGACAAAGAGAAGGTTAAGGGGTGATTTGATTAGTTCTACAGTACGTATCTACATGGAGAACAAATATTTGTTAATGGGCTCTTCAATCTAGCAGGGAAAGGTCTAACGTGATCCAGTGACTGGAAGTTGAAGGCAGACAAATTCAGACCGGAAATAAGGCGTACATTTTTAACAGAGAGAGTAATTAACCACTGGAACAACTTACCAAGGGTCATGGTAGTTTCTCCATGACTGAAAAATTTTAAATCCAAATTGGAAGTTTTTCTAAAAGCTGCTCTAGGGATTATTTGGGGGCAGGTCTCTGGCCTGTGTGAACAGCAAGTCAGCCTAGATGATCACAATGATCCCTTCTGGCCTTAGAATCTATGAATCCACACGCGCACGCATGCAGTGCGGTGATTGCTCCTTATTCCCCTCCCTCACACAACTCGGGATGTGCCCTGCCCCTCCGGTACCTCTTACCCAGCTGGAAAAAATGATGCGATGCCAAATGAATTGTCCCAGCTCAGAGCTCCCTGGTGCCTCCCAGAAGAGCTTGTTCTCTCAGGCCCAGATCCCTTTGATCCCTGTTGGCTGTGTATTTATAATCCATCAAGAGGGTGGGAATGAAGTGCAGGGGCCAGAATGAGGGGACACACGCACCCCCACACTTGGCGGAATTCAGATCCACTCCCTATGGGAGAGAAATTGGCTCCAGCTTGTAGGTGACTCTGCTGGGTTTTCCTAGCAGGGACATTGGGGTCGGCTCCCTCTGCCGAGGGCCCTGAGGATCAGAGGGACTGTGGTGGAGACTCCAGTGGCTCATAAGAACTTGGCTGCTCCCCAACTCGGGCCACAGAGCCATTCCCACGTGGTGTTTTGCAGGGTACTTGGCTGGTCACTGACCATGCAGCATGGGGATGGGGGTGGGGGCTGTACCTGTGTACGTCGGGAAGGGGGCAGGAAGCGACACTCAGGAGGTCAGAGAGTAAGCGTGAACACCGCAGGAATGCCCCACAAGGCTGCAGAGCTCTTCCCTGCTCTCCTCTACCCACCAGGACACAGGAGCCCCCTGAGCTATTCCAACAGTCACTGAACCCCGCATTGTGGGAGCATCCCCCCAAGCCTTTTATCCAGTCAGATGGGCTAAAGCAGCCCCGCAGCCATGCTGGAAATCCTTGACATGTTGGTCTCCCTCCTGGGGCCCCGCTGCTGGTCCAGCAGTCAGGGGTTGGTGCCAATGCTGGGCTAGGCCTAGGTGCTAGGGCTACTGCGATCACAGCCCCCATAGACCTAGAGACACAGCAGGGGCCATGCCATAGGTCTTTTCTTCCAAGGTAGACGTACCCTGCGAGCACCCGCTCAGGGCAGAGGCAGACGCAGCTGTAGCCACACACCACTGCCCACCGAACTGAGCAGGCTAAGGTGAAAGCATCAGTGCCCTGCATGAGAGCAAGGGGCCACCACGCTTGTCAAGGGAGGAAGTCGTCGCCGGTTAGGAGAGCCTTCCTGTCATTAAACCCACTGTGCTCTTCCTCACAGCGAGCGCAGGGAGCAGAGCAGTCCCCTCGCAGCAGGGACTGCATGAAACAGCACCTGCCACAGCCCCTTCCCCAGCTCTCCTTCCACCTCCCATGGGTAACAAAGCAGGTGAGGTATCTCCAGTGCCCGGTGCAGGAGGCTCTGCTGAAAACCCCAGCTGGGGCCCCAGACAGTTAGGAAAACTTGCCCACAGTGATGGTTTCTTACTGCCCCAATGATAGGAGACAGCTTCGAGACAGGCAATCTGTTCCATGCCCGCACCTAAGCCTTGGGTTGGCTAGTGCTGCCTGGTTGGCGCTGCCAGCCACTCAATGCACCTGGGCAATGCTCAGGCTGAAGTTGCCCATGAATCAGATTACACATGTAGCTGCAAAACCCAAGGGCAGAGAGAAATCTGAGCCAGGCAGTGAAGAGCACGGCACAGGCGCAGACCCAGGTCTGGACCCAGCACAGCCAACTGCGGAAAACAACATTGTCATAGCGCCACTGAAGTCAAGGAAGCACTGATAATTACCAGCAGTCAAGGCTCTACCCCTGGATAGACTTAGATAATACTTAGTCCTGCCATGAGTCGACTAGATGACCTCTCAAGGTCCCTTCCAGTCCTATGATTCTATATTTAACATGCACCCTACAGGGCCAGCACTGTAGAACGCAAAAGACGTAGAAGAATAGAACACAAAGAAAATCTGTTCCAATATTTCTGCAGCAATAAGAGTGAAACATCGCTACAGAAGGAATCGACTGTCAACAGACCCCTCTCTGCTACCTCCCTGTGGCCTAGTGAACTTGTTAAAAGTGCAGAGAAATGCAGCACCATGGTGATGGGCAGCCTTGTAAAAACAGCAAGGTAGACAGACAGGTATGGACCCACAGGACACTGCTTGCCTGCCTGGAGAGTTCTGCTCTGGCCCAGCCAGAGGAAAAGGCCCTTATTAATGTCTGACTGTTACTGAGGGTTAGAGCCTTGCAAAGAAAAATCCCCCGTGGATCCTCTGGGGCAGTGGGGGCTTAGCAGAATCCTCCGTAGGAGCCAGACCAGGCCAGTCTGGGCCTGGGGAGTCACATAAACACCCAGCACAGCTGGGGAAATTACAGAGGAGAGAATCCTTTTTGTCACTTTAAAGCCAAACGGTAGGGCAGAACTGCAAACAACACCGGCTTGACACTAGAGCCCCAGCTCGACTTTCCACTTCTCTCCCCCTGTGGCTGCCCAATTAACCCCATACCAGATGCCCCCTCTCACATGGGGAAGAGCCTGTGGAGCATTTAACTTTCATACTTAAGAACAAAGTGTATGAGGGGCTCTCACTTCCAGCAGTGTAACCCCAATGGTTTACCCCTGAATAGCATTACACGGTTGCACAGACCTTTCTTTCTTTCTTTCTTTCTCTCTCTTTCTTTCTGTTATAATTTTGATGTACCCAACCAGACCAATCAGACAGGATTCTGTTTCCCTGATCCATAGCACGATTTTCATTGGCAGGATCTCACTGCCTTTTCCTGAGTCCATGACATTGTCCCAAATCGGCTGCCCAAGCAGGCGTGGATCTGGAGGAGGAAGCCTCCCGCTTATCTTCCCCTTTGTTGCCTGATGCTTTAGCATTATTTTGTAGGACCTAGTTATAAAATAGGGGGAAAGGAAATAACTATCCTACAGAGCAGACTCCGATTAAGGGCACCAGTCCTCAAAAGGCAAGTGCTGAATTCCATCAGAGGCTTTTCAGATTGGATAACTGTGTAAGGGCATTGTAAAAATACAATGAATCCAAGGAGCCAATTTAAAGTCAGTCAAAGAATATCACCCTTAACAGCTCCAGAATTTTTTTCCCTGGAGATTTTAAATTATACCCTCATTTTCTCCCCATTCATCAGGAAAAGGATCAAGGCATCAGTGTTAATGTGCTCGAGATTGTATTTTTCTTTTCTGAAAATTGCGAGCTCGGTGGATTTCAAACATTAACTTTTCTTGCCAAGGGGCTCCCTCCTCGCCCCCAATGATGTCTCCTGCTTCACAAGCATATATGCACACTCCGCTGTTCAGCGGCCTTTGATATTTAATAGGCAAGGTGCCAGTGGAGACAAGTATACTGCAAACGCAGTAGGCATTAGCTGCTTTGCATTATGAAATGACAGCCCCATTGCAAACACTGCATTCACTAACTGACTGGCGAGATAGATTCAGCCTTTGTAACTAAAGAGCCTTTCCCTGAGTGCTGCTGCTTATTCCTTTTGCCCTCTACCTTGTACGTTCTACTGCCCATTATTTCCCTGCCTAACTTGGAGCTGTCAGTTGGTATCATTGTGGCAGGAATGCACAGTACAAACAATCATCCATTTTGGAGACCAATGTATCACAAAAAGACCAGGGTTTCTAGCAAGCATTTTGGAGTCATCTGGGCTGAATATGAAACAGGACTATTAAGAACACCAGTAGCTCTGTACTTACAGGACGGGGGGGATATTTACAAGAGTTATTTCACTGACGGGGCTTTCACTCATCGGTTTATCATAGGAACGAAACCCCTGCCAAACACAGACCAGTTTAACTACATGCACACGCCGTCACAGAAACAGATGCAGACGTGCACATCTTAGCAAGCCCGACACCCACATTCACGCTGACACGTGGCTCAGCATTTGCAAAAAGTGGCCATTGATGCCAGGGACTTTCATTCTCAGATGTCCCGCTGAGGCACACAGCATGGGAAAGCACTCCATCTCTAGAGACAACCCAAAGCACGCAGGGCACTAGCGGCTTGTCTTGATCCAAAGCCCAGTGAAGTCATAGAGTGTCTTTGCATTGACTCAAATGGCCTTTCGCTCAAGCCGTAGATGACTGAGACTGAGATAGCTTTCTGCGAACCCACCACTAATAAATGTTCTGCTACGCTGTCCAGTTGGAGCAATAACGGATCTGTCCGTATTAACTTCATAGGAACAAAACTCGCCTTCTGACTTCTCTGTCTGAGTGTTTAAACTGCTGCCTCCAGCAGTCACACTTACTGCTGGACCATCTTCACCCTGGTATTACATTAGCAGAGTCACTTTCAGCACTAACTTCACTGGGATTGCACAATAAATCAGTGCTAATTAGGCCTAATAGTTAACGACCCTATAAAGGACACTTAAAGAAACACCGTCAATTTAAAAGCCACATCCTGCCATCTGACTGTATTTCACCCACTGTAGTTGCGTGGGCACCCACACCTCACAATGACAGGCACAAGAGGCAAACAACTCTAGTTTTCAGTGTACTACCGTGTCCATTTAGCGGCATTCTGTGCAGAGACAGGTTGTTTCCATGCTTCCCCGGTTGTTCGAGTGCATCACAGCGACATGACAGAGACAAACATCTTTAAACAACAGGGAAACACCATTGTAAAATAACAAAAATTGATCTGAGGTGAAGGGCAGGTGCCAGGGTGTTTGTGTGCGTGTGCACGCGCCCATGTGAGTGAGCGGCTCAGAGCAGGGGCTGAGGGGTAGACATAAAACCTGAAAATACTTTTAACTTCTCGTTTGGACTGTTTAGATTTTATGACAATGGTGCCTTTACAGTGTGTGACCTAAGGCGGTTTCTCTTTCCATGAATCCTGATTAAAGGCCCAACAGTGATTGCATCTGCTGCCTGAGCATGCACTGAAGCCATGACCCTGCTGCGGTGGAAGGAACTGGCGCAGGACTAAGAGCAAATATAACGCTGTGGTGATTTGCAAGACCCCAGTGCATGGGAGGGGTGATAAATCCCCATTGGAATCCCTCTAACTGCACTGCTATCCAGAGCAAACAGCGGAGGGTCCTAGAGAAATGGAGCACCCAGACACTGGGCAAGTACAACGCAGAGACTGGCAGTGACTGAGGTCAGGGATGGAGCTCAGGGGATTTCCACAGCAAAAGGGACCAGCGAGATTTTGGGCATCACATTGGAACAGACCAATAAATACTCAATTAAATAATAAATGTTCAGAAGTTGCCTGTGATTCTTGGTGCCGAGTTTTCACTGGTGCCCATCATGAGACACCTCACCCCAGGTTTGCAAAAAGAGCAGTTTAAATGGGGTGCCAAAGGCCACATTTCAGGTGCTGTTTCTGCGCTGCTTGGCCCCGCTGATTTGCAGAGTGACTGGCACCTCCAGGTGAGGCAGTGAGGAGCCGTGTCTCAAGTTGGGCCCCAAAATTGTTTTCAGTGGGAGTTCAGCAGCGAACCTGCTTAGGTGTTTTTGTAGAGCCCACGAGGTGCCAATCTGCTTCTTTGGGCACCTAAAGACCGTTGAAATTCTGGCCCTAACAGCCAAAGCCATTAAGTAATGAATGGTCCCAGTAGCATTGACTGAGAACCCAGCAGGTACAGAGGTAACTGGTCAGAGGGGTGCTGTATGGAACGGCAGAGAGTTCCAGTCACTGCTGCATAAGCCACAGATTACTGATGCCCCTTCCCAGGAATCACCCGGGATTTGTTTCAGTTTAGAAAGTAAAACTCTGGCTCCAACTCCTGCCTTTGGGGAGCCCAGTCCAGGATCAGATGAAACTGACAAAGGGGGAGGGGGGAGGGACACGGGACTTGACCTTCCAGTGGGTCAAGAGAGAAAGAGGCTTTGGGCGCCAGGCTTCCCCATCTCCTGGCATAGGCGAGAGGGTGAGCAAGCCACGGGCTATTAAACAGAGGCCATGCTCCCAGCTCCCTGCTAGTCCCTCCAGAACTGAGCTCTTCCCTTTCACCTCACATTTTAGATCACTCTGTGTACAAAGCCTGTTGTCCGAGGAAGGATAATTGCTTGACAGTGGTGTGTGGGTTTCATACACACTGGAGCAGGCGCAGATTCCATTAGGCGGATCTGATACCTTGATGTTTGTTTAACAAAAAGGGTCTGTAGCTTCATATTTAAATTGAAACCAGTGAAGGGCCTGATCCCGCCCACACTCACCATTATGGGTCTGATTCTGAGCTAACTACTCCATTGAATTCAGTGGATTTACTCTCGATTGAAAGTGGTGCATTGAGAGGGGAGTCCAGCCCCCAAGTCATGTATTTGAGTAAGGAGACATGCTGGATCAGGTCCTAATAAAAGAATTAATATCTAGAAATAAAAATCAAAGGAGAAGGGTCATTGCATGTTGAGAAGTTTGGTTGCATCTCCTGGGGGGAGCAGAAATAACACTGACATGTTCCTCATGAGCTTAGCCTCAGCCTAGACCAGTGTGTGCCATAGGAGCCGGACTGACACAAGCCAGAGCGGCCAGTTGCCGATTAACTAGGTGCTCCACTCTCCTGTCTGTCAGTATCCAAGGAGAGCCAGACATATTGATCCCAGCATGAGGGCCACAGCAATGAGGGCGGGAGTCCAGGAAAGAGGACCTGGGCCGATCCACGGGGATGGAGCAGGAAGGTGGCTGCAGTGAGTTGGATGCGCGTCCATTTGGGGGATTGGAAAAAGGGACCGGTCATTTCTATGGATAATGAGAATGTCCAGAGCTCCTGTCATTAATGCTGCCCAACATCTGGGAAGGGCTTTGGGGCTATATTATTAGAGACCACATCTGCTATGGCAGGACTCTTACACCTTTCTCAGCAGCTTCTGGTGCTGGGCGCATCGGAGTCAGGACGCTGGGCTAGATGGACTGTGGGTTGAATCCAGTCTGGCAATGCCCATGGCCCTGTGTTCTAGAGAGGTTTATCTCCTAGGAGATGACTGCTGGTGCCCTTCCCAAATGACTGCAGTTGGAGCTTTGCCTGAGGAAGGCCAGGAGTTGGCTTTAATTATTATTACTATTTCTCAGTTATCTCGGATATCCAAGGATGGCAAAGGGTTGGGATGGGTCTGCGGATGCTGTGCTGTCACCCTTCCTTGCCCTGGCCTCCCCATATCCCTTTGTGCCTTTCACCGGACTCTCTCTGCCCCTGCAGCAGCTCCTAGCTGCCAGAAATAAGTAATTCGCTGATAGGTCTTTTCTCTCCTTTCTCAGTGGCTGAGAGGAGCAGAGCCAGTGGCAGAGCCTGAAGCCCAGAGAGTGCTTGGATGGCATCTGCGTGAGGCCGGAATGTATATAATATCCAGACTCAGTGCAATGTCTGCAGCAATATGTGTACGAAACTCCATGTCTCCCGCATCCTCCCTGGAGTACGTTATTCCTGGCATACGACAGCTAGGCTGAGCTCCCATCAGATCAGAGGAGGTTACTGTTCTCTGCCCTTTTAAACAGTGCTCCAGGAGAGTAACAGGGCAGCCTCTGCAGGCCTTGGCCCCTGTGCAACTCCACTGACTTCAGCGGAGTCACTCCTGATTTACACCGGTGCAATGAGCTCAGAATCGGGGACTGCATCTTACAAGAATGCTGCATTTGGGGTGATCAGTGCAGTAGCCGGGCCTGATTCCGTCTCTCTTACACTGGTGTATTGATTTCAGTAGAGCTGCTCCTGATTTAAACCACGCTCTTGGGCTACAATCAGAGGATAAATCTGATTTTAAACTCCTGTTTTAAACCTTTCATTCACTGGCCCTTAGAAACAACCCCCCATTGTCGCTGGTCAATTAAATCAGTTGCTCTAGGGCTCTGCTGCTCAGATCCCTCCAAGGTCCCATTAACGTGAGTGGCGGCTTGGCAATGAAAGCTATCCTGTTAGCTTCGGGGTCAGCTACCTCGCCTGAGCACCGGGCTTGTCGCACGTCTGGGGTTTGTTCAAACACACGGCACATGGCGGGGTGGGGGGAGAGATGACATTTATTGTCCCTGGAGAAGCTACAAATACAGCCGGGGAGGTGCCCGGAGAAGGCAGGAGGGAGGGATGCAAAGGCAATGCTCTCAGTGGAGCTGGGCAGCAGGAAGCGTGTTATACATACCTGTTGGCTGGATCCTGCAGGCTCAGTGAGAGGCTGACATGGACCAAGCCCCTTCCATCCTCCAGACAGAGAAGGCGTAGCTGAGCCTCTCGTGGGCCAGGTAGTTGCAGCTGGTGATCTTGTGGTCCAGCTCATCACTCTGCAGCACCTGGTACAAGAAGTCTATGTAGCGGGCGGCCAGCTTGAGCGTCTGGATCTTGCTGAGCTTGTCGGAGGGCAGCGTGGGGATGATCTTCCGCAACTCGGCAAAGGCATCGTTGAGTGACTGGGTGCGCTGCCTCTCCCGTACGTTGGCGATCACCCGCTGAGTGTGCACGTCCTCGAAGGACTGGGGAACGGGGCTGCGCTTGCTGCGCTTGCCCTGCGGAGAATGCGAGCCACAATCCTCCATGGGTTTGCCCAGCTGGCCGCGCTTGCGGAGGCATTTCTTGTGAAGCCGTTCGCCCTCCTCCTCACTAGTGACCAGGCTGCCTTCGGGGGAGTCTGGGCACATGCTCTCCTCTTTCATCTTCTCAGAACTGATCCCCTTCAGCCCAGGAGTCTCTCCCACCTGGCAGGCACTGGGGCCTTGGACCTCACAGGATGGAGGGCCTGCAAAGGCCACAGTGCATCTGGAGAGGCAGCCTGGAAAGCAGACAAAGCCAGCTCAGGGAGTGCAGCCCTGACGTGTCCACTGGCCAGACTTCCCAAACTTCCTCAAGGCTCGGAGCCTCCCCAACCTTCAAGGAGCTGGGTGGTTTTTTGGGTTTTTTGTTTTTTGGGGGGGGGGAGGGCTAAGGAGAGGAGGGACATTTGAATAACTTTGTGGATGTCCTTTGCTGATAGGGCAGGGAGGGCTGGGGGAGGGGCCAAGCGCAGACCAATACAACAGTGCAAGGTAATGCAAACATCAGTGAAGCTTATGGGTTCCAGATTTCCTTCCTCCCTTCCCCCGCCACACACCCCAAGCCCTTAGGCACAGATGCTCCTGCCTGCTGCCCGGATGTCAGAGGAAGTTCCTTCTGCTAACCTGAGCCACAGGAACTGCAGTGAAGACGTTTTTTAACAGCCCTCCCTCAGCCCGTTAAAGTCAGTCCCAAACATTTATTTCTATGCCTGATCCCTGATTTTTAATCAAAGCCTTTTATCTGTGACAGAGGGAGCTGGAAATGTGGAAAGACGTGCTGGGAGATGGCATGGTTTGGACAGAGCAAGACGGTACAGTCACTAGATCCAAGAGAAGATGCAGTAGCTCAGGCCATACTCTTCTTAGGAAGCAGAGGGATCCTGAACAAGCTGCATGAAGCTGGAGTTGCATCTATCTATCTATCTATCTATCTATCTACCATAGTATGCAAGCAGACACAGACAAACCCCAGCCCTCTCCTGAAAGCAGTGTTAACAAAACCGTTGACAAAAACCAATAAACTAAAACAATCCCAAAGCATTACAATTGTGAAACTAACCAGAGGCGTGTCTCACATTACCACTCAGTCACTGGCTTACGGATGTTTCTTGTGCCCCATCCTTCATCTGTACCATGTCTAGAATATTTGACTCAATCCTGCATCTGGATCAGCTGGCATGGACCCCTTTGTCTGCACAGAGACTCATTGGACTGTTCACCTGCTGAAGTGCTGCCTACCCTTCGGGGTGAATTTCACCCAGGGAGAGGTCTTTGTCCAACACTAGTGACTCCATTTATTATAGATGAAGTATAACAATACAGAATAATGGTGACATTTGCTAGTATACATTCAACCACCGAACTTTGAATCTATGTTAACTTCATAGTTAATGGCCTCATCCCTTGAACTACACCCTAAGGAAGACTAATGACTGTACTTCTGCTGGCACAAGAAAATATGTATTACATGAGTGCTATAGAGAGAAAAGACCTTTTCATCTCAAAAGTTTAGGGGAGATTTTTCCAAAACACCTAAGTGACTTAAGAGCTTTAGTCCTATTGATTTGCAATAACACTTAGGGCCTATGTGCCTATGTCACTTTCAAAAAATGGAACGTAGGTTTCTCAGTGATCGGGGTCCTTTTAAAATGTTTACCCTAAAGTCAATAAAGAAAAACTGGCCCATTCTGAGAATAAAATTGGTGTAAGAAAACAAAGAGAGATGTGCAACATGGGAGGTCGTAGAAAGGAAACTGTCTGTTATTTCAGAAGTAGTATATGATTGTATTATAAGTGCTCATATACTACAGTGATGAGGGTCATATACGTAACTAGACAGACAGACAGAATCTGTATCACAATGTTCCATACACACAAAAGGTCAGAGTTAACGTCCACATTTCCTGAGTCATAAGTGAAAAGCGGTGTTGATATTGTGCACGGTGCTAATATACTCTTAAAATAGGTTACCATAGGGAATAAATATATTGGACAAGTCAGGTCCTGGGACTGCTCCCAGGAACGTCTCACTAATAAACTCTAGCTAGCTAGCTATCCCCATCCACACCCCTCTATCTTTTGTGCTAGTGTCCATCACTGTAGTATCTGAGCACCTCTTGGATTAATTAGGTTGACCTGGTGAGGGCCCTAGTGCATTTAATGGAGACTTTGGGCCAGTTCTTCAGCTGATGTGAATAGGTGGAGCTGCACTGACTTCAGTGAAGCTGCACCAATTACACCAGCTGAGGATTTGGTCCTCTGGCTCTTCGTTTTTCAATTTATAATTCAGGGGAGGACTTTTCCCCCGACCCTGAAGGTACTGGGTTTCCTCTATAGCCTCTGGTGGGGGCTTTGCGATGCCACTTTGAAAGCCTAACGTGGTCACTGACTTTGTTGGGGTGTACAGTGGATCAACCAGTCTACACCTGAACACACACACATTGCACACCCAACCCAAACCACTGGGGTCACTGATAACCCTGAAACTGCACAGTCAATGAACTCAGGCTCCAGCACACTGAGAGGACCAGATTGGATGCCACAGAAAGCTCCCTGCTCCCAGCCCCTTTCTCGTTAAACCAGGAGCCAGTAGAGGTCACAGATACCCTCAAGCCCCACCCTCCCATTACCTCTGCACACCCTGCCCCTCCCATTCCCTCCTCAAGCCCCGTCCCATTCACTCTGCAAACCCAGCCCCACCCATTCCCTCCTCAAACCCCACCTCTACCATTCCCTCCTCACTCCACACCCCTGTTCACTCTGCAAGCCCCACCTGCTCCTACTCCCCTCTGTCACTGACAGAGACTCCCGCCTGCTCTCCCTTCAGCCCCTCTCACACTCTTCAACCTCTCACCTGATCAGGTTCCACTCCACCCGCAGGGTTCCCCCTGAAACAAATCCACTGTTGGCCCAGGCTCTCCCTCAGACCACGGCCCAGTCTCGCTTCTCCCTTCATCCCCAGGCTCACTTGCTCTCCATAGTTACTCTGCCCATGAGTCCCTTCCTGACCCTGTCCAATCCGACACTGCTTTCTACACTCCACTGAAACTGCACTCACGTCCTGGCCAAGTCTCAGGGCCTCTTCTCCATCCTCCTCAGCCTCTGAGTGGCTTTCAGCACCACTGACTTTCATGATTCCGTCCTCTCCTCTTGCCTGTCTCGTTAGGTGAGTCACCCGTCTCCCCTCCTCTTTTCTGTGGGGGTCCCACAAGGCTCCATCCTTGGCCTCCCCCTCTTTACCCTCTCTAGGTATACTTAGGTGTAAGAATAGCCTTCGTGCCCTCTTTCTCCTGATGATGCACAAACCTACCTCTCTGCTGATGAGCAATCACCCACCACCTCTTCATGGATGTCCAGTCATCATCTTCAACCCAACATGGCCAAAACGGAGCTCCTCCTTTCCCCCCCTCCCTCCCCCTCCCACTTCTGCAGCCACTGTGGACACCACCACCATCCCCTAGGCTTTCAGGGCCCTTCCTGGGTGCCATCTTTCACTTGGTCCTTACAACAGACCCTCCTTTTCAGGCCATTTCTAAGCTTTGCCACTTGTCCTACCACAACAGCTCTAAACTCTGGCCTTTCCTCTCCCCCACACAGCCCAGAATCTACCCAAGGCCTCATCACTTCCCGTACCCTCCCCTGGCCTCCTCCACTCCTGCAGCCCCAGCTCCATTCAGAAGGCTGCTGCTAAGCTGGTCTTCTCCGCTCGTGGCTCTGAACACAACAGGCCCCTATTTGAGCCCCTGGCCACCCCTGCACCTTCACATCAAACACAAGCATTTTGTCTTTACTGTTAAAGCGCCTTCGTAATGTAAACCCCACCCCATTTATTCCCCACCATTCCCAGTCTCAGACCCCTCTGGGCTGTCTCCACGCTGCCCCTCTGAGTATAGGGAAAACGCCTGGACAAAATCCAAACATCTGTTGCCTTCTCTTCCTCCAGGTGCCCAGGATCACCTCAGCTATGGTGCCCACAAAGCCAGCCTGCTGAGCATGCGCTGTGACTACTCTTCCCCCACTTTTTGCCCTCCCCCGTGCACACCTTTATCAGACTCAAAACAACAGCTACAATCCATGGGCCGGTCCCCTGCTCACCGCCCCGCTCACCGGCGCTCTATCTGATCCCTGCCATGCTCCATTGCTGTCTTTACATCATTGTCCGGCGATGGCTGGGGTAGGCTGTTACTGTGTTTATGCAGTGCCCAGCAAGGGGGTCCTGAAGCCAGCTGGGGCCTTTGGACATTTGGGTGCATGGCAGTGACAAGGCTGGAAGGGGACACTGGAAGGACGGGGTGCAGCCTCCTAGCCAAGAGCTGATGGGATAAAGCAATGACTGGCCCCAGCTGCTCTCTGGACAGTTCAGGACCCAACCTGGAAAAATGGCCAGGCGAATTCCTTCACATAGGGAAGTATTCTCCTGTCCCATCTCCTCCTCCTCCTGCACCCTGTCCCACTCTGCTCCTTCACCCCAGCCTGCTCATGTCCCCACTCCTTCCGCCCCCCAATTCCACCCATGTTCCCTCTGCTCATGCTGCCTAGCATGCCCCTTGCCCTACTCCTCAGCAAGTCCCTGCGCTCCCACTCCCAGCATGCCACCTCCCCTCTGCTCCTTCCCCATCTGCCCTATCTCCCTCGGCTCCTAACCCCAGTGTACTCCATCCCCTCTGCTCCTTCC
>NW_020665097.1:1916427-1932538 GCF_002925995.2 Terrapene triunguis
TCCATCCCCTCTGCTCCTTCCCCATCTGCCCTATCTCCCTCTGCTCCTGCCCCTCCCCAGTGTGCCCCAGTCCCCTCTGTTCTTGCCCCCTCCGCCTGTCCCTATACCCCACCTCCCACATGGATGCCAGCAGGGAGGGCATCCAGCGACCAGGAGACAGTCTCCCTGCTCTCAGTTCTAGTGCTCAGAGCCACAGCATCTCATGGCAGTCAGGAGGAGCACATTCATGGAAAGTCTAGCTCAGCCTCTGCAGCCCTGGGCTGGAGCATGCTCAGTCAGTCTGGGAGATGATGCATGAGGTCAGGTTCTAACTGCAAAAATACAAGGAAAAGCCGAGAGGAACAATTTCTAATGACCCCCACGACTGGAGGCTGTGCCCTAGTCAGGGTGGGGGGTTAAGTTGCTCATGCCATAGAGGCAAGAAGCAGTTGTATGTTCACATGCTATAGTCTCAGCCCTACCTTTGGATGCACAGACTGTAGACCTGGGGATGTCCCTTCCCTGTCTCACAGCCTTGCGTCACAGACTCCTACCAGCTACCTTCACCAACCAGAGCTGGTCTAGCTTCTCTCCAGGGCCAGGCAAAGGCTCCGGGGTCACCAGCATGCCAGGGGCAATCTCAGTCCCTACAGCCCAGGGCAGGCTGAGATCGGGGCCCCATTGTTGTAGATGCAGCAAACACAAACAGCCCCACCCTGAGGCCCTGGTCCTGCAAAGGTTTTCACACATGCTGCCTAACTTTCTGCACTGTCCTCAGTGGGTCGTCAGCCTGTTGACTTCAACTGGCTGGGGAGACAAGCCAGGCATGTTGGGAAGGGCTAATATCCCCAGGTTGGACAGGGGTGTAGCAGGCCAAGAGGGTTCAGTGACTTGCCCTGAATAATTCAGGAGAATGCTTGCAGAACCAGGAACTGAAGCCAGCTCTCCTGAGATATACCACACAGAGTCTTAGGGTATGTCTACACCCAGCCGCTAGTTCGGCGGCTGGGAATCGAAGTTCTGGGTTCGACTTATCGCGTCTTGTCTGGACGCGATAAGTCGAACCAGGAAGTGATCGCCGTCGACTGCGGTACTCCAGCTATACGAGAGGAGTACCGCGGCGTCGACGGGGGAGCCTGCCTGCCGCGTGTGGACCGAGGTAAGTTCGAACTAAGGTACTTCGACTTCAGCTACGTTATTCACGTAGCTGAAGTTGCGTACCTTAGTTCGAATTGGTGGGTAAGTGTAGACCAGGCCTTAGTCAAGCCAGTCCTCCTAAACTTCTTCTCAGCCCTTTGAAGCAATAATGTAGGGTGCTTCAGTATAGTCTGTATTGAATGTATACGCACCCACATACACTAATGTTACCGTGCACTCACTCCATCAAATGTACATACACACGTACACGGCTACAGTGCACTATCAAATGTATACGCACCCACGTGAAAACATTTCAATTTTAAAAAAAATTGTGCAAAATGTTAATGCAAACTTTTAGTGAAAAAATGTCACTCATCCATTTATCATCAAATTGTTTTTCAGTGTTTGTGTTTCTCATTTTCCATTTTATAGATTTTTTTCCCCAGGGCTCATTTTGATTGGTCATCTGGTGAAAATTTCAGATTTTAAAAACAAATTGTTTTCAATTTCAATCTGAAGAAGTTTTGCAACAAATTTGGAAAACAACATAAAATCAGATTGTTTGATTGACGGAAGCAGCACAGCGCGGAGGATACATTTGGATGTACTGAACTTACCCCAGCCTTTCGCTTGTTGGTTTGTTTCCTGTTCTGACTCGTTCTGCTGTCAAACTAGGGAAGACTCAGGGTCACTCTTCATAGCCCTGGAGTGACCACAGCTGGAAGCCTGGGCCTGATTCTGAGCTAAATTACACAGTGTAAACCAGAAGTAACTTTGCTGGAGCCAACAGGGACAGGACAGTGTAATAGCCAGATAAGTGGGATCCAAATGGAGCCCATTGTGTGCAGTTCTGGTCCTCACAGCTTTGGAAAGGGGAGAAATAGAAAGAAAGGAATCAAAGAAGACACAAAGGAAAACACATGAGGGGAGATGGAGGGAACTGAACATACAGTATCTAGAAATGAGCAGAGTCGGGGTGCTGGAACAATTTGTATCGTGGGGGGGCTGAGAGCCAGTGAACCAAACTGTAAACCCTGTATAGGATGGAAACCACTTCAAGCCAGGGGGTGCGGCAGCACCCTCAGCACTCCTAGTTTCAGCACCTATGTCAGGAGTGGGGCAGGATCAGGGCCTATAAGTAACTTCAAAGAGCCAGTAGGGAATTAAGAAAGGGAATTCTTCACCGTCTCTGGAGATGGATGGACAAGAAGCACCAGCCTGAAGCAAAGGAAGGAAAAGTTTAGGCTGGGTATTAAGCAAGAGCTCATAACAGTAAGTGGAGCAGACTCAGGAGGGAGGTGCCTGAGGCACCATTACTACAAATGCAAGAAAACACCTTCATGGGAATGAGAAGTCCTGTAGACTGAGCCAGGGAGGGTGAAAGAGGCACTGACCCAAGCAAACTTCTGGCTCTACCCTCTCCCAGCGAAATGCACACCTATGCAGTTATGTCTGCCTAGAGAGGCCTTGGTCTGGCCCCTCTGCACAGCATTCAGTGAACTTTGGGCTAAGGTAAGGCCTGCACTAGAAACTGAAGCAGTACGCTGAACAAGAGCAATGTCACCAAAGCAGACGTGACCTGGAGGGGGCTGTTCTCTCCCTGTAGGTGAGATGCTGATGTCTTTACCATAGACTTCCTAAATACAGGCTTAACCACCCAGGAAGTTTCCCCCTTGGCAGCAGGGTGGTGGGTCCCTTCTTCCCTCCCTGAAGCTAGGGTTCCTCCTCATTTGTCATGCTCAGAATTTGAAGGGAGCTTGAGCCAGGTCCATCCAGGCAGTGGCTGATGCCTCTGCTTTTTGCACAGCCTGAAGGCTGGGATGGCACTGCCAGGTCACCAGTGTGGATCTCTGACTGGTCTCAGAGCCTGAGCAAGGGTGGCTGGGGAAGGGATGTGCAGCATCACGGAGACCAAGCTAGACCCCAGGTTCTTCCCTTTGCAACATTTGCACTTGGATAGAATCACTTGTAGCAGATACATCAGAGGATCTGCCAGTCTTACAGGGTCTGCGTTGGCCAGTGATATAACTAAAGTGTTCAGTCCCCTGGCTTCAGGAGATACCAGCTAGTGTCCCATGACTTCCCTGGAGGAAGAGGAGGCAACTGCCCACAAAGCTTTTGCAGCAAGAAACTAATCCAAACTGTGGATGGTGGAGAATAACAAATACCCAGGACACCCTCTGGGAAGACCCAGGAACCACAGAACCACTCCAACCTCTGGCAGAATAAGCATTTCGCTCTGTAATGCCATGTCCCTCACCTCTTCTGAATCGAAAGTTGTGTGCATGCAGACTCATCTACCCCATGAGGGGCCGGTGGGTTGGGGCTCACATGTCACAGGAGGAGGTGGCTGCCTTCCAGAGGCTGCTTTCACACACACGGGTCAGTAGGGGAAAGCAGAAGAGGAGCCCACAGGGCAAGAGGTGGGATCAGGAGCTTACTACAAACCAAAGGAGAGCTGTTTGGGGAGCTAAAGCCGAGCCTTTGTGTGCTGGGTGTGTTTGTGGGGAGTGCTATGGGGTGGGTAGGAGGGAGATTGGGGTGTCATACGCAGGACTCTTGGGATTTTCTTATTCGACCCCTTGAGCCTCATCGCATCTGTAATGTCAGCACGGAGGCAGTTTTTTTATGCAAACAGTGTAGGTAGGCAATGTCTGGCCCTTGGCCTTTGGAGAGGCGGCATGATCCAGGGATCGAGGCTGCTCCTGTCTCTGCTACTGGCCTGTTGTGTCACCTTGGGAAAGCCTGCCTCCCGCTTCATGCCCAGTGTCCAACCCAGTGAAACGGGGACAGTGATGCTGACCCACCTTTGCTAAATGCTTTGGGATCTGCAGGTACAAAGTGCTCAGTGTGCAATAGCGCCACTTGAAAGGCTGAAGACCTGATTGCACCTGCAAATAATCCTGGACACCAGATCAGAGGTAAGCATTTGTTCTGGGCTCTTTGTCAGCTCCTTTTCTTTGGGAAGGGGACAAAAATCATCTCTGTTTTATCCTGTGCGAAAAAAGGAGGCTAATACTAATCAATGGGGAACATGAAAGGGAGCCGGGAATAGCGGTTGCCCCTGAAGGCTGGGGGAAGCAGCTTTGGTTTCACAGGTTTTTCTAGTTATTTCAGTGCTAGAGTGGAAACATGTGTGGCGCGAATAAAAATGCTAAGCATCCGCTGTAGCGTGCTGTTGCTCCGGCAACCGCAGGGACTATGGAAGAGCGGGATCATGGAGAGCCCTGGCTGTAAAGCACTCAGGAGGCCTTTGATCTGTGCGCCTGCAGTTCTGATTGATGGCCTTGCAATTCATTTCCTTGTCAAAATGACATAATGTTCTTGGAACTTTCTGAACTTTTTAAGAACTAAAAGATGTTCCATGGAACTCCCCTCCCCCCTGCCCCCAAAGGAGAGGCAGAAGGATGGGGATCGGGCATGTTACCCTGCCTCCTGCCTGGGGCAGGGGAGGCCCAAATACAATCAGTTACATGGCGTTTGAGCAGTGTGTGCAGCGTGGGAGAAGCATCAGTCCCCCACACCCAGGCCAGAAGTGGCCAGAGAAACGCTTCTGCATCCACCGCCCTGGGGATGCCACCTTCTTCCCCATGAGCTAGAGCATGCTGGGTACGGAGGGTTGATGGAAAGGGGACAGCATGCCACTGTGTAGGAGATGCAGCACAGATGTTAGTGCTGCCCCAGCCCCCGGTGCACAGATGCCCACCATTACCCATTGGCATAGACACAAGCACTAGCTGCCATGTTGTTTCCAGTTAATTTTCTTTCCTGGAGTCCTACATGTGAAAGTTTTTTTTCCATCTGGCCATCAAAAGAGCAAAGCACCATGTTCTGGTGCCTACTGCTGAGAGCTCCTCAACCCTCCACACTGCCTAATCATTCCTTCTGCAGGGCTATGGGGTCCAGCCCTGTCACTAACCTAAGCAGTGCTCAGTGTAGGCTGCTGCATGTGACAGAGGCTCAGACCCAGGTAAACAAGATGATGAGACTTACTAATCAATTAATATTATTAATAAGAGTAACTGTGTGACCTTAGTTTGATGGCTGAAGGCTGCCCTGAATTGAGGACCCACTCTGCCTCTTTTAATGTACATATTAGCCTGGTTGGAGGCAGGAATTTACAGTCATTTAATTACATTGGACCCATTTCATTCCCCACTGCTCTGCACCTTGTACAGTTACTTCCATCTGTGCAAGCCAGGTGTGAAGTGGGTGTAAAAAGTTCCCGTTCTGATCTGGCAGTGATAAAGGCAGTGGAGAATCAGGCCCATTATTGGCAATAAAATAGTAGTTAATATAGCCCAGTCATACTTTATATTCCTATATCACCTTCGTGCTCTGAGGGATCCCAAACTGCTTTACAAAACATGCACAGCAACAATGAAATGCAGCCGTCTCTGGGGTGGGGCACAACAGCCAAACTGGTACACAGGGGACGTAGAGATCATGGCAGCTAACTTACTGAACATGAGTTCCACGGTTATGTGGTGGCTAAGGAAGCAAACACAGCCTTGAATGCATACGGAGTGTAATATCGAGTAGCAGTATGGAAGTGTCCTTACCACTGTGCATGGCATTGGAGAGACCACTCCTCAATACTGTGTCCACTTCTGGGGGTCACACGTTAAAAAGACATTAACAAATTGGAAAAGGATCAGAGAAGAGCTATCAGAGCGGTCTGAGGTCTGGAGAACCTGCCTGACAGAAAGACTGAAGAAGTTCAATCTATATAACTTAACAAAGAGCAAGCTAAGAGGTGACTTGGTCACAGTCTGTAAGGACATGGAGAGAAGGCTTCTCATAGCAGAGGGCTCTTTAACAGCTGACCACGTCTAATGGCTGGAAGCTGACGCTAGATGAATTCAGACTGTCAGATGGCATGTTTTTACAGCATGTGTAATTAGCCAGTGGAACAACTCACCTAGGGCTGTGCTGGGTTCTCTGTCACTTGGAGTCTCTAACTCAAAATTGGGCACCTCTCTCTGAAAGGTCGACTCTGGCGCGACCAGCAATAATGGGCTCAGTGACGGAATCACTCCGTGAAATTTTCTGTCCTGAGTTCTGCAGGAGTTCAGACTAGAAGATAAAAACGATGAATCTATAGCTCAAGAGCAGAGGAGAAGACTGAGCCAAAGCCCTGATCTTATGAAAGCTGCCCGAGGATCCATCTTAATGTCTACACAGAAACTCAGATGGCTTCGTTTGAAAGAGCCTCAAACACTGTCATGCCTGGAAGTCCGTTTTTCTACCTACTCAATAGGAAGGGCTGATTGACATCATTGGGAGTGCTGCGGAGGGAAAGCATTTCAACCATCCCATCCTTGCCCTAACAGGCTTCAGTGGTACCCACCAGCCATTGATCCCAGCTCCAGCTGACTCCATTCTTAGGCTCTGGGGGCTAGACTAGATGACCCTTGCAGTCCCTGCTGCCCTTGTGGTTCTATGATTAACATGGGGGAAATGTCAATATTTGGCCAGATTTAAAGTCAAACCAGTCTCCATGGGGAGGAGCTGAGGAACATGGTGGCTGAATCACTTCAGTAAGCAGTTCTGTGAAAGGAGGCTCCCTTTCTGTCTCCCCACACTAAATTCACAGGGGTCTCTCTGGGAGGTGTAGTCCAGCCAGGGCACCCGGCCTGCAAAGGAGAAGAGGGGAGTGAGGCATCTGAACTACACCTCCTGGGGATGCCATGGCAGCATTTCCAAACAGTAAGGGTTTTTGCAGGGGGGAAAACCAAAACAGTTTTTTGCTAAAAGTTTTCAAGTTTTGATTTTTTTTTGCTGAAAAGTTGAATTTTTCCATGGAAATTTTTGACAAAAACATTTTTTTCATTTGCTTCAAAATTGTCTGCAGAAATCCTTATTTTCCGCCTGGCTTCGGTCACTAACCTTTCACACATGAGAGTTCTGTTTTGCTGAGTGTATTTCTTTGTTCTGCAAAGTGTCTGCTTCCAGCTGGAATGCCTACGTTCTGGAAGGAGATGAGCCAGCGCCAGAAAACCTTCACTCCCCTTTGACCAAGTTCTTTGCTGGTATATTTTGATTTAGTTAAAGGCCTTGTTGGTGAGCAAGTTGGTTTAACTAAAGGTGTGATTTTAAACCAATTTATTGAAACCACTGCCAAAGGCTGAGTATACAGTGCTGTGACCTGAAGAAGAGCTCTGTGTAATTCAAAAGCTTGCCTCTCTCACCAACAGAAGTTGGTTCAGTAAAAGCTATTACCTCACCAACCCTGTATCGCTAAAGGCTGTGTGGATGCTCTGATTTTGGTAAACCAGGCTTATTTCATAGAATCATAGAATATTAGGGTTGGAAGAGACCTCAGGAGGTCATTTAGTCCAACCCCCTGCTCAAAGCAGGACCAACACCAACTAAATCATCCAAGCCAAGACTTTGTCAAGCCGGGCCTTAAAAACCTCTAAGGATGGAGATTCCACCACCTCTATAGGTAACCCATTCCAGTGCTTCACCATTCTCCTAGTGAAATAGTGTTTCCTAACATTGAATCTAGACCTCCCCCACTGCAACTTGAGACCATTGCTTCTTGTTCTGTCATCTCCCACCAATGAGAACAGCTGAGCTCCATCCTCTTTGGAACCCCCCTTCAGGTAGTCGAAGGCTGCTATCAAATCCTCCCTCACTCTTCTCTTCTGCAGACTAAATAACCCCAGTTCCCTCAGCCTCTCCTTATAAGTCATGTTCCCCAGCCCCCTAATAATTTTCATTGCTCTCCGCTGGACTCTCTCCAATTTGTCCACAATTTTGTACACAAATTTCAGTTCAGCTTAAGTTAATTTAGGAGCTGGTTTAAACTAACCCAAAATAAGGGACTTTTAAACCAAAATGTGTCCATACACAAAATAATGAAAGATCTGAATTAAAACTAGGATCTGATGGTTACACTGGTAAAAGGGCAATGGGGCACATATTTAGCTAACCTAGTGCAGCTTTGTGTATGGACAGTCTATAGGGGTTTAAACCTGGCATATATTGGTTTAGCTTGTCTCTGATATTTAACAGGTTTACGTAAATCAAATTTTTTAACAGGGAAACATCACACCTTTACTTAACCTGGTGCAACTTCTGTGTGTAGACCAGTGCAGCTGTCCATATTTCAGTGTGTGTAGACAAGCTCTCCTATGTCACTCACAAAGGCATCCCTGAGGAAACAATAGCTTGCAGAGGTGCAAACCGTCTGTAAACAGAGGTGTCAAAGCCTTTGTCTCATTGGGTCTTTCTAAGGGTCTGTCTACACAGCACATGAAGAGGTGATTGCAATGTGGGTAGGTAATAACAGCAGCACAGACATGGCAGCACAGACTTCAGCAGACTAGCAAAAGTTTGTTTTAAACACCCAAGCAAAACTTGCGAGTTTAAAGTTAGCCTTTTAAATTCATACTTTGGCACCTACACCAACATGGATTTACAGTCTCTCCTTAGGAACCCACATTTGAAATGTTGGCCTTGCCGCTCCTTGCCTCAGTTTCCCCGTCTCTAAAGCGGGGATAACAATACTAAACCACCTTTGAGAGGCTAAATGATGCAGATTATTATCACCATTTAAAGGACTGTGGAAGAAAAGCCCCAACTGTCCTCTCCCTTATCCCTCCTGCCAATTTTATTGCTTAGGGTTTAAAAGCCAAGCGAAGCAGCGGCCTGGGAGGTGCCAGGACGGAGCACACCCGTGTCTGCTCATCACTGCTTTTCCAGCCTGTGGACTCAGCTGTTGAACCATTCACCAGGGTTGGCTGTGTACTACCACTGACCCAGCCCAGAGCAAATAAACCCCTGGCTCTGTGCAAACACATCCCTGCCCTTCTACTGCCACTGACTTCCTCCCCACACAGCTGCTCATGGTTCAGTAGCAACAGAATTCAGGTGTCAGCTGATGGGGACTTGGGCTTTCTCTAGCTCCAGCCACAGAAACTTGTGCTTTGGAGAATGAGGTCCTGTCACCTTTGTATGGCTTAATGGGGACACGAAGGTGTCACAGATTTGAGAGGACATCCCATGTGAGAGAGGGGGATGGTACCAGGTATTGGCATAAACCAGGGAGTAGGGGGGCATCAGGAGAGCTCCATCATGTCAGACACTTCCCCAGCATTCCAGTTAGTTCTGCATTTGAACCAGTCACCAGAGGCTAGAGGTCAGTTACAGGCGGGAGTAGCAGAATTCCTGGCAGTTGTTGCTGGGTCATTGGGAAATGTGCTTTCGTCAGTGTGTGCGGGTGATTCAGCCAGTCATCATCAGCTGGGAGACATAACACAACTGACCTCTCCCATTCTTTCGGCTGGGAGCTAAGGGTGCAGCGGGCCTTTCTGTGCACGGGGATCCACGTGAGTCTCTGTCACCCAGATGTGTACATGTTGTTGTGCAACTACAGGGAACGTCACTTCCCCTGCTGCCCCAGGCTGAGGGGGGAAATGTCATGGAGGTCTCTGGAAATCACGGAATCCGTGACTTCACAACATAATCTTATCCTTTAATTATTATTATTATTACACAGCTCTATCGAGGGGACTCCCTTTGCTCCATCCTCTCCACTCTGGGTTCATCCACGTGGGGAGTGGGCTCTGAATGCAGCCTGGTGTTGTTCTTTAAAATCTGTCATTTGGGACAGATTTTCCTCTGTTGGGCCCGGTCTCTCAGTAGAGTTCTTAGATCACTTGGGACTCAACTGTTTGAGAAGCTCCTGGGGCTGTACAAGCATCTGTCTAACTCTGTCCCCCATCACTGTAGTGTCTGAGAACAACAGAGTAAGAGGGTGCTCCTGGGAGACTCCACCCCCTACCCTATCTTCTCTAATGCGAATCTCAGCTTGAGGTTTCTGGTGCCACCTGGCCAGCTCTGCTGAACATCACAGGGCCTAATTTTTAGGCACCTAGAAAATCCCAGGAACAGAATGTGACTCACAAAGCCTGAGTTCGGTTTCTGGCACAGGCACCGACTCTGTGGGTGCTCCGGGGCTGGAGCAACAATGGAAAAAAAAACAGTGGCTGCTCAGCACCCACCAGACACCCGCCAATCAGCTGTTTGGCAGTGGGCAGGAGGCACTGGGGGGAGGGGAGGAGCAGAGGCGGGGAGAGGCAGAGTGAGGGCAGGGAGCGCTCAGGGGAGGGGGCGGAGCAGGGGCAGGAAGAGGCGGAACCAGGGAGGGGCTTTGGGGGAAGGGATGGAGTGGTGGAAAATGCAGTAGCTATCCCCGGTGTGCCCTGTCCAATGCAATGCCATGAGGGACATTTTCACAGTGATTTGTGGGATACCAGCACTTGGCCCAGAGTTTTCTGGGAACTTGGGGTCGAGTTCTCAGAATGCCACTTTCTCCATCCCATAGTACTTATTCCATCCCATAATTTTCATGCTGTTTTTAAAATTCCCACGTGCCACTTTTCAGTCTCTGGCATCGTTCTAGCACAGTGGTTCTCAGCTCGTCCAATCAGCACACAGCTGTGACCCACCTGACATCCTCAGGGTTGTAAACAGTGAGTTGGCAAAATTTGCAGATGATACAAAACAACTCAAGATAGTTAAGTCCAAGGCTGACTGTGAAGAGCTACAAAGGGATCTCACAAAACTGGGTGACTGGGCAACAAAATGGCAGATGAAATTCAATGTTGATAAGGGCAAAGTAATGCACACCTGAAAACATAATCTCAACTACACATATAAAATGATGGGGACTAAATTAGCTGTTACCACTCAAGGAAGAGATCTTGGAGTTGTTGTGGATACTTCTGTGAAAACATCTGCTCAATGTGCAGCGGTAGTCAAAAAAGCGAACAGAATGTTGGGAATCATTAAGAAAGGGATAGATAAGACAGAAAATATATTGCTTCTATATAAATCTATGATATGCCCACATCGTGAATACTGTGTGCAGATGTGGTCACCCCATCTCAAAAAAGATATATTGGAATTGGAAAAGGTTCTGAAAAGGGCAACAAAAATGATTAGGGGTATGGAACAGCTTCCATATGAGGAGAGATTAATAAGACTGGGACTTTTCAGCTTGGAAAAGAGATGACTAAGGGGGGGATATGATAGAGGTAGGGTTACCAGATAGCAACTGTGAAAAAACGGGACAGGGGGTGGGAGATAATAGGCGCCTATATGAGAAAAAGTCAAAAAAAAAAAACAGGGGAGTGTCCCTTTAAAAATGGGACATCTGGTCACCCTAGATAGAGATCTATAAAACCATGACTAGTGTGGAGAAAGTAAATAAGGAACTGTTATTTACTCCTTCTCATAACACAAGAACTAGGGGTCACCACACGAAATTAATAGGCAGCAGGTTTACAACAAACAAAAGGAAGTATTTCTTCACACAACACACAGTCAATCTGTGGAACTCTTTGCCAGAGGATGTTGTGAAGGCCAAGACTATAACAGGGTTCAGAAAAGAACTAGATAAATTCATGGAGGACAGGTCCATCAATAGTTATTAGCCAAGATGGGAAGGGATGGTGTCCCTAGCCTCGGTTTGCCAGAAGCTGGGACTGGGCGACAGGGGATGGACACTTGATGATTACCTGTTCTGTTCATTCCCTCTGGGGCACCTGGCATTGGCCAATGTTGGAAGACAGGATACTGGGCTAGATGGACCTTTGGTCTGACCCAATATGGCTGTTCTTATGTTTGTAACTATGGCGGGGCAGAAGGGGCACCTGCCCTGGGTGCAGAGCTGGCGGGAGGGATAAAAAAATGGGGCACTGCAGGATCAGGCCCAGCGTCAGTCGTCCCCCCACAAGATCGGGACCAGCGATGTCAGCCCTCTCCCTCCGGCAGGATCGGGTCCAGCAGCATTGGCAGGAGGCCACAGTGCTCAGCGGCCCCCAACCCCACAGGATTGCGGGACCAGTGACCCCGGCTTGAGCAGGCTCCCTGGGACTAGGACTACAGCTGTCAGTGGGCAAGGCGGGCTGCATGGCTGAAGTACCTGCAGCTGAGGTAGAGGGGCCAGCAGGGGTCTAGGGCCGCAGGGAGGCTCACAGGGAGGAGGGTGCAGCTGGTGCATGGGGGACAGACTCAAGGTGGGGGGGGAAATGTGGGTGAAGCAGTCCCTGGATGTGGGGCTAGATACTAGGGCACAATCCCTGGATGGGTGGGCTGAGTGTGGGGGGTAGTCCTTGGGGGGGCCATATGTGGGGGTAGTTGCTGGGGGCAGTCCCTAGGTGGGGGGCTGGGTGCATGGGGGGGCAGTCCCTGAGTGGGGAACTGGATGCTGGAGGGGGCAGTCCCTGAGGGAGCTGTTCTGCCCTGGACAGGACACAGTGTCTCTGCAGGGAAGGCACATGTGCCAGCCCAGAATTGGGGGGTGGGGGCGGGGTCTGGATGCTGGGGGTAGGGTTGCCAGGTGTCCAGTTTTTGACTGGAAAGTCTTGTCGAAAAGGGGACCTGACCGTGTCTGGTCAGTACTACTGACCGGACACCAAAGTCCAGTTACCTGAGTAACCATCTGCAATCGGCTTCCGTTCCGCCGCCGGGCGGGTGCTGGAGCTGGAGGAGCACTCAGGAGCTGCCCAGCTGTGGCAGAGAGAGGTACTGGCAGCCGGCGCCGGGGGGAGGGATCAGTGCCAGGTTTACAATGGTGCCAGTGGCTCCATGGAGCCGGGCCTATGCTCAGAAGGGGCCCCGGCCTATTCCACTTGCACTGCGCCCCGAGACCCCGGTCCTCCCTCCACCCACCACTTGCTCCTCTGGGCCTTCCTGCCGGCTGGCCTCCTCTAGGCCCCCTGGCCCCAGCCCCCTGCTCCTCTCTGCTCCCTGAGGGTGGGGTTGCTGGGCTGTGAGGGGGTGGGGAAAATGTATGTGTTGGGGCAATAGGAAGTGGGGGTTCTGTGGGGGATGCTGGGCAGGTGTGGTGGGGCTGTGGGAAGGAGTCTGCTGTTTATACTGCTTTATAGACTATACACTGAAATGTAAGTACAATATTTGTATTCCAATTGATTTATTGTATAAGTATATGGTAAAAATGAGAAAATAAGCAATTTTTCAGTAATAGTGCGCTGTGACACTTTCGTATTTTTATGTCTGATTTTGTAAGCAAGTGGCTTTTAAGTGAGATGAAACTTGGGAGTACACAAGACAACAAAGACTCCTGAAAGGGGTACAGTAGTCTCGAAAGGTTGAGAGCCACTGCTTTAAATTGTGCCCCCCCCCCTCCCCCACTATCAACAGTTATGCATCGTCTCTGATCTGTGAGGCAAAAGGGGAAAGGCTACTAGCCAGGTGGAGGGGCGAGGTAAGCCCATTGTCAGCTGAATTTGAACAGCCAGACAAAATGACTGTTACAAGAGCCCACCAAGGAGCTATACAATTGAGGGAAGCCTTAAAACAACATTTTACCAGTCAGCCATAGTACTGCTATGTGCTGCGTTGTGAACTAGTGTGCCTTCATGTGTACAGAGCTTGCAAATGGGTGTGTTATTGACTCGTTATGAATTTTGTAATTCAGCTTTAATAAGGGCTCAACTGGAGTATTGTGTCCAGTTCTGGGCACCACACTTTGGAAAAGATGTGGACAAATTGGAAAAAAGTCCAGAAGAGAGCAACAAACACGATTAAAGGTCTAGAAAACGTGACCTATGAGGGAAGACTGAAAATGTTGGGTTTGTTTAGTCTGGAGAAGAGAAGACTGATGGGGGCCAGGATAACACTATTCAAGTACGTAAAAGGTTGTTTTAAGAGGAGGGTGATAAATTGTTTTCCTTAACCACTGAGGACAGGACACAAAGGCTTAAATAGCAGCAAGGGAGTTTTAGGTTAGCCATTAGGAAAAACTTCCTAACTGTCAGGGTAGTTAAGCTTTGGAACAAATTTCCTAATGAGGTTGTGGAATCTCCATCACTGGAGGTTTTTAAGAGCAGGTTAGACAAACACCTGTCAGGGATGGTGTGGATCAGCGGTTCTCAAACTTCATTGCACCGTGACCCCTTTCTAACAACAAAAATTACTACATGACCCCAAGGTGGGGAACCAAAGCCTGAGCCCCACTGCCCCAGATGTGGGGCCAAAGCAGAAGCCCAAGGAATTCAGCCCCAGGCAGGGGGCCTGTAGCCTCAGTTCCACCGCCCAGGGCTGAAGCCCAAGCCCAAGCCCCACCGTCTGGGGCTTTGGCCCTGGGCCCCAGCAAGTCTAATTCCAGCCCTAGTGACCCCATTAAAATGGAGAACCGCTCGTGTAGATAATACTTAATCCTGCCTAAGTGCAGGGGACTGGACTAGATGACATATTGAGGTCCCTTTCAGTCTGATATTTCTGTGATTTCTATGTGGCATATTTGCTTGGTGTAAAATAATAAATATAGTCTTGAGCTTCAAAATATAGAACTCTATTGAGTGCAAATCAACAGGAAAAAAGTTAAAGTGCAAATACAGAAGTTAAAACATTATCAGCATTGTAGAGGGTGACCTATACTTAAACATACATGTTTATATATTAAAAACATATTACAATGTTTCATTCATGTTACAAAACATGTCGTGTACTGTGGTTGGTGGCCAGTTATCACAGGTCAGTGTAGGTGTAGTCATAGTTCTCCATGTTTTCTCCTGGCATGATGCAGCATGGGTAAGGGATAGCCAGGCTGCCATCTGTCATATTGTAGAGTATAGGGAGCAGCGATCATGGAGTTTGCCATGGATTGGAAAAGCTTCTCTGTCTGGGGTCTTTGAGCATTATTCCTGGGGGAATTCATAGAATATCAGAGTTGGAAGGGACCTGAGGAGGTCATCTAGTCCAACCCCTTGCTCAAAGCAGGACCAATCCCCAACTGCGTGTGTGCAGAATTCATGTCCCCTGCAGATTACTTTGCTTCCCTGCAGAAAAATGGCTTTCTGAAAGGGAAGCAAAGGGAGGCTGCAAGAGCAGTCACACACCACTCCCTAGCTGCACAGGTACATCGTTTCAGGTACCCGGAGCAGCTGGCGGAGAGGTAAATCACCACAGGGTGGGGACACCCCAGCCAGTGGTTACTACCCTGAGCCAGGATCAGCTGCTAGTAGGGCGACTCATAGGAGGGACGCAAAGGGGGGGCACCAGCTAAAGACTTCCTCTCTCTTCCCCTGCAAGGAGTGGCTGGGGCTGTGTCAGACCCACCCCCAGAACCCACCCCCCACAGCTGCAGGAAGCTCAGCATCCTCCTCTGCTTCCTGCCTTCATCACTCCTCAGATGTGGGGGGAAGGGTTACTGTACGGGGAGCTGCTCCCCCATCCACCCAACCCCCTGTGCTGAGACCCCCACACCCAGACCCCTCCGCTGAGCCCCCATCACTTTCAGCTGGAAGCCCTGCAGAGTCGCATTGCCCCTGCACCTGGAACCCCCCAATGAGCCTCTATGCATCCAGATCCCCCCACACCTAGACCCTCCACTGAGCTGCCTGCACCCATATTGTCTCACACAGAACCCTCTCATCCCACACTGAGCCCCTCCACACTTAGATCCTGCTGGTTGAGCCTGCCCGTCCCACACCCGGTGCACCTGGCGCAGAGGGGCAGGGCCCCAAGGTGTTTCTGGGGCAGGCCCAGGGCTTGTGCTGTGTCAGGGTCAGGTGCAGCCTCACTGAGTCCATGTCCCGGGGCTTGGAGGTGAGGAGGCTGCAGGGTGATCTCCCACCTTCGTACAGTCAGCGGCCTGTGCTCCCCACTGCCATGCAGAATTTTAAAATATTGTGAGCAGAATTAATTTTTTGGCACAGAATGCCCCCAGGAGTAGAGCATGCAGCTCAATAACGTTTGTTGCCTGAGCAAATGTCCCAGTGCACCTCTCTGTCCCTTTGCCTACCTTTCTGCAACTGATCTCTCCATTCCTGATCCTTCACCCTGCTCTCGGCCATTTGGCCCCTCCAGCCCCTGCGTTCATAGTCAGCAGCTGTAGTGGACTAGAGAATCTCGCAGAATATCCTCCCTGGTCTGTTTCTTTCTTCGCCTGATCTGGGTCAAGTGTTCAGCAGGTGGGGTGGGGCACCTCTCAAGGCCACCACACCAGAGGCTG
>NW_020665097.1:1932548-1967059 GCF_002925995.2 Terrapene triunguis
TCTGCTCCTTTCACCGCTGCGGTTCCTGGGAGAGCCCAGTGGCGCTGAACTGAACCGCAGGGCTCTCCCGGGACCTGCAGTGGTGAAAGGAGCAGAACGTGGGACTGCCACTCCCAGGAGCCAGCACCCCGCACCAGCAGCTCCTCTGACATGGCTGTACCGGTACTGCCCCCAGCCCTGTCCTCTGGCGGGGCTGTACAGACCCAGGAGACGCAGCTCCGTGGAAGGGCTGGGGGCAGTACAGCCGCACCGGAAGAGCTGCTGGCCTGGGGCTGCCCTCCTTTCGCCTGAAATCAATATCCAGCGCAGCAGGAGGACAGAGGCTCCCCCCAGGTAACGTGGGAGGGGAGGGGATGGGGAGAGCGTGGGGGCGGGGAGGAGTTACGTGGGGGGTCACATGCCCCCCTTTAGCTGGTGCCCCCCTTTGCGTCCCTCCTATGAGTCGCCCTACTATGCAGGGGGAGAATTGTGCCCTCCCACAACCGACAAGCCAAAGCAGATGCAGCCTCTACTGCTCGCTTCTACCTCTGTCCAAGCACGGGACACTGAGCTGACGTGGACGGTGTAATTTAGGCTGCCATGCTAGTTATTTAAAATGTATTTTCTAGGATTTTAAAAGTCAAGTGAGGAATCAAACGTTGAGGCCTTTGTTCTATAAACACGAGGATGGGCTGAGCACCATTTTAAACAGGGAAGCGCATGGGGGAGGAAGAGGAGGTTTTGGTTAATGAAGAGGTAAACAATGTTGATGAGGATAATGCATGCATGCTCTTACCGAACTCCCTTCTCCTTCAGTGCCAGGCTCTTCTGCACTCATCTGGCTTTACTCCAGCTGAGTTTCAAACAGCTCCTGGCTCATCACATGGTTTGCATCTCCCTCCACTCCCCCTTCCCCTCCACTTCTTGCTGTGCCCTATAGGGGTCTCCACGTCAGGCTCTCACCAAGTGCCCACAATCACATGCGGCGTGCGGGTGGGGTCCCCACCAAGTAGGGCACACAGTTCGCTGTAGAAGCAGCAGGTTTGCAGGGTGGCCCCACATTTGTTGTTGCCCTCCCTTGCCTTCTGAAATGCCTGCCCATGTTCCTTTCACCCGGCACTGCTACTCATCCTTGTCATGCCCCCGTTTTAGCATCCCTTGTGCACTCTGTAGATAGATGTCTATAGTTCTTTGACTGCTCCTTAGCTGGGCTTGCACAGCCTCTCTTCCCAGGCCAAGGATCCAAGACTCCTTTCCTGCTCCTAGTAACTCTGAGGGTGGGTGGAGCAGGAATGGGCGGATGCTTGCAAAGTGGGGCTGGTAGTTATGCTCACCATGGCAGGCAATCACACCAGGGGTTAAAGGGAGGGGCAGACTGCCAGTGGCTGTGACCCCTGCGCAGTGCAGTTCAAAACTCTAATCACAGCAACCACTGTTGTTGGCGGGGCATTGTGGGACAGCTGCCGGAGCATACTTAGAGTCAAAACAGGCAATGCAGTGTCTACACTTACGCTATGTTGATGGAAGTAGGTTGACTGTGGCTCTGCATTGCTTGGAGAGGCAGTGTTATGGTGTCACTGTAAAAGGGACCTTCCATTCCTCCGTGCACAGAATAGGTTCTCTTGGACCTGCTCTCTTAAAGGAACTGGGTTGAGCAGAACATGCATTTCTTAGCACTCAGTTATCCCTCTCTGCACATCCCCAAAAGAATACTGTATGTTCTAGCCATCTCTGGTGCCCTGGCTGCCAGCACACAGTATCAAAGCAATGCCTGCGGGCATGCACGCCCACACACCACAGTAGCCTTCATAGAGAAACATGCAGTCAAAGTGAACAACGCCAGGCAAATGTGTCCAAATATCTGTGGGGGAGAGGGATGCTCACAAGCTTCAAAAACTTGTTAGCAGTGGAACAGAGATCCTGGGAATGTTCTTTCTCTGCAAGAGAAGGAACTCTTCCGACAGGGTGTATCTGTGGCTCTGGTAGGCCGGAGAGTGGAGCTGGCCTGGAGGGAGGACATGGTCTGCAAACATCTCCCCATGGAGGAGCTGAGCACCAGAATTTTCACCTGCACCTGGTATTGACCAGAGACACTGCTCCATTTACACACAAATCCCTCCCTTTCTCCTCCAAACCTACTGTGTCGAATATGCATCTCTGGACAGTACGAGCACCAGACATGGTGAGTCAGGAGAACATACTGTTGGAAACATGGCACAGCCAAACCCAAAAAGGAAGAGGGGCTTGAGGCTGAGGTGAGGAATGCCCTGGGCTCAGTTCCTGGCTCTGCCGCACAGTCCCGGAGGATCTTAAAAACGTCACTTTGGAAATTCTGGCCTAAGAGCCCAGCACCCAGCAACTCCCTCTGAGAAAGATGATTTCTTCCCCCCCCCACCAGTGAAAGCAATAGGAGCTGCTGCATGCTGAGTGCTCTGGAAAATCTGTTCCTTCACCAGTCTGTCCCACAGTGCCCCTGCTATCAAACAGGGGTGACAATCCAGCCGCATTGCCAGCTTCTGTCTGTTCAGACACAGGTTCGTCGGAGCCAGGGCTGACGGACTGTATTTGCAGTGCCCTGAGCAATGCAAATAATAAATGATTAGTGTCATACAAGACAAGCCGCCATGTCCCCACACTTTGTAGCACAGTTTAGCTACAGACCCATCTCTGCTCAGCAACCAGCTATTTTTGGCCCCTCGCATTGCTTAGGTCAGGTGTACCTGTACCTATTCCACAGGAATGGAAGTGCATTTCAAGCAGAAACTGTGAGGGATTGAGAGTGGCATGGGAAGCTGTATCTCCTCCACTGACAGAGCAATAAAAGCTAGGTCAGACACACACCAGGTAGGGTGACCACCCGTCCCTATATGGGCAGGACAATCCCGAAATGTACATTTCAAGTCCCGGTCCTGAAATAAATGACTCCGTGACGGTATTTGTCCTGAACTCCCTGCAGCACCGCTCAGCGTCTGCCTGAGGCTCAAGGGCAATGCCAGCCTCTTCCCGGTGGGAGGCTGAGGTGGACCTTAGCCCCACCTTGCCACAGGTCCTTGCCCCCTGCTCCTCCTCTTTCCCTTGAGGCTCTGCCCCCAGCCAGGTCCAAAGCCGGGCCATGGTAAGAGCTGCCTTGGAGGGTCCAGGGCTCCACACAGCAGCCTGGCTCCCTGGGTGGCTCTTACCACAGACCAGCTCCCTCTTCTGGCCCGGCCAGGGGGCAGGGCCTTGGGGGGGAAGAGGAGGAGCAAGGGGCAGGGGCAGGTCTCCTGGATGTGTCCCATTTTTACATTTTGAAAATGTAGTCACCATAAACACCAGGGACTTTGGGAGTAACAGATCCCAGTTACCAAGAGTTCAAAATTGTTTTCCATTGGCTGCTCCCTAAACAATCCAAGGGCCTCAGAGACCAGGGTAATGAAAGCTGTATAGATAGACGTATGTACCTTCTGAGAAAGGGTCGGTTGTTTTTATATGAACAGCTTCATTACCAGGGATTCAAAACTGACACAAGGTTCAAGCTCTTGTGGGTGAGCCCCGCTCCCTCAAACCCAACGTTCAAATGGGAGTTTTGTTTATTTAAGGCATGTAGACGAATGTTCCCTATGGGATGATGATGCATCACAAGTAGAGCTGGTTGACTAGCGGACAAAGGAAACTAGTCACCAATGAAGGGGAAACGTGTATAATTTATTTCGGTTGTCTCCGAGTTCTTGTCATGATTTCCGAGTAGGTGCATTAAGCAATGTGGCCAACCCCGGTCACATACTGGATGAATGGAGCTGTCAGCATAATGGGGGGGGAAATAGTAACATTTGTAAAATGGTTTGAGATTTGCTTGGATAGAAGGTGCCAAAGAAATGCAAGATAAAAGTATATAACAACAACAACAACAACAACATAATAGTAAACACCTAGCTGTTCCCTAGTGCTTTGCGTCAGCAGATCTCAAAGCACTCTGCTAAGGAGGGTCACTATCTCTACCCCCATTTTACAGATGAGGACACTGATGCATGGAGAGGGGAAGGGTCACCCAGGGGCAGAGCCAGGAACAGAACCCAGCTCTCCTGAGTCCCAGCGCAGTGCTGTATCCATTATGTACAATAATGAATGAATACATTCAATTCAATGATGGCAAATTCAAAACTGATCAATGGAAGCACTTTTCACACAGTCTGTAATTAGCCTGTGGAACTCCATGCCACAGGAAGTCACGGAGATCAAAAACTTGACAAGATTCAAATGGGATTAGACATTTATGGGTGACTAACCTGCAGTGATTACATTACCGAAACCCTCTGGTCCCTCCCCAATACGCCCCCAGCCAGGGTGCCATATTTACACCAGTTTAGACTCCCAAATATGCAGCAGTGACAGTGGGACACTGGACTCTCAACAACCCATCATAAAGACCTAAGGCAGTGTAAAACAACCAGAGCCCTCAATGGATGCAGCATGGGGGGGGGGGGGGGGGGAAAGGGGGGGGGAAAACCCGGGGGTTTGGGCATGGGCCTGCTAAACCCAGGGTTGTGAGTTCCTTGAGGGGCCATTTAGGGATCTGGGGCAAAAATCTGTCTGGGGATTGGTCCTGCTTTGAGCAGGGGGTTGGACTAGATGACCTCCTGAGGTCCCTTCTAACCCTGATATTCTATGGACCCCACTGCCCCTCAGGATGGGGGCAGCATTCCACTGTGCACACCAGTGCCACAAGCCTGTGTTCTATGGTTTTATAAATGCCCCTCACTGCTCCGTGAAGCAGCCCTGTCCCCAGCCTGCTGTGAAGTGCTCCCGCGGTGCAGGCCTGTGTGGGGGCCCAGCCCCAGGCTGTCGGATTGATGTGGTGCCTAGCCCAGCCCAGGATGAATTACAGCAGTATGCATCTACCCATGGAGGCAGCAGCCCAGAGGCAGCTGGCTTATCGAACTCCCACACACACTTTGCACCCCTCCGACCTACCCACTGCCTGTCTCACTGTCACTTTCGTGGTAGTTTGCATGAGGCCCAGCCACCCTGGGGTTCTCCCTCGCTGGCTGCCTGCACCCACGCCTCCATGGGGCAGGGAGCCTGGCTCGGGGACCAAGTCTGCACAGGCTGAGGGGATCACTTCATTGCAACCTCCCAATCACTTCCCCACACATTGTGCGCTGCCCTTTTCAACGTCCCTGCTCTTCTGGGGATGGGATTGTTCTCTCCTGGGCTGCTTTTCATGCCCGCCCCCCCACCAGTCCCAGAGCAGGCACTGCCCCCACCCCCAGCAACACATGTGGGAGGGCCCGGCAAGCCTTCAAAGCCCTGTCTGGGAAGAGACGAAAGGTCGGTTAAACTCCTGGCTGAGGATGAAAGGAAACAATCCCCTTCACGGCTGGAATGAGTTGCTGGTGCTTTGGAGTCGGGTTTGAGGCCCATTTCCTGAGCGCCATAGCAGGATCTTTCATGTGCTGTGGAACTTTGCTAACTAGCAATGGATTGCTGGGCTGTAGCAAGCGGAAGTGTCTGACTCAGCCATGCCACTCCAGAGAGTGTCACCGGCCTGGACATTTCACATGCGACGTGTCATAAAACCCACCCGGTCAAGGGCACCCTGCGGGGCTGGGGAAGCCTGGAGATCACTGCAATTAAAAACCCTTGGTTGGCCCAGGCCAGCTGACTCAGGCTCATAGGGCTCAGGCTAAGAGGCTGTTTAATTGCGGTGTAGATTATTTAATTGCAGATCCTGTGAAGTACGATTACACCACAATGAAACAGCCCCTTAGCCCGAGCCAGCTACGGGTTTTTAATTGCAGTGATGACATACCTTGAGTGGCTGAGCCTCCTTTCACTCACACCAATGCAATGCCACCCACCTCAGGGGAGTCATTCCAGATTTCAGTGCAATGAGAGGAGAATTGAGCTCTGTGCTGGGAAGGGCTGTAGGGACAATGGGAGTCAGGGCAAAGCCCCCGGATAATTGTGTCACAACCACAGTCCCTTTTCCCCCCACCCAGAAATACGGAGAACGAAACTTCTGAGCAAACTCCAAGTGGGGAGCTGCTGGCTGGCGGATGTGAGCCACAGATTTTACTCATTTTCTCAGAGGAAATTCTATTCCGATTAAAGCCTGTTTGATCTCAGAGAAGAAGGGGGCAGAGTGGGGAGAGGTATTGGGTTTCTCTCCAATTGTTGGGCTTTATTGGGCTAATGGATCAGCTAAAAGCTTCCAAATAAGATTTAAAGGGGGGGAAGGCAGGGGCATGAGCTGCTAAATCTGGAGAGGACTGCAACAGACTTATTAAAAGGGAATGCGTCTCAGAGTGCGCAGCAGGAAGGACATACAGAAAATCTCTCAGCACATACTCATATGCATGCACATTTTACATGCACTTGCATACCCATGATGCATCTCCCCGATGTATGCTCCTCATACACATACTCACAAATGCACTCACACACACACACCCCTTGCATGCAGATCATGAGTGTACGCACATCACACAACTGATGGCCAGACAGGAATTTCCCCCCAGGTAAATTTGTCAGGGACCTCAGGTTGTTTTTGCCTTTGGGATTGTTTGCCTGCTAGAATTATTTGGGCATATCCCACCTAATCAATTCCCTGCCACTGCAGGGGCCTCAGGGATTGGTGGCACCTCAGTCTCACCTGTTTTCTGCTTGTGACTCACAACAGTTTAGTCTCCCAAGGACTAAAATACTTTAGTTTAACTAAAGTTTTTGTTCTCAATACAGGGAGAACTGGGTGGAATGTAAGGGCCTGTGCTACCCAGGAGGTCAGGCTAGGTGATCTAATGGTCCCTTTTACCCTTAAACTCTCCGAAACTCTGTGCATTTGATTTAGACTTTCAAAAGGCCTTTATCAAGGTCCCCCACAAGAGGCTACTAAAGAAGCCAAATCATCATGGGGTGAGAGGTAGAGTATTGTCATAGATGAGATACTGGTTAAGAGACAGAAAACAATATAGGAATAAATGGTGAATTTTCATCATGGCAAAAGATGAACCATGGGGGATCGAGTCTCTGCGTTACGTCCCATGCTGTTTACGGCATTTATTAAGGACCTGGAGAAGGGGAGGAGCAAAATTGGTAGTGATACAAAATTATTGATGTGAGACAAGTCCAGGGAAGACTGTGAAGAACTTCAGGAGATCACAGCAAGCCAGGGGCGTGGGCAAAACAATTGCAGATAAAATTCAGTGTTGACAAATGCAAAGTGGTGCACATTGGAGAGACTAACGGACTATTCATACACGTGACTGGGTTCAAAACTAGCTGTAGTAAACAGCACAAAGACTTGGCCATCTCTGTGGACAGCTCTGCTCAATGTGCAGCCGTGGTCAGCAAAGCAAACAAGATGTTAGGATGCATAGAGAAAGGGAGAGAGAATAATACAGGGGATGTTATCGTGCCTCTATATAAATCAATGGGACACCCTCATTGAGACCTGGGTGCAGTTCTGGTCACCGCTTCTCAGAAAGGGTCAGCATCAGGTGACAAGGGTCACTCAAGACAGAAAACTTCCATATGCAGAGAGAATGAAAAGATTGGGGCAGTTTATCTTAGTGAGAGCCAAATAATAGGAGACAGTTTCCCCTCTTATTTCATTTCTCCTGTGTCCAAGGAAATGGAGCTTTGTACATTCTTGTACATGATAGGATTGCATCAAAGACACACCTGACTCCATCATTAGTTTCTCTTCCAAAAGTAAACAACCCACAACATCCCGAATTTTGGGCCAATTGCTTTGGTCAAAAGACGTAATCCCCCTCCAAAATCATGGAACTAACATGCTGTTTGCTGCCATCACATTGCTCATACCCCTTCTCCAATCCTGCGTCTTGCCGGTCTATTTAGATGGTAAGCGCTTTGAATCAGAGATTCCAAGGCCAGAAAGGCCCACTGTGATCATCTCATCTGACACAGGTCATAGAACTTCCCCCAATTCCTGGTTCAACTAGAGAAGATCTTTTAAGAAAACAGGGACCATCTACTACTCTGTGTTTGTGCAGTGCCTAGAACAATGGGACATCACTCTTGGTAGGCTCTTCGGCAGAGTCTCTCTCTCACTTGTATGCACACACACACACACAGAGCCATATGTTCCCACGGAGTCTCACATGCACAGTCACAGCCAGCCACAACCCTTCCAAAGCAGAGCTCCCCATTCCTTGACTGATGTTAGCTCACATCTGTCCCTCATCACTGAACTCGGTGCATCACTTCCTGCTGCACCACGAGGGCTCATAGGTTATCAGCCAGGCTGGCAGCTGGGGCCAACAGGACCAGGGCAGGCTGGTCGGACATTACAAGTCCGGTCAGTGGTGCTGCAGGGCTAAGGCAGGCTAGTCCATACCTGTCCTGGCACTGCGCTGCACCCCGGAAGCGGCCAGCAGGTCCAGCTCTTAGGCGGGAGGGTCATGGGGCTCCATACGCTGCCCCCACCCCGAGCACTGGCTCCGGACTCCCATTGGCCGGGAACTACGGCCAATGGGAGCTGGGGGGCAGTGCCTGCGGGCAAGAGCAGTGCATGGGGCATCCTGGCCCCTTGCCTAGGAGCAGACCTGTGGCCGCTTTCGGGGCGCAGCGCAGTTCCAAGACAGGCAGGGAGCCTGCTTTAGCCCCGCTGTGCTGCTGACCGGGAGCTGCCCGAGGTAAGCCCATGCCCCAACCCCCAGCCCCCACCCCCCGTCCCCGCCCCCGGCCCCCCCCAACCCCACAGCCCCCTCCTGCACCCCAAATCCCTCATCCCCAGCCTCACCCTAGAGCCTGCATCCCCAGCCAGAGCCCTCACCCTTCCTGCACTCCAACCCCCTGCCCCAGCCCAGAGTCCCCTCCCCCACACTGAACCCCTTAGCCCCACCCCAGAGCCCGCACCCCAACCCCCTGCCTCAACCTGCAGCCCCCTCCTGTACTCCAAATCCCTCAGTCCCACCCACCAGCCTGGAGCCCCCTCCTGCACCCCAAACCCCTCATCCCCAGCCCCACCCCCGAGCCTGCACCCCCAGCTAGAGCCCTCACCCCCTCCCACACTCCAACCCCCTGCCCCAGCCCAGTGAAAGTGAGCGAGGGTGGGGAAGAGTGAGCCACCAATGAAGGGGGAATGTAGTGGGGGGGGCACTCAGGGAAGAGGCGGGGCCTCGGGAAGGGGCGGGGGTAGGGCTAGTGTAAGCGGGGGAATGGTCCCGCTATTGTGGGGAACTTTCCGGGCTTCTGCACTACCCTGGTGAAGTGGGCTAGCGAAAGGATCTGAGTCCTCGCTCCCACTTCCTTTACCCAGAGGCCTCCCTGCCCTTGAGGGCTCCCCTTCCACTCTCCTGTCTGGCAGAGTCCTCGTAACCCCAACAAGGCTGGGCCCAGGATTCCTGGGGGGCTTGACCCCCAACCCTGCTGTGGTCACCTAGGACAGGGGCTAGGGTGTCCCCACTCCGGGGTACTCTCTCTGTACTGGGCACCTCCCTGACCCACTGATTATTCCATACAATTTAAAACAAATGCAAGTTGTTTAATTAACAATTAATCTAAAGAAAAGAATAAGGAAAAATGGGAAAGGTTAAAGGAAAACACATCATCCCGCTTTGTGGCAGGGAACATCACAAACATTGTCTCTGGACATCAGGGCACTTCACAGTCTGTTCCTTGTTAGCCCCAGATTTCCGTCTCAGGCCCTGGCTGTGCTGCAGGGATGCTGCGGGTTGGACACTTGCAATGGTGGTGGCCACACACCTCCGGGCTTTGAGTGGTGGGACCCTTCTTCCCAGCGTCAGCCCCCCGTAGGGTTAAGGTCCCCCTCCTGGTCTGGCCTGCAAGGGCCCTTGACTGGGGGTGTCTTTCTGTGCTGGGCCCTTTGCCCAAGGTCCCCCCTTGGCTGGTCCCACTTGCTCCCCACACCTGGCTCTGTGGCTGCGCCTCTGCTCCCAGCACAGGATCTGCTCTCCCTGGGCTGCGTCTCTGGCCCCTCTGGATCTGGCACGGTTCTGCTCTCCAGCTCAGCCTGGGCCCCTGCTTTCTCCTTAGCTCGGCCCCACTCAGTCTGACCCAGGCAATTCCAGCTCACACGGAGGACGGGACCTCCCTGGCCTCCTGACCCTCTGATTAGCCTGCCCGCCCTGTCAATCAGGCTGATCTGGAGCATTGGCCTCTCCCCATTGTTCCTGGGGACTGTCAGTCTCAGGCTCCTGATTTGCCATCGACCCTCCCCCTTTTAGTGCTGGGAGCAAGCCAATCAAAACACCCCCACTGAATGTTAGTAAGGGGGCAACAGTCCCCTTACACTAGGGCGTTCAGTTGTGTGTGATTAGAAAGTTGGCAACCTTACAGGCTGGACAGGGCTCAGCCACCGCTACTCCAAACCGCCACTGCTGAAGGGGGATTCAAGCTCTCTCCAAAGATCCTAAGACAAGGCCCTGCTGTCCCCAAACACCTTAGCAGCCCCCAGAATCACACATGCCGGTAAAGCGATTTTTGCAGGCAGGGAATGGAGGCTGTCAGAGCCTGGACAGTAGTTGGGAGGTTGGCACAGAGCATCCACCCAATGGGCAGCCCCACAAGTCTCAGCAACAAGCATCCTATGCAGGGCCCAAGGTCAGGCAGCCACAAGCCTGGGAGAGTGGGTAAGGGAGCCCTGGATTCCCCACCAACTTGACACCCCCCCTCCCCAAACTACATGGCACCCCAGCCCTGACTCTCACGCATAGCCACAGCAGACTCTGCTTTTGACACAGATCATTTTGTGAAGCTGAAGCAAAGGTCAGGGGCCCCTCTGAGAGCAGCTCCCTTTCTAGCTACATGCCCCAAGCAAGCCGCAAGGGGCTGCTGTTTGCTGACATGGTCTTGCATTTTATAGGAGGTGCTGGCTTGGGTGAAAGTCTCGCATGCTGTAGTGGCCCCTTACCTGGGGCATGGTCCTTTTCTACAGCCTCTCTTTTGCCCACAGACACAGTAGGTAAATGGCAGAGGAAGAGTGACTCAGCAGCCATGCACGGCATCTAAGTTTCCTCCTCAAACCCAAAGCTCACTCCATTGGCCCAGCGTGGCTTCCTGCTGCATGCCAGGGCCCCTGGACAAAACCTTGGGCGTTTACTAATAGGTGGGAACAGCAGTGGCTGGCTGGGTACCACAGCTACCTTCTAGCCCTCCCCAAGGGGCAGCCCCCCTTCAGCCAATCACAGCCCCTAATTCCTCAGCATTCCATCCCTCTCACCTGAGAAGGAGACACTAGAACAGTCAGTGCCAACTCCCCCCACCCCCCCCCCAGGTAGGACACAAGGCACAGATGTCTGGTAGTGCAGGCTCCCATACAGCACCTGGTGAGGTAGCATCGCAGGGGGGGAGTTCAGCCACAGCATAGGTGAGGGAGGAAATGTTTGTGGGGGGGAATATTTACTGCTGCCTGATGTGTCCCTGCACAGATCATCAACTGGTCACTCTCCTTTGCTGGTGCCTCTTTGGTGATCACTGCTGCAGCCTCCTGCATGCAGTGAAGACACTCCCAGCAGGGACTCCTGAGCCACGACTCCCACCATGAGGCTTTAAAGTCTCCAAGGGAAAAAACACAAACTGTGTGCAAAAGAGGCTCCTTTTCCCTAATGAGCTGGCCTGGCCGCCTGCTCTGCTCTGATGCCAGGAAGGAAGTAATTGAACCAACTGCCTTCATTTGGCTGCCCAATTACGGGAGCGGGGAGGCTGTGTCAGTGCACAGGGCCTCTGTGCGCTCGGCCCTCCCGTGGAGTGCAGAGGATGAGGCTTGTGCAGGGGGTGAGGAGACATGCTGGGGTGTGCAAGACACTGCATTTCATATGGAAGCATTTAAGAGCAGAGGGAGGTGACTGTGTAATTAAGGACGGGGTAGCATTTTCAGAAGCAGCAAGGTCTGCTGTAAGTGAAAGGAGACTCGGGCTCTCCTGTGATGTAAGTGTAACCTTTGGGTGGGCTAGAGTTCTCTTCTCCAGTGCCCCTGCCAAACCAAACTCCCACAGAAAAGCAGCAGAAGATCCAGAATTCAGTTTTTAAGGATTTTCAGCAATGACTGCACAGGGTCAACCTCCCCACATTCAAGCTCCAAAAAGAATAAACTTAAGTACCAGCTTTATAAAATCTTATGATAAAGAAAAATAAAATAATTTAATTTTTACAACATAACATGGCTACTGTAGAGGAGCAGACTCACCCCTGCGGCACCTCCTGCTGGTCATCTCGGGAATTCCTGGAGTACCCTCTGCACGCCAGTGGTCTGCCCTTATCTGGGGGGCTGCCCTCTGGCAGAACCCCTTTCCACTAGGTTTCCCCTCCCCAGGGAACCCCCACCCACTATCCCTACCTCACCTCAGAATAAGGCCACTGCCAGTCACCAACTAGCCCCCGCTCCCTGGGGCAGACTGCAGTATAGGCCACTCATCACAGGTAAGGTTGGGTTTGGACCTGCTGCCTTGGCCTACCCATGGGCTGCCCTCTGCAACCCCCAGTACCCCTTGGCCTCCTACTAGGCCACAGCCTGGGGCTATCCAGGCTGGAGCTCCCCAGCCTTTCCCCAGCCCTGCTCCACTCAGGTACCCTGTCTCCCTGCAGCCAAGCCCTTCTCTCTCTGAAGGTAGAGAGAGACTCCTAAGCGCCTGGCTCCCAGCCTTTTTATACAGGCCAGCTGGGGCCTGATGGGGCGTGACCCAGCTGTGGCTACTTCCCCAATCAGCCCAGTAGCTTTTCCCTTTGCCCCAGCCCTCTGCCAGGGCTGTTTTAAACCCCTCAGGCAGGAGCGGGGAACCACCCCGCTACAGCCACTTTATAATCCACATACATTATCTTCACAGTTACACATAAACATAAAGAAAACAAATTAAATCTAAATAGGTCAGCCCCTACAGAAACATAGTGAGGAAACCTCAGAGTTCCCAAAAGCTTAGGTTGAGTCTCAGAGTCTATGATCACCAAATCTATTGAATCTGCTGAATCAAAAACATCTTCCTTCCACTTGCTTGTAGAAATCTTCCGTTGGAATCCATGCAGACTCTTCCTCTGCTGAAATCACTGCTAGCCAGTCAGCTAACCGATTAACCAATCACTCAGGCTATGTCTACACTACAGGATTAATCCGAATTTAGATAATTCGAATTTGGGAAACAGGTTGTATAAATTCGATCGTGCGCGGCCACACTAAGCACCTTAATTCGGTTTTTAACCACATTAATTCGGTGGTGTGCGGCCACACTACCCCATTAACTTAAACACAGTAATTCAGTTGTGTGCGTCCACACTAACCCTAATTCGAATTAACAAAATCGATTTAGGCTCTACTCCGTTTGTCGAGGTGGAGTACAGAAATCGATTTAAAGGGCCCTTTAATTCGAATTAACTGGCTCTGTAGTGTGGACGGGTGAAGGGTTAATTCGGATTAACGCTGCTAAATCCGAATTAATCCCGTAGTGTAGACCAGGCCTCAGTTAAGTACCGGTATATAGATTTAAAAAAAAAACCCGTTACAAGAAAAATACAAAACGGAGAATAGCAAAATAAACTACTCTTGCCCCATTATCACATTTAAAAAAAAGTTGGTGAATCATGTTAGTTGAGACAATTTAACTAAAACAGTTGGGCTAGGACCAAACATTCAGAGTGTACAATTAAAATAAATGATTTTTCCTCCCAATTTTCCCTTTCTATAATTAATGCTGCCAGGGCTTCCCTGTTGGAGGGTTAACAATATCACTAACCTGCTGCAAAATGCTTCCAAGTTAGGGACAACAGCCTGCATTCGGTTCCTGTTCTCCCAGCCCACACAGGGCACTTGGCCCTTTGTAAAACAGCTGCCCTGACTGCTTGCCCTCGTGGAGTCTGAGTCTACCTACAGAAGTGGTCCCTAAACTTTTTACCTCGCATCCCCTTACTGCTGTCCATACCCCCTCCCCCCAGGACCCGGAGCTGGAAGAGGGGCTGCAGCTCGGGGGGCGGGGGGAAGACATGACAGGGGTAAGGGGGCAAAGGCTGGGGCCATAGGCACTGACTCGGTGGGTGCTCCGGGGCTGGAGCACCCACGGAGAAAAATGAGTGGGTGCTCTGCACCCACCTGCAGCCAAGCTCCCACCTTCCTTTTCCTCCCCGAGCATGCCTCATCCCCGCTCTTCCCCCTCCCTCCTAGTGTTTCCCGCCCCCCACCGCCTATCAGCTGTTTGGCGGCGCTTAGGACTTTCCAGGAGGGAGGGAGAAGAGGCAGGGCAGGGGCGGGGACTTGGGGGAAGGGGGGCCGGAAGGGGGGGGAACTTTGGGGAAGGGGTGGAATGGGGCAGGGTGAGGGCGATGCAGGGGCGGGAAGAGGCGGGGGGAGGGGTCGAGCACCCACCGGGCAGAGGAGAAGTCGGCGCCTATGGCTGAGGCCACAGCTGGGGGTGCGCATGGGGCAGGTGGCCAGGGCCCTGGGCGTGGGGCCAGGAACAAAGATGGGTGGCACTCCCTCCTTGCCCCACATGGGGGCTGGCCCAGGCCCCAGTCGTACCTCCCCAAATGTTCCTCCATGTCCCCCTGGGGGGCACACCCCACAGGGTGGGAACCTCTGACCTACAGGAAACCTGTTGAGCATACACAAAACTACCACACCCAATTCCAGAAGCTTCTGGCTATGGAGTGCTAATTGTGCATCTGCCTAGTAACAATAACCCAGACACAACTCACTCCTGCCCACCCCCTCAATAGTTCTTTTAAACAGAGGTCCCCGCAATGTGGAGCATGCCTGGAGGACCATGAGGAGGGAGCGCGGCCGGGGCCCAGGCCAGCCTCCACAGGGGCAGGGAGGGTACACCACCCAGTTCCACTCTTGACCCCAGCCCCGGCTGCCAGCCCCACACCTATCTCCAGTCTCGGCCTCCTTACCCTGTCCATGTCCTCCCCTACCAGTGGCCAGGAGAGCACGGACAGGAGTAAGCAGGGGGTGCAAGGTAAAAAGTTTGGGGACCACTGTCTTAAGGAGATATCTCCCTATTAGGCATGTGGGTTACACCTGCTCCAGGTTTGTAGGAACCCTCCAGTCCTTTGGAACCCGGTCCCAGAAACGAAATGTTATAACTCATCTTCACTGACCTTGCATGCCAGGAAGATCATAGAATCATAGAAGATTAGGGTTGGAAGGGACCTCAGGAGGTCATCTAGTCCAACCCCCTGGTCAAAGCAGGACCAATCCCCAACTAAATCATCCCAGCCAGGGCTTTGTCAAGCCTGACCTTAAAAACCTCAAAGGAAGGAGATTCCACCATCTCCCTAGGTAACCCATTCCAGTGCTTCACCACCCTCCTAGAGAAAAAGTTTTTCCTAATATCCAACCTAAATCTCCCCCACTGCAACTTGAGACCATTGCTCCTTGTTCTGTCATCTGCTACCACTGAGAACAGTCTAGATCCATCATCTTTGGAACCCCCTTTCAGGTAGTTGAAAGGAGCTATCAAATCCCCCCTCATTCTTCTCTTCTGCAGATTAAATAATCCCAGTTCCCTCAGCCTCTCCTCATAAGTCACGTGCTCCAGCCCCCTAATCATTTTTGTTGCCCTCCACTGGACTCTTTCCAATTTTTCCACCTCCTTCTTGTAGTTTGGGGCCCAAAACTGGACACAGTACTCCAGCTCAGGCCTCACCAATGCCGAATAGAGGGGAATGATCACGTCTCTCGATCTGCTGGCAATGCCCCTACTTATACAGCCCAAAATGCTATTAGCCTTCTTGGCAACAAGGGCACACTGTTGACTCATATCCAGCTTCTCGTCCACTGTAACCCATAGGTCCTTTTCTGCAGAACTGCTGCCTAGCCACTTGGTCCCTAGTCTGTAGCGATGCATGGGATTCTTCCTAAGAAGAATCTGCACTTGTCCTTGTTGAACCTCATCAGATTTCTTTTGGCCCAATCCTCTAATTTGTCTAGGTCCCTCTGTATCCGATCCCTACCCTCCAGCATATCTACCACTCCTCCCAGTTTAGTGTCATCTGCAAACTTGCTGAGGGTGAGGTCCACGCCATCCTCCCAATCATTAATGAAGATATTGAACAAAACCGGCCCCAGGACCGACCCTTGGGGCACGCCGCTTGATACCGGCTGCCAACTAGACATGGAACCATTGATCACTACCCGTTGAGCCTGATGATCTAGCCAGCTTTCTATCCACCTTATAGTCCATTCATCCAGCCCATACTTCTTTAACTTGCTGGCAAGAATACTGTGGGAGACCGTAGCAAAAGCTTTGCTAAAGTCAAGGAATAACATGATGATGCAACACCTTGCAAACTGACTCCTCTTTCCTACAAGTTCCCTGACTCCTTAAAAAGCTTTAAAGTCCTTTCCACTCCCACCAGATGGCTCTCCCATGTTTTATGGAAACAAATGAAGACCTCTAAGTATGTGAGGGTGTTTTCAATTCTCAGAACTTGGCTCTTAGCTAAGGCTGTAGAGCAGACTCATTAATCTCTCTCTCTCTTTAGGTGGTCTCGGTGGGACAGAACATCACACCCAGGAGGAGGGATAGCTCAGTGGTTTGAGCATTGGCCTGCTAAACCCAGGGTTGCGAGCTCAATCCTTGAGGGGGCCATTTAGGGATGAGGGGCAAAAATCTGTCTGGGGATTGGTCCTGCTTTGAGCAGAGGGTTGGACTAGATGACCCCCGGAGGTCCCTTCCAACCTTGGTATTCTGTGGTACGTAAGCACTATCCAATGGTATCTCCCAAGCTCTTCATTGCTCCTGGAGATCACACAAGCATATCTTAAGAGCAGCTGTTCTAACCACTTCGTTCTATGGCTGCTTCTGTCAAGTCAGCCCCTAGTTCTATTCCTGACTGGGCTGCCTTGCAGCTCTCTGTCTCTGCCCATGTGACAGGCCCTGGGACACCAGCTACACGGGATGCTGCCCCCATGGTCTGATTTTTCACTAGCTGCATCTCCTGGTCAGTCATGTTAATTGCTCTTTCCCAGAACTCACCCTTTGGTCCACTTTGAAACAGAGTTCTGCAAAACACAGCCCCGACAGGATACTGGTAGCTTCAAACACTCCTACAAGTTCACTACAGCAGTCATTTACCTTTAGGGGTATTTATTGCAACATTATTCTGAGCCACCCCAGGGAGCAGTTCATCTCCCTCACTGTGTAGGCATAGTACTCTAAAGTAGGCACTCTAAAGCCCCAAGAGATGTCCCAAAGTGTCAGTTGGGTGGTCATGCCTAGTGGTTAGAGCAGAAGTCACTAGTCAGGAATTGAAGCCAAGGATCAGAGCTGGAGTCAGACACCAGATGCCAGTGCGTCAGGAAGCAGAGCCATGCCCAGGACTGGGTTACCTGAAGTCAGGAAAGGCAGGGGTAAGGTTAGGGGTAAGGCTGGGTCCAAGGCAGGAGCAGGGCTGGGAGCAAAAAGACACAGGCACTATCGCAGCAATGGGCAAATGCTTTGCACAGCCACTAAACTACTGGGCATACGTGCTGGTCTGCTGACTCTTCCAACCAATCAGGGATGTAGCCAATCAGGCAGCCTATTACACACCAGCTGCTCTCCGCTCGGTAGGTAGCCTGGAGACTGGCTCTGCTGCAGGACATGCGTCCAGACTGGCTTTGCTGTAGGCCCTGATTCCTGACACCAGGGTCCACACTTCCTACTCACATCCAGCAGGGCTACCTGAATATTGTCCGGGGACAAGTGTGTTCTGTTAACACCCCAGGAGTTCAAACCTGAAAACAATTATGAGCCAAATCAGCTGGGAGGAAGAACTTAATCAGAAAAATGTGGATGATAACTAGGAATTGTTTAAGAACACTTCAGTAGATGCCCCAAAAGCCACAATTGAGGAAGAAGGCAGTATTGGTTAAAAATCTGACCTGGCTTAGTGGGAAAGTGAAGGCATCTATACAAAACTATATATAATATAACAAACAAAAGGAAGGGGATGTTGATAGCAATGAATATAAATCAGAAGCTTTGAAGTATAAATATTGATAAGGGGAGCAAAGGGACACAAAGAGAAATCTGTAGCCAGCAGGTCCAAAAAGAACCCTAACGCTGGTATTCAGCAATTACCAGATGGAAATGGTAGAATTATCAATAATAATGCAGAAAAAGCAAACGTGTTCAATAAATATTTCTGTTCTATAGTTTGAAAAAAACCCCCAGATGTAATCATATCAGTCGATGATAACATTCTTTGCATTCTATTATCTCAGGAGGATGTTAAGCAGCAGCTAAGAAAGTCAGCCATTTTAAAATAAGCAGGTCTGGATAACTTGCATCCAAGAGTTTTAAAAGAGCTGGCTGATGAGCTCCCTGGACCATTAATGTTGATTTTCAATAAGTCTTCAAACTTGGAATTTCCAGAAGACTGAATGTTGTGCCAATATTTAAAAAAGGATGTATATGTAAATAGGATGACCTGGATAATTATAGGCCTGCCAGCCTGACATTGATCCCAGGCAAGATATTGGAGCGGGTGATACTTGACTAATAAAAGAATTAAAGGAGGGTAATATAATTAATGCCAATCAACATGGGTTTATGGAAAATAGATTCTGTCAGATGACCTTGATATCTTTTTTGATGAGATTACAAGTTTGGTTGTGAAGGTAATATTGCTGATGTAACAGACTTCTGTAAGGCATTTGACTTAGTACCACATGACATGTTGATTAAAAAATTAGAACAACATAAACTGACTATAGCACATATTGACAGGATTAAAAGCTGGCTCACTGACAGGTCTCAACGTGTACTTGTAAACAGGGCATCATCAAGTGGGTGTGTTTCCAGTGGGGTCCCACAGGGATCAGTTCTTGACTCTACACTAGTTAATATTTTATTAATGACCTAGGAGAAAAGATAAAATCATCACTGTTAAAGTTTGCACATGACACAAAAATAGGGGTAAGGTAAATAATGAAGAGGGCAGGTCACTGATACAGAGCGATTTGGAGTTCTTGGTAAGCAGGGCGCAAGCAAACAATATACATTTTAGTACAGCTAAATATAAATATCTAGGAATACAGATACTTACATGATGGGGACTCGATCCTGAGAAGCAGGGACTCTAAATAAGATGTGGGTGTTATGGTGGACAATTAACTGAGCATGAGCTCCCAGTGCAATGCTGTGGCCAAAAGGACTAATGGGATCGTTGGATACATAAAAAGGGGAATGTTGAGTAGCGAGGTTGTTGTACCTCTGTATTTGGCACTGATGTGAGCACTGTCCAGTTCTGGTGCCCACAACTCAAGAAGGATGTTGAGAATTGGAGAGAGTTCAGAGAAGACACACGAGAATGGTTAAAGAATTAGAAAACCTGCCTTATAGTGAGAGACTCAAGGAGTTCAATCTATTGGTTTAATCTAAGGATAAGGGGTGACATGATTATAGTTTATAAATACCTGTTTGGGGAACAAATATTTGATAATGGGCCCTTCAACCTAGCAAAGAAAGGAAAAACACAATTCAATGGCAGGAAGTTGAAGCTAGACAAATTCAGGTGGAAATAAGGTGTAAGTTTGCAACGGTGAGGGTAATTAGCTATTGGAACTCTTTCTTAAGGGCTGTGGTGGCGTCTCCATCACTGGCGATTTTAAAATCAAGACTGGATGTTTTTCTAAAAGCTCTTCTCTAGGCAGTGGCGGCTTCAGGCACCAGCGCTCCAAGGGCATGCCTGGGGCGGCAAGCTGTGGCGGGGCGGCCTGCCGGTCCCTGCGAGGGTGGCAGGCAGGCTGCCTTTGGCGGCATGCCTCAGGGAGGTCCGCCTGTCCCACGGATTCAGCGGCAATTTGGTGGCGGGTACGCCAAAGCCGCAGGATGGTCGGACCTCCCGTAGGCGCGCCGCCGAAGCCGCGGGACCGGCGGACCTCCCGCAGGCAGGCCGCCGAAGGCAGCCTGCCTGCCGTGCTTGGGGCGGCAAAAAAGCTAGAGCCGCCCCTGTCTCTAGGAATTATTTTGGGGAGTTGTCTGGCCTATGCTATGCAGGAGGTCAGATGAGATGATCACAGTGGTCCTTTCTGACCTTGGAATCTATGAATCTTGTGACACCACTGATGAAATCCACTCCCAGTAAGTCAGCACCTAGAAATAGTGGCGACCACAACAAAAATCTATTTAGTAGGCAGAGACTCCAAGTTCAGAGAGAGCTGGATTTCTCCTGTTGTCTGCAGCGGCGGATGATTAAACTCCTACAGCACATTTTTTCCCCTTTAAGCAGTGGGTGCCCGCCATAGATGAGACATTTTAGATCCTGAGTCCAACAGCACTGTGCTTTCCCAGTGCTCTGTCTCCAATGGCCTTTGCCTCTGCATCACCTGCAAATCTGGCCTGGGACCCACTTGGGATGAGAGAGACTTCGTCTCACTCACAGGAGGCCTGTGAATAGCTGCAGCTGGGCTTCCTCCAATTTTTTAGCCACTTCCCTAGCAATCATTTCTTGAAGTGCTTCATCTGCTCTAAAGGAGTCACTCTGAGGCTGGGAATTAAGAGCGTATCCCTTTAAGGAAACCCCAATTTCTGCTTCTACAATTGGAGCTCTGCATATACTCTGGTCCATAGGTTTATCCCAGAGGTGGGCAAACTTTTTGGCCCAAGGGCCACATCTGGGAATAGAAATTGTAGGGCGGGCCATGAATGCTCACAAAATTGGGGTTGGGGTGTGGGAGGGGGTGAGGGCTGTGGTTGGGGGTGTGGGCTCCTGGGTGGGGCCAGAAATGAAGAGTTGAGGATGTCGGAGGGGGCTCTGGACTGGGGCGGAGGAGCGCAGTGCGGGGGAGGGATGAGGGCTCCGGCTGGGGGAGCGGGCTCTGGGGTGGGGCTGGGGATGAGGAGTTTGGGGTGTAGGACGGTGCTCTGGGCTGGGACTGAGGGGTTTGGAGGGCGGGAGGGGGATCAGGGCCGAGGCAGAGGGTTGAGATGCAGGAAGGGGTGCAGGCTCTGGCTGGGGGTGGGGACTCTCGGATGGGGCTGGGGATGAGGGGTTTGGGGTGCAGGAGGGTGCTCCAGGCTGGGATCGAGGGGTTTGGGGGGTGAGAGGGGGATCAGGGCTGGGGCAGGGGTTTGGGGCATGGGGAGAGGCTCGGGGTGCAGGCTCCGGGCAGCGCTTGCCGCTGCTTCCGGGAGCCGCTTGAGGTATGTCCCTTCTCCGGCTCCTATGTGGAGGTGCAGCCAGGGGGCTCTGCACGTTGCCCCGTCCACAGGCATCGCCCCTGCAGCTCCCATTGGAGCACCGGAGGGGGGCCATGGAGAGGCCCCTGACCCTGCACCCCAGCTTGAGCGCCAGAGGGGGGCAAGCCCCAGACCCTGCTCCCTAGCGGGAGCTCAAGGGCCAGCTTAAAACAGCTGGTGGGCCGGATTCGGCCCGCGGGCCGTAGTTTGCCCACTCCTGGTTTATCCAGTATGTTATCTTTCACCAACAAGCCATTCAGTTCTCTTAAACCATTCATAAACTGACTTTTCACCCAGGATTCTCTCATGGCTTCCCATGCATTGCCAGCTGCAGATTTAGTATAACAGGTTCTGTCTCATTGGAGCGTCCCCCAGCCAGCGTAGTGCAGGGAAAGCCCTGTCAAACAGTCTCTGCAATGCACACAAACAATTATACAGGGGTTCCCCCTCCTGCTGACCCCTTGGTTGTCATTCCTTCCAGAACTGTCTCTCAGGATGGACTTCACCTGAGTAAGGAGGGAAATAGACTTCTAGGATGGAGGCTGGCACAACTGATTAAGAGAGCTTTAAACTAGGAATTGGGGGGAGATGGTTGGGAGATGTCCAGGTAATCTCCACGCCGGAATTTAACATTGAGAGGGAAGAAAACAAAGTAAGAAAGGATACAGCCGTGGGTAGGAGAAAGGACATAAGGAGGAAGGGTAGTGTAGATACCGGTCTAATAGGTGATACTGGGGGTAGAATGTCTGTGCCTAATCGGGTAAAGAATGTCCGTGAAGCCAAACGGCAAAAATTAAGATGTTTGTACAGTAATGGAGGAGCCTAGGTAACAAACTGGAGGAACTAGAGCTACTGGTGCAGGAAGTGAAACCAGATATTATAGGGATAACAGAAACATGGTAGAATAGCAGTCATGACTGGAGTACAGGTATTGAAGGCTATGGGCTGTTTAGGAAAGACAGAAATAAAGGCAAAGGTGGTGGAGTAGCATTGTAAATAAATGGAGATATCCCATCTCCTAGAACTGGACGGGACCTTGAAAGGTCATTGAGTCTAGCCCCCTGCCTTCACTAGCAGGACCAATTTTGATTTTGCCCCAGATCCCTAAGTGGCCCCCTCAAGGATTGAACTCACAATCCTGGGTTTAGCAGGCCAATGCTCAAACCACTGAGCTATCCCTCCCCAGTATATCAATGATGAGGTAGACTGTAAAGAAATAAGAAGGGATGGAATGGATAAGACAGAGTCTGTATGGGCAAAAATCACATTGGGGAAGAAAGCTACTAGAGCCTCCCCTGAGATAGTGCTTGGGGTGCGCTATAGACCGCCGGGATCTGATCTGGATATGGATAGAGACCTCTAATGTTTTTAATGAAGTAAATACTAATGGGAATTGTGTGATCATGGGAGACTTTAACTTCCCAGATATAGACTGGAGGACAAGTGCTAGTAATAATAATAGGGCTCAGATTTTCCTGGATGCAATAGCTGATGGATTCCTTCACCAAGTAGTTGAAGAACCAACTAGAGGGGATGCCATTTTAGATTTGGTTTTGGTGAGTAGTGAGGACCTTATAGAAGAAATGGTTGTAGGGGACAACCTTGGTTCGAGTGATCATGAGCTAATTCAGTTGAAACTAGATGGAAGGATAAACAAAAATAGATCTGGGACTAGGGTTTTTGATTTCAAAAGGGCTAACTTTAAAGAATTAAGGAAATTAGTTAGGGAAGTGGATTGGACTGAAGAACTTGTGGATCTAAAGGCAGAGGAGGCCTGGAATTATTTCAAGTCGAAGTTGCAGAAACTATCAGAAACCTGCATTCCAAGAAAGGGGAAAAAATTCATAGGCAGGAGTTGTAGACCAAGCTGGATGAGCAAGCATCTCAGAGAGGTGATTAAGAAAAAGCAGGAAGCCTACAAGGAGTGGAAGATGGGAGGGATTAGCAAGGAAAGCTACCTTATTGAGGTCAGAACATGTAGGGATAAAGTGAGAAAGGCCAAAAGCCATGTAGAGTTGGACCTTGCAAAGGGAATTAAAACCAATAGTAAAAGGTTCTATAGCCATATAAATAAGAAGAAAACAAAGAAAGAAGAAGTGGGACCGCTAAACACTGAGGATGGAGTGGAGGTTAAGGATAATCTAGGCATGGCCCAATATCTAAACAAATACTTTGCCTCAGTCTTTAATGAGGCTAATGAGGAGCTTAGGGATAATGGTAGGATGACAAATGGGAATGAGGATATGGAGGTAGATATTACTACATCCGAGGTAGAAGCCAAACTCGAACAGCTTAATGGGACTAAATCGGGGGGCCCAGATAATCTTCATCCAAGAATATTAAAGGAACTGGCACATGAAATTGCAAGCCCATTAGCAAGAATTTTTAATGAATCAGTAAACTCAGGGGTTGTACCATACGACTGGAGAATTGCTAACATAGTTCCTATTTTTAAGAAAGGAAAAAAAAGTGATCCGATTAATTATAGGCCTGTTAGTTTGACATCTGTAGTATGCAAGGTCTTAAAATTTTGAAGGAGAAAGTAGTTAAGGACATTGAGGCCAATGGTAATTGGGACAAAATACAACATGGTTTTACAAAAGGTAGATCGTGCCTAACCAACCTGATCTCCTTCTTTGAGAAGGTAACAGATTTTTTAGACAAAGGAAACACAGCGAATCTAATTTACCTCGATTTCAGTAAGGCATTTGATACAGTTCCACATGGGGAATTATTAGCTAAATTGGAAAAGATGGGGATCAATATGAAAATTGAAAGGTGGATAAGGAACTGGTTAAAGGGGAGACTACAACAGGTCATACTGAAAGGTGAACTGTCAGGCTGGAAGGAGGTTACTAGTGGAGTTCTTCAGGGATCAGTTTTGGGACCAATCTTATTTAATCTTTTTATTACTGACCTTGGCACAAAAAGTGGGAATGTGCTAATAAAGTTTGTGGATGACACAAAGCTGGGAGGTATTGCTAATACAGAGAAGGACCAGGATATCATACAGAAGATCTGGAGGACCTTGTAAACTGGAGTAATAGTAATAGGATGAAATTTAATAGTGAAAAGTGCAAGGTCATGCATTTAGGGATTAATAACAAGAATTTTGGTTATAAATTGGGAACACATCAGTTGGAAGTAACAGAGGAGGAGAAGGACCTCGGAGTATTGGTTGATCACAGGATGAATATGAGTTGCTAATGTGATATGGCCGTTAAAAAAGCTAATGTGGCCTTGGGATGCATCAGGCGAGGTATTTCCAGTAGAGATAAGGAGGTGTTAGTACCGTTATACAAGGCACTGGTGAGACCTCATCTGGAATACTGTGTGCAGTTTTGGTCTCCCATGTTTAAGAAGGATGAATTCAAACTGGAACAGGTACAGAGAAGGGCTACTAGGATGATCCGAGGAATGGAAAACCTGTCTTATGAAAGGAGACTCAAAGAGCTTGGCTTGTTTAACCTAACCAAAAGAAGGCTGAGGGGAGATATGATTGCTCTTTATAAAAATATCAGAGGGATAAATATCAGGGAGGGAGAGGAATTATTTAAGCTCAGTATCAATGTGGACACAAGAACAAATGGATATAAACTGGACATTAGGAAGTTTAGACTTGAAATTAGACGAAGGTTTCTAACCATCAGAGGAGTGAAGTTCTGGAACAGCCTTCCAAGGGGAGTAGTGGGGGCAAAAGACATATCTGGCTTCAAGACTAAGCTTGATAAGTTTATGGAGGGGATGGTATGATGGGATAGCCTAATTTTGGCAATTAATTGATCTTTGATTATTAGCAGGTAAATATGCCCAATGGCCTGTGATGGGATGTTAGATGGGGTGGGATCTGAGTTACTACAGAGAATTCTTTCCTGGGCCCTGGCTGGTGAGTCTGGCCCACATGCTCAGGGTTTAACTGATTGCCATATTTGGGGTTGGGAAGGAATTTTCCTCCAGGGCTGATTGGCAGAGGCCCTGGGAGTTTTTCGCCTTCCTCTGCAGCGTGGGGAACGGGTCACTTGCTGGAGGATTCTCTGCACCTTGAGGTCTTTAAACCACGATTTGAGGACTTCAATAACTCAGACGTAGGTTAGGGGTTTGTTACAGGAGTGGGTGGGTGAGATTCTGTGGCCTGCATTGTGCAGGAGGTCAGACTAGATGATCATAATGGTCCCTTCTGACCTTAAAGTCTATGAGTCTGAGTCTAACTTCAGAAGGGCCAATCCCTGTCATAGTGGTCTAATAGTTGTTTGTGTAATTGTCTGTAAAAACCACAATCCACATTGGGAAGCTGCTGTAAAATGCTTTGGTACTGTGCTGCTTTCTAATCAGATCACTGTTCACTGAGAGCAACAGTTCAAAGTCTCTCAAGTGCTCACAGATGCCACTCTCATCTGCATGACCTGTACATTTCTTCTCAGACATAAGTGCTTTTGCCATTTGAAAATTGCTGCCCCTAGTTGTAAAACTTGTTTATAGAATACAAGGATTTATTGGGACACTTCAAGGATCAACTCCAGCACACACAGGCAGGACTTAACCTCCTCCTAGCCCTGCCATCTGAACCCAGACAACAACGCAACATCAAACAAGATAGCAACTTAACAGTAGATAAAGATACAGAACCAGGTATTGGTGGAAGTGCTGTCTGCACTGATCATTACAGTACACGGGCCAGGGGCTCCCTTGGTATAAGGGCTGGTGTAAGGGCAGGTTTGGGGATTCTTGGAGATGAAAGGTGCTCCCTCTCGTCCATCATGGATCTGTCCTGCAAGGGGCCATGGGAAAGCCAGTGACTCAGGTTGCAAATCACACCTCAGATATGTGCAGAGCAGAGAGAACACACTGGGGCTGCAGTGTGAATGCTTCCTCTCCCCTCCCCCACCTCCTTTCCCTCACTAGTCATTGCCAGATGAGAGTCTTGGCATGTGCTTCACTCTGCTGAAATTTGGGCTCAGACCAAAGGAAATTGTCTGGGAACTGCCAAAGCCCTGATGTGGAGCTCTCCCTGTGGGTTCCACAGCTAAAGGGAGCTGGGGCTTCAGAAAGACTCATCCCGGGGGGCAGCTGGGAGCATTTCCCTGAGAGAGGGGGAAGGGATACAAAAAGGACCAGAGAGGCCAAGCCTTACACTAGAGCTAAGTGGCCTTCAAGGCTGGCTCTGTGTTTCCCAGGCAGTTATGGTAATTCAGGCTGATGTTTATAAAAGAGCCTAATGGAGTCAGAGGGATTTGGGCACCTAAATCCCTTGGGTTCCCTTGAAAAGCCCCGCCTTGGCTCCTTCTCCCACAAACCTCTTAGACTTTTTCAAAATCTCCCACAAACCACTTCTTCAGGAGGCTGTTGTCACACACTGGGGTGTGGGTGATGCAACCTAGTGGTCGGAACAGTAGTCTGGCCTAGTGGTCGGAGCAGACTCAGAGGGCAGAACCGGAGGCATGATCAAGGGACAAGTTAATGATCAGAGTCAGGAGCCAGAACAGAACCAAAGGGCAGAGCCAGAGTTGTGGACCGGAGACAAGTCAGTGGTGGGAGCCGGGAGCCAGGAGTTCTGAGGAAGGTAGGGATGAGGGCTAGAGCAGCACAGGTACAGGTTGGAACAAGGGCTGGTGTAGGAAGCAGGGCTGGTGCAGCGGTGGGGCATGGAATGCACTGAGCAGCCACGGTGTTGCTGTTGCTACAAGGCTTAAATGGAGAGCTGTTGGCCCTGCTGCCCAGTCAGAGAGCACAGTCACTTGGTGGGAGTTATTGGGCCCAGCCAAGCTCATTGGGTTGCTAGACAGCTGAGTTCCTGACAGCTGTGCTGGGAAGTGTGGGATGGGGACCCAGAGGGCAGTACAACTGCAGTAGCTGACTAGAGTTTGCATGTGGATGCAGGCCAGAACTACTCCCAAAACACCATGACTGCTATGAATGCCCTGCTCTTTACCTGCTGTTGCAGGGCTGCCTCATTCCGTTATCTACCGAGGGTGCAGCCAGTGTGACAATTTGACACTCAGTGCCAGAGGTCAGACGTCAGAGGACAGGGTCTAGTCAAGCTGACATTCATGGATACCAAGGCCAGAAGGGACCATTGTGATCATCTCGTCTGACCTCCTGCAGAACAAAGGCCAGAGACCTGCCCCAAAATAATTCCTAGAGCAGATCTAGAAAAACATTCAATCTTGTTTTTAAAATTGTCAGTGATGGAGAATGCACCACAACCCTGTGATTAATTACTCTCACTGTTAAAAATTTACACCTTATTCCCAGTCTGATTTTGTCTAGCTTCAACTTCCAGCCATTGGAGTGTGTTATTCTCTGGCAGATTGAATATCCCATTATTAAATATTTGTTCCCCAAGTAGGTACTTACAGACTGTAATCAAGTCACCCCTTAACTTTCTCTTTGTTAAACTAAATAGATTAAGTTCCTTGAGTCTCTCACTATAAGCCATGTTGTCTAATCTTAATCATTCCCGTGGCTCTTCTCTGAATCCTCTCCAATTTATCAGCATTCTTCTTGAACTGTGGGCACCAGAACTGGACACAGTATTCCAGCAGCGGTCACACCAGTGCCAAATACAGAGGTACAATAACCTCTGTATTCCTAGTCAACATGCCCTTTTGTATGTATTCAAGGATTGTGTTAGTGCTTTTGGCCACAGTATCACACTGGGAGCTAATGCTCAGCTAAGTATCCACCACAATACCCAAATCTTTTTCAGAGTCACTGCTTCCAAGGATCGAGTCCCCTAGCGTGTATGTATGGCTTACATTCTTTGTTCCTAGATGTATACATTTATATTTAGCTATATTAAAATGCATAGTGTTTGCTTGTATCCAGTTTAACAAGTGATCCAGATCACTCTGTATCAATTTACCGCTCCCCCAATTTTTGTGTCATCTGCAAACTTTATCAGTGATGATTTTATCTTTTCTCCCAAGTCATTAATAAAAACATTAAATAATGTAGTGCCAAGAACCGATCCCTGTGGAACCCCACTAGAAACACAACCCTTCTCTGATGATTCCTTATTTACAATTACATTTAGAGACCTATCCATTTAATGTGTGCCGTGTTAAATTTTTTAATCAACATGTCATGCAGTACCAAGTCAAATACCTTACAGAAGACTAAGTATAGTTCATCAGCACTTTATCAACCAGACTTGGAATCTCATAAAAAAAAAAATCTATCAAGTTAATTTGACAGGATCTACTTTCCATAAGCTCATATTGATTGGCATTGATTATATTATCTTCCTTTTAATTCTTTATTAATCAAATCCTGTATCAGTCACACTGTTATCTTGCCCAGGATCAATGTCAGGCTGGCAGGCCTATAATTTTCTGGGTCTTCCCATTTACCTTTTTAAAATATTGGTACATTAGCTTTCTCTTCTGGAATTCTCACAGTGTTCTAAGAGTTAGTGAAAATCAACATTCATCTTACAGGGAGCTCCTCAGCCAACTCTTTTAAAACTCTTGGGTGCAAGTTATCTGGACTTGCTCATTTAAAAATGTCTAACTTTAGCAGCTGCTGTTTAACGTCCTTCTCGGATATTAGTGGAACGGAAAAAGCATTATCACATAATATGACTGCATCATCTGTTTTTCCTCAAACACAGAAAAGAAATATTTATTGAACACATCTGCCTTTTCTGCATTATTATTGATAATTCTACCATTTCCATCTAGTAATGGAGCAAGACCATTGTCAGGATTCTTTTTGTTCCTAATATACTTTTAAAACCTCCTTCTTATTGTCCTTAAGTCATATTTAAATTATAACTGCCTTCACTTCTCTGCTCAACCAGGTTAGTTTTTTTAACCAATATGGCCTTTTCCCTTTATTGTGGGATTGTGGCTTTTTGGGTATCTAGTGAAGTGTTCCCAAACAATTCCAATTATTATTCACATTTTTCTGATTAAATTCTTCGTCCCAGTTGATTTGGCTCATAATTGTTTTCAGCTTGTGAAACTGGCCCTTTTAAAACATCAAGCATATATATTACTGGTTTGGGCTTTATTTCAAGGATGTTTTAGTACTTTCAGCATGTGACCTCCAGGATATGGCACTCAAATTGAAGTCCCCCAAGAAGATGCAGCTTTTTCCCTACACATTATAGGTAGTGTACCAGGAGCTGGCCATCCTATTCCCTAGTGTAATTTGGTGTCTGTCACCAAATATCACCCCATCTTGTGCTTTGTCTGGTAGGACATAGATCCATAAGCATTCAAGATCATTTTCTTCTGAGTTATCAGTGATTTGGAAACAGGTAGTGTCATTTTTGACAGAGTGCCCTCCCCACTGCCCTTTTGCCCACTTCATCCTTCCTAAATTGGTTTTAACATTCCAGTCATGGGAATCATCCCACCAGATTTCAGTAATACCAACTAAATCATATGTATGCTCATAAATGAGTAATTCCAATTCTTCTTGTTTGTTGCCCAGGCTCCTAACACTGGCGTATAGGCAATTCAAGAATTTATTTTATTCGTGTTCTTTGCTTCCTTGATTAATTTTGTTCTCAACATTTCGATTTTGTGCTGAGTACTCATATCTTCCCTGATTTGGAATTATTTTAGTGTCCTCCTGATATTCTACCCAGCATGACTGTCCCTGAGACGATTGGTCCCTCTTCTACTGAGGTGAAGACCATCCAAATTATACAGCCCCCTGTCAGCATAGAACATTGGCCAACGTTCCACATAAAAATCCCTACCCCACTTACCTAGCCAGCAGTTCACTTCCAGAATCTTCTGCCCGCTGTCTTCCTTTGCTCATGGGTCAGGAAGGATCTCAGAGACAATTGCTTGGATATTCTTCGTCTTCAACACGCTTCCTGAAGTCACCTACTATCTGTAAGCTATCAAATGACGCAGTGTCATTAGAGTCAATATGAACCATCACCAGTGGATAGTTTCCCATTGACTTCAGAAATCTGTCCAATTTTAGGGTGATGTCTCTTGTCTTGGCTGCAGGAAGGCAGCACAATACCTACACTCAGGCTGTAGCAATAGTGTTACACACAGTCACATCACATTAGTTATTGTCCCACAGTTTAAAAAATATGAATTAGCCAAAGACTGGATAGTATGAGATGCTTTGTCAAACTAGTGTAATTGAGGTCAGAATCTAAACCACTGTGCATGATAAAGTAAATAACAAATCTAACTATCTAATCCCAGATTAAAAACTACCTTAAACTGGACCTGAGGTTGAATTCATATCAGAAACTCAAGGATGAAAATATTAAAAGGCTGTTGTAATTATCCCAAGAACAAACTTTACAAACCCAGGAAATTCTGAATAAAGTTAAAGTTAAAAAAAAATTCCAGTGTGTTAAGGAATGGAAATACAGAGTTAAGGTTTCCAGATGACCTTAACTCTGCCCTATAGGGACACCACGCATTAAACACAGACTTAAACACCCCCTTTGAGCCGGTAGCTACTTGCTCCTGGTCGCACCTCTCATGGAAGGTAGCCTTCCTGGTGGCGATCACATCAGCTAGACGGGTCTTGGAACTCAGGGCCCTGACCTCCGAACCCCTGTACACAGTGTTTCATAAAGATAAGGTACAACTCCGATCACATCCTTCGTTCCTCCCAAAGGTGGTCTCTGCCTACCACAGGGTCAGGACATTTTCCTGCCGGTCCTGTGTCCCAAACCACATGCATCCAGCGAGGAGCGCCGCCTCCACACGCTGGATGTGAGGTGGGCTCTGGCCTTTTACCTGGACCGGACTAAGCCGTTCAGGAAGTCTTCACAGCTGTTCATCGCCTCAGCCGAACGCATGAGGGGTCGGCCGATCTCCACTCAGTGGCTCTCCAACTGGATCACCTCGTGCATCCGTACCTGTTATGACCTGGTGGGAATCCCTCTGCCATCAATTGTGAGGGCACACTCAACTAGGGTGCAAGCCTCGTCGGATGCCTTTTTAGCCCATGTCCCCATTCAGGACATTTGCAGGGGTGCCACATGGTCTTCAGTTCACACATTCACCTCGTATTATGCAATCGTCTCCCAGGCCACGGAAGACGCCGGGTTCGGCAGGGCTGTGCTCCGTCCTGAGAATTTGTGAACTCCTACCCACCTCCAACAGATATAGCTTGGAATCACCTATTGTGGAATACACATGAGCAATCACTCGAAGAAGAAAAGACAGTTACCTTTTCTGTAACTGGCGTTCTTCAAGATGTGTTGCTCATGTCTATTCCACATCCCGCCCTCCTTCCCCTCTGTCGGAGTTGTCTGGCAAGAAGGAACTGAGGGTCAGGGGAGCACACAGCGCCCCTTATACCGCACCATGGAGGCGCCACTCGAGGAATCGCTATGGGCGCTCCCCTATGGGTACTGCTAGGGGAAAAACTTCCGGCACCGGTGCAAGTGGCGAGCACGCACACCTATTGTGGAATAGATATGAGCAATCACTCGAAGAAGAACAGTTATTTCTGGTTGACTGGGGGTTTAGAGACTTTGATGGATACAAAACTGTCATGCCAGCCAGCCAGCACGAGGACAAAAGGGACCAAGGGCTGGCAAGCACAGCATGCAGGAGGTGACAGGGCTATAATGTGGGTCTTTCTCAGAGTTCATTGGAAAATTGTGTCACAAACTACATTGCCCTGGGAAATTGCCGAGCTGTGAATCTGTGGCCTCAGCTATGGGGCATTCAGGGCCTCATTCTTCTCTTACTTACTGTGATGTGAGTCAGGAGAAACACCATGCTATAGTTACACTGCATCTGGGAGGAGAGCGGACCCCATTGTGTTCTGTGTGCTACAGGTATTACTGGAGAGTTCAGAGAAGAGAAGAGGTTGGTAAAAAATCCTCCCAGGAAGGCATGGAGCCTGAGAGCCCCGACCTCTGGCCTTTCACCTCCCCATCAGGTGGCCCTGGGAAACAACCTTGATTCACTAGCCATGTTGGGGTTGCAGTGGCCCATGGCCACATGAGCCAAGAAGTTACGTTTGTACAGCTGAATTCTGGATGAGAGGGCACATTCAAAGCAAACTGCTGTCTGCTTCCAAGGAGTCTGCTGAGCTTAACCATCCTCCAGCTGAACGGATCTTCCCTTTATGGCAACTTAGAAGACAGAAAAACAAGAGGTTTGACTTAAAAAGCAACAGGGGCATGTAACTCCCCAGGGACTCGGCAATCTAGCCGAGAATGCAACTGCTGCAGTTCCGCTGCAGGAAGGTTAACTGAAACTGGACATAATCAGTGAGGCATCAAAAAGATGGCAGCATAATTAATGCCAATCCACATGGTGTTATGGAAAATAGGGGTGGTCAAACAAATTTGCTATTGATTCTTGATGAGATTACAAGTTTGGTTGACTAAGTAACGGTATTGGCAGAATATACTTAGACTCTATATAGCATTTGACTTAGTCCCGCACAACATTCTGATGAAAAAATTAGCACTTTACAAAATCAGCGCAGCCCATGTTAAGTGGAACAAAAATGGCTAACTGATAGATCTGTCATTGTAAATGGGGAATTGTCATCCAAGGGGGGTGTTTCTAGTGCGGACCCGAAGGGTCTTGGCCCATTACTATTCAATAGCTTTATCAATGATCTGGAAGAAAACATAAGATCATTGCTGGTAAAGTTTGCGGCTGACACAAAATTGATGGCATGGTAAATAATATAAAGGACAGGCCAGGTATCCACAGTATACTCCTGAGGGCATTCTGCACCAAAAAATTAAAAATTCTGTGCCCCAAATTTAAAAATTCTGTGCCAAAAATTTAAAAATTCTGCACACAACATTTTAAAATTCTGCAAGTTTTATTTGTCAATAAATAAATGCAGAGGCTCCAGCATGGCAGTGGGGAGCACAGGCCACTAGCTGCAAGAAGGTGGAAGATCACCCGCAGGACATGGACTCAGTGTTGAGGCCGCACCTGACCCTGACACAGCACAAGGCCTGGGCCTGCCCCAGAAACACCTTGGGGCCCTGCCCCTCTGCACCAGGCGCACCGGGTGTGGGACAGGCAGGCTCAACCAGGCAGGATCCAAGTGTGGAGGGGCTCAGTGTGGGATGAGAGGGTTCTGTGTGAGACAATATGGGTGCAGGCAGCTCAGTGGGGGGTCTAGGTGTGGGGGGATCTGGATGCATAGAGGCTCATTGCGGGGGCGGTTCCAGGTGCAGGGGCAGTGGGACTCTGCAGGGGCTTCCAGGTGAAGGTTGTTGGTGCTCAGCGGAGGGGTCTGGGTATGGTGGTCTTAGCGGGGAGGGGGTCTGGGTGCTGGAGGAGTGGGGCTTGGTGAGATGGGGGACTGGGTGCAGGTAGTTAGTGGTCAGTGGCTTGGGGGTCTGGATGTGGGGGCTTAGGGTGGTGCAGACGGTGGGGCATCAGGATTGGAGTTTGAGTGCAGGGAGTTCAGTGGATGCAGGGGTGGGGGTCCAGAGGCAGGGGTTGAGGTTCAGTGGGGTGGGGTTTGGGTATGGAGTGCTAGGGTGATTCTGGATGTACCGGGTGAGGCTTGGCAGGGGTGTCTGGGTATGGGATGTCCAGATGCACAGGGGTTGGGTGGATGGGGGAGCAGCTTCCCCCCACAGCTGAGGAGTGATGGGGGCAGGAAGCAGGGGAGGATGCTGAGCTTCCTGCAGCTGAGGGAGGTTTCTGGGGGTGGGTCTGACATAGCCCCAGACAATCCTTGCAGGGGAAGAGGAAGTCCCGTCTTCTCCTGCCTCCAGCCCAGCCAGGACTAGCAGCTGATCCTGGCTCAGGGTAGGAGCCAATGGCTGGGGTGTCCCCAACCCCACAGTGATTTACCTCTCCGCCAGCTGCTCAGCGTGTCTGAAACGTTGTACCTGTGCTGCTAGGGAGTGGTGCGTGACTGCTCTTGCAGCTTCCCTTTGCTTCCCTGTCAGAAAGTCATTTTTCTGCAGGGAAGCAAAGAAATCTGCGGGGGACATGAATTCTGCGCACCTGCAGTGGTGCAGAATTCCCCCAGGAGTAATGGTAATCTGAGTCACTTGGTAAACTGGACTCTTGGGAAAAAACATGTATTATAATACAGCCACACACAGCTTGGAATAAAGAATGTTGGTCACATCCACAGGACGGGGGCATATCCTGGAAAGCAGGACTCTGTTTTAGGAGTCATGGTGGACACCAACTGAACACAAGCTAGCAGTGGCATGGTGTGGCTTAGGGTATGTATACACTACAGCTGGGAGGTGTGAGTCCCAGCCCAGGTTGACAGATTTATGGTAGCTCTGTTCCAGCCAGTGTGCTGAAAATAGCAGTTTGGACATTGCGGCACTGGCGGTGGCTCACACTAGCCACCTATATCCAAGCCCACCCAACCCCCTGGGTCTGAGCTCAGATGGCTAGCCCACGCCACTCCCCTTGGGTCTGAGTTCAGATGACTAGCCCACGCCACTCCCCCTGGGTCTGAGCTCAGATGGCTAGCCCA
>NW_020665097.1:1967069-2019249 GCF_002925995.2 Terrapene triunguis
CCCCTGGGTCTGAGCTCAGATGGCTAGCCCACACTGCTCCCTGTGCCACAAGAACCACACTACTATTTCTAGTGCGCTAGGTTGAGCTGAGCTCTCGTCGGACTGTCTACTTGCCCTGGGAATCACTCCTCCCAGCTGCAGTGTAGACATACCTTTAGGGGGCTAACATGATCCTTGGATGAGTAAATGGAGAATATCCAGTAGGGCCAGGTGTTACCTCTGGATACTGTGTCCAGCTCTGGTGTCAACATCTTGGAGAGGATGTTGATAAATTAAAAAGGGTTCGTAGAAGAGCTAGAAGGATGATCCGAGGTCTAGAAAATCTGCTTGACAGGGAGAGACTGAAGGAGCTCCATCTCTTTAGCTTAGCAAGAAGCAGGGGAAGAGGTGACTTGACCCAGGTCTATAAGAACCTACATGGGGAGGAGATTTCCAATAACAGAGGTCTCTGTAACCTCTCAGACAAAGGTCTAATGATCCAACGGCGGGAGCTGAAGCCAGACAAATTCAGACGGGAAGTGAGATGAAGGGGTGGGGAATTAACCCTAGGATCCGCTTAGCAAGGGAGGGGTCGATTCTCTGTCCTGGGTAATAGCTGTGCTCTGTCAGTGCTGGGCTGCAGGCAGGAGTCACTGGGTGGTGCAGGAGCCCCAACTGGATGGTCACAGTGGTCCCTTCTGACCTTAACCTCCATCCATGAACGATCCAGGGGTTGCCGGGGCCAGGACACATGCCAGATAGGCCAGAGAAGACAGCAAGTGACCAGCTCAGGTGGGGCCCTGAACAGGCATTAAAAAAAAAAAAACGGGGAGGAGTGTGTCCTGCAGGGCCAGAACTGAGGAAATGGGAATGCAAAAGTTTGGTTCTTATGACAGAAAACACAATGTGTGTGTATACGTTTGTGCGTGTGTGTCTGTGCGAAAGTATGTAAACATACACATGTGCATGTGGTTCTCTGTGTCTGTATGTGAGAGTATAAGTGTATGTGTCAAATGTTGGCCTTACAGCTATTGTGTGTCTGTCTGTGTGCACGACTGTGGGTGGATGCATGTGTGTACATGATTTGTGTCAGCTGTACTGACCGAGGGCTGTGCACTGGTGCCAGCGGTACCGGCCCTATGGGTGTGCACTGGTTCAGCTTTGTGGATAGACTGAATCCCAGTGTGGACAAGTCCGTGTCAGAGAAGCATGGTGGTTCCTGCCTGCACATTCCACAGTGGCATGGCTGAGTGGGACAGAACGCAGCTCCCAGACCTCATACCTGAGGCCCCTGGATGATGGGGCGTGATTATCCTGCCCCCAAGCCCTACACCCAGGCTGAAGTGGGGAGGAAATTGCAGGGAGTTTCACCATGGAGTTTTCTCCCAAACAGATCTGGTGGGTGTAGCCTGCCAGTCCTGTATGTGCCCAGCGCTCTTTGCGATGGGCCGGGGGAACATGCCATCACAGAGGAAACTGCCCCTCCTTGCCATGTGAGTCCTCTCCATGCCCAGATCCACAGGACATGGCCAGGCCCTTTGTTAGTATTACAAGGGGTGATGCTAGTGGGTGTTGAACTGTGGGTGTTGAACCCTTTCCTTTATAAAGGAGATCTGCTTCCTGTTTTGGAGAAGCGCTGACACATCTGTTGTTTGAAATTGGGCAGAGAGAAGCCTTGGGCTAGAGACGGGCCTTTCTTTGTCCCAAGAAATTCTGTTCACGTTTGGCAGATATAGAAATTCCTGAAAAATCACCATTTCCCTCTGATGCTCAGATTCCTCAGGACAATATTAACAGCAGCCAAAGTAATAAAATGAATATTCTTAAAAGCCAAAGCTCCTCACTGCAAGCCCCGGGAGCAGATAGCCCCTCCCCACCCACAGCTCTGCCCAATGCCCAGGACATGGCCCCAGGTACCATAAGGAAGAGGGGCTTGCTTCACCCACCTCCCAGGAGAAAGGTGAGTGACGGAGCTGAGCTTGGGCCCTCTGTTCTCCGGGCATCTCTCTCCTTCCTGAAAGGAAACGGGCTTCAATCTGTCACAGTATCATAATCCTAACCAGCTGCTTCCCTGAGCTTCTCCAGAGAGGTAGGGAGCCAATGGGAGGGCCCATATCCTCAGGCTGTTCGGGTCATGTGTTCACCCAGGGGGAGTTGGGGAAGCCCAGGAGGGCAGGACCAGGTGTCGAGGAACAGGTCAAGAAGCCAAGTCGGGGCTAGAGAAGGAAGAAGCAGAACAGACTCGACAGGAGACAAGCCAAGAACCCAAAGGCCTTGGCGAAGCTCACAAGATAGAGGGGAACGGAAAGGGGGAAAAACCAGAACAAGAGTTTGTAGAGAAAGCAGGCAAAATTGTATGTGAAAAGGTCAAGGGCCAGAGTGATCCAGAGCCAGGACAGCCATGTATTGAAATGCAGGGTAACCTGGGGGAGATATTAAAATGGGGGAGAAGCCCAGTGGTCTAAAAGGGCCCCCTGGTGTGAAGACAGGGGGGCAGAAACAGAGATGTCAGGGTTACCTCTTCAGTCAGGGAGCAACTTTTGCTGGGTTAGGATGGAGAAGGTTCCTACGGTCATTGTAGAGAGCAAGTTTAAAGAGACCTTGCTCCTGGAAGGGGAGGGCAGCCCACAGAGGGAAAGCAGAGCCCTGGGAAGGAGAGAAAAGGCCCCAAAGGGGGAAGGGGACCAGTGTGGGACAGTGGGTGAGTAGCATAGGGCTGACTCATCACTCCTGTGCATTTTACAAGCCTCCCCATTTGGGCCAAACTGAGGAGCTAATGGGTTATGGGCAGGATGATTAAACTGCTAGCAAGGTGATTCAGCTCGGCTCAGCAGCAGGAACAGTGAAAAGAGAGACAGGAAAGACAAAGTAGAAGGGGAAGGCTGGGCCAGAGAAGCTCAGGCTTGCAGAGAGATGAACCCCCCCTCCAGTGTCTGGGGAGAAGGTAAAGGCGTATGTTGTGGGGGGCAAGCACTGGTCTAGCCCTGGGACACTGGGACACTGCCACAGGCTGAATTTTTTGGGGGAAAACTCTCAGCAGAAATGGTTGAGCCGCTTTTCAGAACGAGGTTGGGAAAAACGATGTTGTGTTGTTCATGCTAAAAAATTATCTCGACTGTTTCACTGAGACACTCTGTGCTTTGGAGTAGGGGTTTTAAACTGACAGAGGTGGGCTTGGGGTCAGGGAAGTGCCTTTTGCCATTTCCATGAATATCCACCCACATTTGGCCCTGGCATGAACCTCTGAGAATCTCAGTTTGCAGGTATTCAATAAAGATTCATTAGGGGCTGGTTGCTGAGTTTCTGAAGATTCTGCCTGCAGTGAGCAAGCCCCATCCCCACAGAGAGACCATGCTCCATCCCAGGGGGAGCTTATTAGCATTCCTTATGGGCATTCCTCTAATGTCTGCAAATAGCTGTGGAACCCACTGGTGAAGTATATAGCTCATCCCTCCTCTGGTGACTGGTCCGCATAGAGAATAACAGCCTATTGCTGCTCCCAGTTACTCTGTTAGCTCAAGTGGCAGAGGGCTGTGTACTAAAGTTCTAACCCTGCCAATGACCGAAATGGGGGTCAGTATGATTCCACAGGGTAGAATTTGCTGGGGGGAGTTTCAGTTTGCCTTGTTAAAAATCTAGGAAGTTACATGCAAAATTTTATAAATTCTATATTAAAAGAATGTGAATGTTGCAAATGTTAGGAAATGACAGAATTAAGGTTGTCTGTGCATGATATGTGACACAGTCTTCAATTACATGATCACATACTATTTTTCCACAGTACCCCTGCATCATTCAGTGTACAGGATGGACCCTGCTCTGGGATGAATCAGGTTGTGTAGTGAAGGACATTGTTGTCGGTAGGACCCTTGCTTCATTTGTTGCAGGAGTTGAAAGGCGTAGTGTGAACAAGGCAGGGGATTGCAGGAGAAGAAAGGATGGTCTCATGGTTAAGGCAGTTGAATGCTGCACTGGAGAATTGGATTCTATTCCTTGTTGGGCAAATCAGCTAAACTCAACTTTTCATAGGTGGCCACTAATTAATTGTATGTTCCTCTTTTTCTGGGTGTCCAGTCTGAGACACAGGGTATGATTTACAGAAATGCTAACCGAGGTCAATGGGAGCAGTGATGTGAACATATAACGTGCTACAAATCTGTTAAATTCTCTGAAAAAATCAGGTCCTAGGCAACTCAGATTGGGCACCCGAAATGAAAGGACATTTCTGGCCTTAATCTCTCTGTGCTTCACTTCTCTATCTGTAAAATGGGGATAAGAGGGTTGTGCAGGCAACCTTAATTCTGGCATTTCCTAAGTTTTGAGTGCTTGACTTAGCAACCCTAATAATGTTTTTTTAATATTTGTTTTTGGATGTCAGTACTTACAGATAGTGAAATTCTCCCCTGTGCAGAGGTCCAGCATATGGCCTCCAAATCACTTAAGTTCTAAATTAATGGGCAATAGGTCCATCAATGGCTATTAGCCAAGATGGTCAGGGGCACAACCTCATGCTCTGGGTGTCTCTAAACCTCCAATTGCCAGAAGATGGGATTGGATGACAGGATGAATCACTCAAAATTGTTCTGTTCATTCCTTGTTCTATTCATTCACTCTGAAGCATCTGGCATTGGCCACTGCCAGAAGACAGGATACTGGGCTGGATGGCCCATTGGTCTGCTCTAGTATGGCCGTTCTTACGTTAAGGTCGTAAATGGGCCTTTGGTGGTGCACAGGCATCAGGCTGCCTCCCTGCAAGGGGTGCATTTCACGCACAGCGCTCCAAAGCATGTCAGGCGCTTTTCAGACATATAATAAACAGGACCCTGCCCTGCAGAGCTCACCGTCTAAGCGGGGGAGGGGATAGGAAAGCCCAGTTGTTCATCTCTGTGTTTTCAGTTGTCTTTCACCCTTCCCTGATTATATTAGCTTTGTTCTTGTTTTAGCCCTTTCCGTTTTTTATTTCTCTCCCATCCCACCCCCCACCGCTCCCCCATTCCAGGTTTTTATTCTGTTAGTTTTGATTTAGGAGAAAGACCGAAACACATGGAAATTACCACCGGGGAGTGTCCCAACGGCCCCTGCACCCAGTGGCCTGACCCCTGGTGCCAGCTGCGTCAGAGGAAACCCTTGTGTCACAATAGACAAGAGCTAGCTGCAGAGCCAGTCAATATGGAAAGGCGATGGGCTTTGTGTGAAGGCTCCCCTTCCACATATCCCTCCCTTCCAAGTACGCTGCAATCTCCAGCGGGGCCCTGACAGCTCTCCAGAAATACCATCGCAAATGCTTTTCCTAATATAGACCTTCAGCTTACAGGCTGTGAGGTTCAGCCTTTCTTTGTAACTATTGGAACCATATCTGCTGGGGGGGAGGGGGTCTGTTGTTTTGTTTACGCACTTGGTCTGTCTCCAGAATTGAAAGTTGTCCTAAAAATAGCTGTTACCAGCTCATGTACATGATCCACATCAGCTCTGGCTGTACCCCAGCCTAGGCGGGGCTTTGGCTAGTCAGGCCTTCTCCCAACACCAGCTGCTGGGCAGAAGTAGCCCAGTTTGCCATTGCCGTCCCATTTCTAATCCTGCAGCCTCTAAACCCAGCCGGGCCCGGGCTCTTGCTTCAGCCAGACTTGACAGGCAGGGTATTGAGCCAACCAGGTTTTCACAGCATGTCCCAGGACCTTTGTTCCGCACCCCAGAAACCGCCATTATTCCCTGGGCATTTGCCATGTTTGTTCTAGGTACCCTGCGGATTGAGGGGCGTTTGTGCTGTGTGAACAGGAGCTGACGCATCGCGCTGGGAGTGGAGGGTGGGCGCTCGATCGTTCGGAGCACTGCTCTAAGCCGCTTGGAGGGAGTGTTAGCGAGACTGAGAATTTCGCTCAGCCCCTGAGTTACTGGAGAAAACCCAGGCAGCGACCTGCGCGATTCACCGGGCGACTGGGGGTGAGGCCCAAGGCAGCCCCTGGGTGAGTGGGAGGTGCTCATGCTGCGGTGTGTGTGTGTGTGTGCACCCTTGGAGTATACATTGCAGCTCTGGCAGAGGTTCGGGCTAGCTGCCTCTGCCAAGTCCCCCCAACGCCCTGAGTCCGAGCTCATGTGCCGCAGTGTCCACACTGCTATTTTTAGGTGCTAGCTTGAACTGCCCCCTGGGATGGGCTGCGTCCCCACAGTGGCAGCATGGCTTTGGGGGCCATGGCCCATTTGGAGCAGTTGCTTGTGGGAGCCAGGGAGCAGGGAGGGAAGGCATGTCAGCAGGGCTGGAGCAACCCATTAGGCGACCTAGGCGGTCGCCTAGAGCGCTAACATTTGGGGGGCGGCGACCGCGGCGGCCAGATGTTCGGCCGCCCCGGTCGTTGGCGGTATTTCAGGGGCGGGACCTTCTGCCACTTCTGTCAGGGGCGGTATTTCGGCGGCGGAACCTTCAGCCGCCTAGGGCGGCAAAAAAGCTGGCGGCGCTCCTGCAGAGTGGAGCTGTGATTGTCCAAGCAGCCGATGGGAGTTTGTGGCCCAGCCCCATCTCCAGACAGTGAACGAGGGGCTCTTAAGGGGAAGCTGGGCTAGTCCACCCTGAGCTGCCACGGTGCCATGTTAAGCCTCTGTTTACCTGCCTGACCCACCAGGGCACTGCTGCCTCCTGATTCCTGGCAGGTCTTGCCCTCTGCTGCCCTGCCAAGGGGCTCTGGCCTGGAGTGCATTCAGTCAGGGGTTTCCTCAGCCTGCCCCAGGCCAGAGGGCTGGTCCTAGCCGAGTGCCCCAGAAGCCTTTCGCCATGTGTGCCCCTGGGCTTCAGGAGCCATTGGCTGTAATGAAACGGATTCTGCTCCCTGCCATCCTGCAAGATGGTAACGCAGCCCCAGCCCCTCTCTGGGTGCTCCCTCTGGGAAGGCAGCAGCCACCTGGGAGGTGTGAGGGGGTGTGGGAGCAGACATGATAGCTGGGCTGGGCAGGAGCCCTGCAGCCAAGGACTGAACAGAGCCAGTAGCCGGCCCAGAAGCCTGACAAACATCAGTGCAGACAAGTGGCGCACTCCCAGGTTACACTCTGTCTGGCTGGGGGCTGGAGATGAGAGGAGAAGGCACTGCCTTGCAAAGGGCCCTCTGTACAGCAGGGCTGGGGGGGCCTCTGAGCTGGATCCCCCACAGCAGCACACTGGCTGGAGCCCCGCAGGGTAGAAAGCCGCAGCCAGGGGACATCGTGGGCTGACCATGGCCAGGAAACTGTCAGGGGCCTGTTGATGGCTACCAGGGCTGGGCTGGAGCGGGCACCTGGGCTCTAGCGCAGAGAAGTCCAACCCTTCTGTGGAACGCCCCAGGGGCCAAGCGAGGAGCTGCTGCAGTTTATTGGGACTGAGGGGATTACCGCCTTCCCTCTCCTGCCACCCCTTTGCTCAAGCCGTGGGGTGGGACCCCCTGGACTAGTACCTGGAGCGTGTGGTGGTAGGGGCGATGTCAACGCCTGCCCCCTAGTCACAGTGCACCTGGTGCTCCCAAGTCCCTACGAGCTCCCAGCACCAGCAGCCGCATTGACTCCTCTGCAGCCCCTCCCCCTCGGGCCGGGACGTGGCGTGCGAGGCCTGCCTGACACGATTAAAATGCTATTTGGGGGATTTTTACAAGCACCAGCCAGTAAACAGCAACTATGTGCTGACTCGGCACTGTGCTCCCCGGCGGGCCAGCCCCAGTGCTGCAGAGCTTAGGGCGGCACCTCCAACAAACAAACGCACTGGGCCTGTGGGCTCCCCCGGCTTTGCTGAACCGAGCCAGAAAGCGAACCGTCCACAGCCGCTTGCTCGGACCGCTGGAGGGGTGCGGGGGCCTCTGCCTTTGGAGCAGGGCGTGAGCCCCTTCTGTGGGACACCCCCACCCCCTTCGGGCGGGGCTTCTCCATGTTGCCCCGTGCACATGTGCCCTCCATGGAAGAGCGTTTGCAGAGCGTGTTGGCTCGCCTCTGAACAGCTAGATGCCCGAGCCCAGCACCAGACAGACTGGCCTGTGCTGCCCCATGCTGGGAGAGGTCTGGGTTAGGGGGTAGGGCATGCACATGAGCAGTGTGCAAGGACGCTGGTTCACATGCTGCTCCTTCATACAGACCCCAACCATTAGTCTGTGGTATTCATTTGCCTTCCATCACCACGGTGTCTGGGCACCTCACGCTGGGAAGCAGGGCCAGGCTGTTTTCCTCACTGTACAGATGGGGGACTGGGGAGCTGCTTCTGCCGGCTCTGCTTGGCACTGTGGCTGCCACGTCCCCGCATGTGGCACAGCCGTGGCCTGAAGACCAACAGCCTCCGCCATCCCCACAGCATCACTAGTCTTGCTTAGGTGAGTGGATTTGGGTCTGTTGGGAGGTGGGGCCCTGGGGGCGGGAGTCCTTGCTGCCTCTCCAGCACAGGCTCAGGGTGGGCTGCAGTAATGGCAGAGCTTTCTTCCCACAGTGGTGCTGCCCCAGGGGGTAGGAGGACAGTCCAGTTTGCTGGGCACCTCCCACCAGTCAGTCACCACGGGGCCATAAACATAGTCACGAGGAGGCTGATCAATGACAGTTTGGGGTCAGCAGAGATTCCCCCCCAAGCAACCGCCTGCCTCCAGTCTCATGCTGGCTGTATTCACTTCCCTTATGAGCCACTGCAGCTGCTGCAGGACGTGACAGGAGAGGCCTCAGTCTCTGTCAGGGCTACACTGCTCCAGAGCTTTGAAAAGTTGCTTCTGGCTTCCACACATCTTGAAAGCAGATTGCTGAAATGCAAAAATATCTGTTGTTTTTGTTAACGCAGATTTGACTATTTACAGGAATTGCTCATGCCAGGAGAGTGAACCAGGAGCAGCCGATCTGGTGTAGCCTGCAAGCCGCCAATCTCTCCTCTCTCAGCCAACCTGGTGTGGCCTGTGGGTGGACAATGGCCATTCTGAACCCACCTGGTGTAGCCTGGAGCAGCCAATGGCCACTCTGAGCCCACCTGGTGTGGACTGGGGCAGCCAATGGCCACTCTGAGCCCACGTGGTGTGGATTGGAACAGCCAATGGCTGCTCTCTGCGCTAGCTGCTAAGCCACTGGTTGGAATTCAAACTGTTGTTATCTGTATGGTTATGGGACTATTTTTGGGGCAGGGTGCACACGTCTGTTGTACCCTCCATCTGTGTGATTGGCAAGCGCAGTCAGAGATAACATGGGAATAGCATAGCAAACAGTTCAAGGCTTAAAAATGGTTTGTGTTCTCTTTTTTATCTCCACAATACCCCCGGCATTGGGACCAGACAAGCGCCTGCTGCCTCGGCCATGCATTGAGCCACTGCACCTGAGATCTTTATGCAACCAAGTGCACCATGAATGTGAATGCAACTGCATGCGCATTATGTAAAAATGTCATCCTAAATGCCCAGTCATGTGGCAGAGGTTGGCCGCGTGTGCATTTTGTGGGGAAGCACCTCCAAATTTGGCTTCCGAGTGCACACACACTCGCATCAATAACTGACTGAAGATCAAGCCCCACAAGGTCTTGGATAAGGGTAACAGTTGACAAGCTTTCTGCAGCCTCAGGAGCCCCTCAAGAGCTATTGTCCCCCCTGCTTCCCCAATCACAAGTCTTGCACAAGAATCATAAGAGATGGCACCACTGCAAAGGGAAATGCACCAACAGGCTGCGGGGGAAGGGTGTGTCACCAAAAACTGCAAAATCCCACCGCCACCATCACAGCATGGCCCAGACCCTGCAACCCCGCCTGCCCCCTCTGCCCCAAGCCCCTAGCCAGCCTGAAGCAGCAATACCAGCCGCTCTGAGCCCCCAAGCACCAGCCCAACCCCCAGGCCGCCAGCCGGCCCAAGCACTAGCTAACCTGGGCCACTGGCCCAATCCCCGGGTCAGCCTGAGGAGCCCTGGGCCACTGGCTGGCCCAAGCTGCCCTTGGCCACCCTGGCCCCTGGCTGCCAGCCTGATCCTCGGGCCACTGGCTGAAGCTGAGTCCCCGCTGCCTTCAGGGGAGGGGTGTGTGAGGGCGGGGCCTTGGGATGGCGCATGGGCGGGGCCACAGCCTGGGTTAGGGGAGGCTTAGCCCATGCCCAGCATTAACCCTGCTTCTCAGCCTGGCACTTGGGGCCAGTGGGACCAGCAGTCAGGAGACTAGAGCCCTGTTCCCAGCTGTGCCACATACCTGCTGGGTGACTTGGGGCCTGTCCCATTGCATCTGTTTCTATAACTGCGGCTAGTGGCATTGCCTGTCTCCCTGTCATTTGTAAAGTGCTTTGAGATCCAGGGAATTTAGTCTTCAGAGGCTGCACGGAGCCTGATCCCAGCACCCGACCCTGCCACAGAGCAATTAACACTCCAACTCCAGCATACCTGCCCAGCCTGCAGCTGCATTGGCAAAGCTGGCAGCTAGAGTCCCTCCCTTCAGCTCCAGCAGGGAGAGGAAGGCCGCCCTCGTGGCCAGGATCCTGGGGTGGGACACGAAGCCTAGCTCTGCCCTGGGTGAGGCCCTCAGTCCCTCTGAGCCCCTGCTCCCATCTGTGACATGGGGACACTAATCTCTCCCCTGCCCCTTGTCTGGTGTGTGCATTTGGCCTGTGAGCTCTCTGGGGAAGTGACTGCCCCTCACTGAATGCAGTGCCCCTCACAATGGGGCCTGATCACAGCCAGGGCCTCTGGGTGCTCCCATCCTAACGCAGCACAGAGTAGGCCAGGCCAGAGGCCTTTAATGCCTTGCTTGGAGCATGGTTAAAGCTAGAGAGTCCCAATGCCCACAGGCTCAGCTCACAGCCTTGAGCTGTGGCAGAGGTGGCAGCCCATCCCTGCCCTGGGAGAGCTCTGAGGAAGTGGGACAAGGAAGGCTGGGAAGAGCCTATGTGCTGCTCCAGTGCTCTCAGCCCCAGTCCCGTCTCTGTTTGCTGGAACAGTGAAGACTCAATGGCTCCGTGAGCCTTGGCTGAGCAATGCCACCTGGGAGCTCAGGCATGAATTCTGCGGGGCTCGTGCCAAGAGGCTAGCTCCCACACCAGGAGTGAATGGGCTGGGAGCACCAAGAAGCTGACACATTCACTCAGGCTAATGACCCTCCTCAAGCAGGCAGCTCCATTATCTGTGAATGCTGGCGTCTGGCCCAGCGGGCTGTGTGCGCATGGAGCCTTCTTTGTATCTCACTTCACGGCAGATAATGAGAAGATGCCGTTGAGGGGTGACAATCACTGCTCGGGAAAGGGCAGGACCCATTAGAACAACAGAAAGACATAGAGTGAGGAATTAGAGGGAAGGATGCACTGACCTAGCAGGGGGGAGACCCAGGTTTAAGTCCCTGTGCTGTCACAGCCTGCTTGGTAGAGTCTCTCTGAGCCTTGGTTCCTCATCCTTGCCTCACGGGGGCGGGGTAGGAGGGTAAATACTGTAATGACTGTGAGATGCCTGGATCCTGTGGTGATGGAGGCCAGACAAACGTAGGGTTACCATATTCAAACATTTAAAAAAGAGGACACTCCACGGGGCCCCGGTCCTGCCCCCAGCCCCGCCCCATCTCCACCCCTTCCCCACCCCCGGTCCCGCCCAACTCCGCCCCTTCCCCACCCCCATTCCAACCCTTTCCCCAAAGTCCCTGCCCCAACTCTGCCCCCTCCTCTGAGCACCCCACATTCCCCCTCCTTCCTCCCGCTCTGATCTTGGTTGGGGGTTGCTAAGTGCTTCCCTGCTCCCCACTCGCCCTGCAGCCCCCCCCGCCCCTGCAGCCTCTGCGCCCCCCACCTGCCCTGCCCCTGCGCCCCCCTGCCCCTGCCTGCCCTGCTCCTCCTCGCCCTGCAGCCTCTGCACCCCCCGCCTGCCCAGCTCCCCCGCTCCCCTGGCAGCCTCTGCCTGGCGGGGGCTTCGGATGCTCAGCGGCGACCGGGGCAGCGCGGGTCCCTGCAGCCCCGGCACACGCCGCACTCCCTGCCCCGCCCCGCAGCCTCCTTCCTGCCGCGCAGGGTGATGGGGCCGCAGGAAGGGTCCCCCAGTGGCTGGGGGGTCCCCGCCCGTGAGGGAAGCCTGAGCTGTCGGCTGGGCCCGGCCTCCCCGTGGTCCTGCGGGCTCGGCTGGGGCGCGCGGTCCGCCTGGCCTCTGGGGGCAGCAGCGGCCCCTTCGCCGCCTTCTGCGGCTGCACCCCCCTTCCACCGCCCGAGCTCGCTACAATGTAGCCGGGCGGCTGGGCTGCGCTGCGGACCCTGCGGGTCGTGCTGGGGCCAGGCGGACCCTGGCTTATGCTGCCTCCCTATTTCCCCGGACATGTCTGGCTTTTTGGCAATTCCCCCCGGACGGGGATTTGAGGACCAAAAAGCCGGACATGTCCGGGGAAATCCGGATGTATGGTAACCCTAGACAAACGCCTTAGATCTCCTCCCCACAAGTCTGCTAGTACTCCTGCCTCCAGCCTCCTCTCTTATTCAGTCCACCCAGCTCTGCCCTGCCCTGCCCTGCCCCATGGCTCATCTGACCACCCTTCCCCAAGCTCTGCCACTACCAGAACCCTCTGGCGATTTCAGTCCTGGGCCGCGACAGGCAGGGGCTCTGAACCCAGGCAGCAAAATCTCCCAGGGGAGGAGTGTCTTGTACCAGTGCTGGAGTCAGCCCTGAGCCCAGCCTGCACTGGGGGGACGCCTAGCAGCTGAACTCTGCAGCTGCCCTGCCTCTACAATGGGGTGAACCCAACTCCAGGTCCGGACACCCCTCAAGGTTGTGAAAACCCGCCTTGTCCCCCTCCCAAGGGCAGAGCAAGGCAGGAGCTGGCTGGGGAGGGACACCGAGTCCCCCACCCACCCTCAAGGGGGATAACGGGAATTTCACCATAGGCTGTGCAGGAAGGGGACATGCTCATGTTTTGCAGGTGCTGCCCCCAGCAGGGTGCTGCCCTGCTACCCATTAGGGTTGGGGTGACTGGAGCTCCCAGTAACCTAGAGTGCAAACCAGACCCCCTTGGTTGGGCCCTACTCCCATCCCATCTGCCCTGCCCATCTGTCCTGCAGGCCTCACCACAAGCCCAGGGCCCTTCAAACTGTGCTTCTATGGGCTCAAAGTCACTGCTGTCCTCTAGCGGCTACTCAGGACTCTCACACCCTGCAGGGCCAGGTTACCACAGTCCAATCAGCCCAGCTCCTGCCGTGCTGACCACCTGCCCAAGGGAGCGCCCAGAGAGCCCTGCTTGAGTGCCAGCCGCATTGGGAGGGTCTGAGCAGTGCTGTGACAGGCACAGTCACAGTGCCGGGGGTTCTCAGCCTGCACTCCCTGATTGCAGCTCTTACAGCCATCCCCTTTCAGCCCCCAGGCAACAGTGGGTTTCACTGAGATGGAGCCAGGGAGGAGGGAGCATCTCCCAGGGGCTTTGCCCCAGGTATCAACTCTTCCCCTTTTTATAAAGGACGGACGTAGTTTTACTGCATTGGACTGGAGACTAGTAAAGCCTGTTAGACATTGTTACTTCCCTGCACAGTTCTGCCAGTGCCCCTCAGTTCTGACCCACATCCCCCTGCTCTCCCAGCCCTGGGCTCCCTACACACAGAGCTCTACTAATGCCCATTAATCCTGACCCATAATCCTGGGCCTCTTCAGAGACGGCTGCCAGTTGTGCTGCATTGTGCAGTGATTTTGATGCAAGGTGGTGACCCCTGTGGATTCGGCTGAGCCCACCAAACTCATTTCATTTGTAATTGGAGCCAGATTGAAGCTCAATGCTGCAAAAATGCGGGCTGGTGCCTTTAACCGCAGCATTACAGAACCTTGGACTCTTTCCTGCTGCAGGAACGGCATCAAAGCGCAGACACCGTTCCAATGCGTTCCCCTCCAATGTATTCCAAATGTTCTAATTACCCCGGCCTCACACCAGCATTTACTCTCTGGCTCTGATACCGAAAACAGATGAAGAGACATAAACATGAAGGGACCTCCCCTCCTCCTGGAACGTGCCAACCCACAGGAGTTAGCCCTGAGCAGGGATTTCGCCAAACAACACCCCGCCCCCCTTCTCTGCCTCCCGGTGTTGGGAAGCAAAGCCCCAGGGGGTGAGCCTGGCTGCAGGGTCAGGATGGGCCTGTGCTGCAGGGTGGATGCAAGGCCTGGCTGGCAGAGATGGGAGAGGAATGGTCACATAACCCAGCGCAATCATTTGGAGCCAAGTCTAGGCTGGAGAGAGGCCCCATCCCCCAAGGTTATGGGGGCTGTAAGTGGGGCGCAGGCTGTGATGGCCTTTGGCACAGGGGTGACGCGCTCACCCAGGCTTCTGAGCCTTGTCACACGTAGGAGCCATTTCTGCCCCAGGTATTTGTTTTATTTGGAGGCTGCATCAGGTGCTTGGAGGATTTGGGAGAGTCAGGTCCTTCTCCGGACTCTACAACTGCCAGGCCTGGTTTCAAATTCCCTGTGCCACCTTCCTGTGAGATCTGGGGCAAGTCCCTGTGGGGCATTGTGCCTCAGTTTCCCCTAATGCAACATGGGGATCATGTAAAACACCGAGGCCTGGTCTGTACTAGGAAATTAGGTCAGTATAACTATGTCGCTCAGAGGAGTGAAAAATCTACCCCCCTGAACAATGCAGTTAAACCTGCCTAACCCCCAGTGCAGATAGCACTGGGTCAACAGGAGAATTCTCCTGTCAACCTTGATACTGCCTCTCGGGGAAGTGGAGTAGCTAGGCCCTCAGGAGAAGCTCTCCCATGGGTGTAGGTCGTGTCTTCTCTGAAGCGCGGCAGTGGCGCAGGTGCAACGTTTTAAGTGCAGACAAGGCCTCAGAGAGGGGCCAATCAAAGGAGCAGGTGCATGCACAATGTGAATGTAAACTCACCCCTGGGTTCCCACCCACAGATGTTCCTATTTTACCACTTCTCAGACAAAGCTCTCGATTTGCACCAGAACCAAGGCAGCAGTTCCAGCCTCCCGCAGTTTTTGCTTTCTTTATATTCCATTAACAAAACCTTTGTTATAAAGGGCTCCAAGTTGGGTAAGGGAGATGTCCCCAGCACAGGGAACTGTGGAGTCAGGGGCCATCTCTGAAATTCCCCCGGCACCCAGCCAGCATGGGCCACTGACTGACAGACTCTGCATTGTCCAGGGAACAACTTCCATCTGCCTCCGCCAGATCAGGATATGCACTGCACACAGCACAGTGTAAGCCATGCCTGCCCCACACCCACACTTGCACACCACCCTGTGCATGCTGCATACGCCTGCCCCACACACCCACACCCTGAAAATCCTGAAAAACCAAAACTAAATAAATGAAAATAAAAAAATTTCTAAAACAAATATTTTCAATTAAATTTTTGGAATAGAAAAAATTGTTCAGGCTCTTGACTTTAAAGGAGCCAGGATTGCACCCTTGGTCTGTATTATCACAGAGCCCAAGTTGCATCCACACTCCCAACAATCTGTCCATTCTAGGTGCTTGGCTGCATTGTCTGTAGTCGCTGCTTAAACCACTAGATCATCATTGCCTTCACACAGCCAGGAGAAAACTCAAGGATTCCTGACTCTCAGCCCCCGCCCAACTCTAATCATTAGACCCTACTTCGCTCCCAGAGCTCAAAACAGAACCCAGGAGTCCTGATTCCCAGCCCCCGCCTCCTGCGCTATCCCAGTAGACCCCACTCTGTCTCCTCGCAGAGCTGGGAATAGAATAGGGTGACCAGATGAGAGGAAGAAAATATCAGGACACATGGGGAGAGATGGGGGGAGTCCACCGGCGGAGCAAAAAAAAAAGCCAATTGCTGCTGGCGGAGCGAAATATCGGGACAAATTGTGTCCCTCAGTTGGGACGCGGGACAAACACCTAAATATCGGGACGGTCCCGATTTTATCGGGACGTCTGGTCACCCTAGAATAGAACCCAGGAGTCCTGAGTCCCAGCATTACACTGCAAATAGTTGTGTAACCCATTGGGAAAGGGCTGCTCCGTACTGGAGTAACAGGTACTGTTGTGACTCATCCCAGCAGTCAGGAGGTCACGACTGGTCCCCAGGGGAGGAGTCATTAGTCCTGTCCATGATCTCAGTACGAGTTGTCCAGTTTTCTGTAAAAAACACCTCCTCTTTCATTTAATTCTCACAGAGAGAAAATAGCCTGAGGCCGTGAGCTGCGGCTGTCCTGTTGCAGGCAGTATATATTTTATCTACCTGAGACACCGATCTGCCCGTTCATTGTAGTGTGTGAGCCTCACAAACTTTAACCATTATCCTCTCCCCCCTTTCCGGGAGCTGGGGCAGCGCTCTTCCCCCACACAGCTGGGAAACAGAGCAACAGCAGTGACCCTAAGGCCAGCTACACAAAGGCGCTTAGCTAACCACTGTGAGGTCGCCTCCCGCCCCGTGGAATCCACAGCCTGCCTGTAGGAGGCCTGGGGAACACGAGCGCCTCAGAATGGGACCCACACACGGCAGCCGGGGGGAGATGCTGACAGGAGCGGTGTGCGCTCAGCCCCAGCCTGCTCAGGGAGTTAGGCACCTGAGCTGCCCCCTGCAGGAACCGAGGCAGTGCACACCCAACGCCATACAAAATGGGGCTGGGGGAGGAGGCGGTGGCCTTCTTTATACCCTTTAGGCCGGGGATTACATCACTCACCTGGTTCGATTTACCCCTCCACCATAGTCATTCTCATGCTCTCTCTGGCCTGATGCACATTTAATTATTCACACAAAATGAAACAGCTTCAACAAGACAGATTGAGAGTCCCCTCGCCCAGTAGCTAGGCACTCAGCTGAGAGGTGGGGAAGCCCTGCTCAAATCCCTTCTCAGCAGGCCGAGGTGGCAGTAGAACTGGGGTCTCCCACGCCCTGGGGGAGTGCCCTAACTGCTGGCCCAAAGGGGGGCCTGTGCCTCCTCCCCCTAGCTGTTAGGTGTGCTTTGAGACTGTGTATCTGAGCAGGCACTGCCGGCAAGATAGGCAGCACAGCACTTACCTTCCCCTGGCTTGAGGAGCACTTTGGGGGACAGGTGTGAGCTAGGCCTCCAGATACCCAGCGTGAGGCCTTGTACACACAAAATTAGGCTCCTAGGGAGCTTTTACAGCAAACATGTAGGTGCAGAGGGATTTGGGGCACCTAAGTGACTTCCCGAGGCTGCGCGCGGAGCTGCGGCAGAGCAGGGGAGAAATGGTTACTTACTGGAACTGTGGTTCTCTGAGATGTGCTGCAGGGTGTATGCCATGTAGGTGTGTGTGCGCCCAGTCCCCAGAACTGGAGAATTGTGCCAAGCAGTCCCCGTAGCGGCAGCGCTCGGCCTTGTGCTCACAGCCCCTCCTCTAGCTCTATGACGTGACGCTGCCCTGGTCGCACTGAACGCCCAGGGAGCAGACTCCAGTACAAGGGGATGGAGGGTGGTTCTCCTGAGAACATAGGGGTTCTCAGGACAAATTTTTTGATGCCCTCAGAGTGCGGCCGCTCTCAAACTTTTTCCTAAAATACTTAATTAGCTTTAGGAAAACCAAATAAATATGCACATAGACTCACCCAGATCATTGTAATTTATTTATTGTTAGCTAGCAAGTCTGTTGTGAAATGTGCCATTAACAAACATACAAGTATCACTTTTCACAGCAGACTTATTCAGCCCTGGCAAACCGGGGACAAATTAAGCCCTGGATGGAGGGTTGGGGGAGGCAGCAGGGGCCAAGGGTGATGGGGGTGGGTGGGGAGGCAGCGGGGGGCTGGAGCCTGAAGCCCCACGGCCATAGCCCAAAGCCCTGCGGCCAGAGGATGCGGCCCAGGGAAGGAGCCAGAAGCCATGTAGCCAGAGCTGACGTGCAAAGCCTGAGCCCCACTGCCCCAGGGAAGGTGGGGAACTCACCGGCTGCCTGATCCTCCAGCATTGTGCCTCAGGTGTCTCCAGAGGGGGCAGGGCCCAACCCCTGGTGGCGGCCACAGCAACCAACACCAAGACGGTTTATCTAGGAGCACCAAGGAGGGGGAGGGGCCACTACTTTGCCCCCTCTTCCCCCATCACAGCCCAGGAGGCTGTGGCCATAAGAAAAGCCCCTGGTGCAGGGCCGGTGTAACCACTAGGTGGCTGCCTAGGGCGCCAAGATTTGGGAGCGCCAAAAAGCGGTGCCCCCCAATTTTTTTTTACACTGCAGTGGAGTCACATCTTACGTGGGGGTTAGGTTCTAAAGTCAGCGCGTAAGAGGAAAATCGTGTATAGTGAAAATTACCATAAAGTACAGTACACACAGTATACACAGTATACACTAGAACAGGGGTCCTCAACCTACGGCACACGTGCCAAAGGTGGCACATGAGCCGATTTTTTTTTAATGGCAGGCTGCGGGTCCCGGCTGCCGCTGAGCCCGCTGCCGGCCTGGGGTTCCGTCCTCCGGCTCCTGCCAGCCGGGGTCCCAGCCGCCGGCCCCGCTCAGCCTCCTGCCGGCCTGGGTGAACGGTCTGGGGTTCCATTCAACCAGGGTTCTGTCCGCTGGCCTGGGCTGCCGCCGGCCCCGCTCAGCCTGCTGCCTGGGGTTCCAGCTGCCGGCTCCTTGCCAGCCGGGGTCTCAGCCGCCGGCCCCGCTCAGCCTCCTGCCGGCCTGGGTGAACAGAACCCCAGACCATCAGCGGGCTGAGCGGGGCCGGCAGCCGGGACCCCAGACCGGCAGCGGGCTGAGCCCGCTGGTGGTCAGGGGTTCCGTCCGCTGTTTCCTGGCAGCCGGGATCCCGGCTACTGGCCCCGCTCAGCCCGCTGCTGGCCTGGGGTTCCGTTCACCCAGGCCGGCAGGAGGCTGAGCAGGGCCGGCGGCTGGGACCCCGGCTAGCAGGAGCCGGCGGATGGAACCCCAGACCGCCAGCGGGCTCAGCGGCGGCCAGGACCCACAGCTTGCCATTAAAAAAAAATCGGCTCGCATGCCAAAGGTGGCACACGTGCCATAGGTTGAGGACCCCTGTTGTATTGTATACAGTGTATACTGGTGGGTACTGTACTTTATGGTAATTTTCACTATACACGATTTTCCTCTTACGCGCTGACCTTAGAACCTAACCCCTGCGTAAGATGTGACTCCACTGTATTCATTTTTGAAAGTTTATAATAAGCGATGCTCCAGGGGGATGGGAGGGGGAGGGGGGGCACAAGGTGGAAGTTTCGCCTAGGGCGCAAAATATCCTTGCACTGGCCTTGCCCTGGTGGCCACATTTGACAAATGCTGCCTGACCACTTAACAGTAAGTAACTGTTTCTTCTTCAAGAAGAATACACAGCCACGTATTCCACTGAGGTGACTCACAAGCAGTATCCCCCGCCCCCAGGAGGTGGGGCTCAGAGTCTACCTAACAAGAATTGCAGCCCCACCCTATCAAAATGTGCATCCGTTCTGGAAGATGCGATACAAACCATCACCGCATCAATGACCATATAGCAGCCCTGCAAATGTCCGGTATTGAGACGTCACCGAGGAATGCTATTGACATTGCTGCACTTTCATAGAACGAGCTCACACTGCTGAGGTGTAGCCAGAGCTATTTCAAAGCTCCCCCTCCTGTCCCTGACACCCCAACTGTCCCCCTCTCTGCATGCAGAGCACCCGCCCCATTTCCCTCCTATCTTAGAAACAAAGGGACCGCAAGAGACATCTAGTCTAACCCCCTGCCAAGATGCAGGATTTGTTGTGTCTAAACCATCCCAGACAGATGGCTCTCCAGCTTTTTGAAAACCTCCAGTGAAGAAGCTTCCACAACCTCCGTAGGCAGTCTGTTCCATTAGCCTATGTTCTAAGTTGGGACGCTTTTCCTGAGAGTTAATCTAAATCTGCTGTGCTATCGTTTGAGCCCATTGCCTCTCCTGCTCTCTGTGGCAAGAGAGAACAACTTTTCTCCATCTTTTTTAGGGCAGTCTTTCAAGACTGCTATCATATCCCCCCTTAATCTCCTTGTGACACATGGCTAGAAAGGGTTAAACATCCTGCAAAATAAATACCCCTCAAAAGACATGTGGGGAGATAATGTTTGTGTTTTTGTGTATTTACATATGTACGAGTAGGGTCGACAATGTAATCAACAGTCCCTGTCTATGCTGTATTCTGATATCATTTAAATGAATTTTAAACACGGGATATCTTGGTATTCATCTCTCTTTGAAATGTGCTGTGAATGGTGGAGGAAAAAGCAAATGGCCTTCTGTTAATTTGTATAGCTAAGGACCTCCTTCAAAGTCATCCTAATTACCTTTTGTTCCCCGAGGAAATCCCAACTTGTCAAAGAGGACATGAAATTGTATAAAAGATCGTTGGGTCCTGATTGTGTCATCTCAGATCTGCTTAGGCTTCATCAGGAGAAGTTTGAGTCACAAGACTGAGGTCCCAGTTATGCTGGTACGCCCTGAATATGAGATTTGGACATTGGACTACAACCTATGACAGTGTTCTTCATTTCAAGGCCCGCGAGCAAGTGGGAGCTCCCATTGACCCTAAGAGCAGCTCCCTAAGTTCCCTCTAAGCTGCACAGCCGCACAGCAGGCTATAAATAGCCGCACAGCAGCTCTAAAGGGCCACGCAGCAGGGACCTGGAGAGGCGAGAGGTAGGGGATGGGCAGGAACTGGGGAGGGGAGCAAGTCGGGCCTTACAGGGCTGCTGTGGGCCTCTCCCCCGGCCCCAGAGCTCCCTGCTGCTGGCAGGGAGGAGAGAGCGCCCCTTCCCCCGGAGCTCCCGTGCTGCCTGCTGGCAGGGAGAGGGCTGGGGGGAGTCCTCTGGCTTCAGCCCTGGGGCAGCCTGCCTGCACCCCAAACTCCTCATCCCTGACCCCACTGCACAGCCCGCACCCCCAGACAGAGCCCTCACCCCCCCACACACCCCAACCCTCTGCCCCAGCCCTGAGCCCCCTCCTGTACCCCAAACCCCGCACACCCAGCTCCACCCTAGAGCCCTCACCCCCAGCCAGAGCCCTCACTAGTGCACCCCACCCTCTGCCCTACCCTGGACCATCTCCCACACTCCAAATCCCTCGGACCCACCCCATGTGGCTCTCACATTGAAGGTTTTTTGCCAAAGTGGCTCCCACTTCAAAATAATGAAGAGCACTGACCTATGAACTATTTCTGAAAGAACTTTTTTCAACTACAAAGCTCGCCATCTCTGCTATGAATCTGAACCTCAATGAATTGATCTCATGTCTGTATGTATATTGATCTTTTAACCATACTCTCTCTCTTTTCTTTTTTAATAAGTTAATAAGAATTGGCTGTAGCGTATACTTGGGTAAAATCTGAAACATTCATTAACCTGGGAGGTAATGTGTCTGATCCCTTGGGATTGGTAGAACCTTTTCTTTTATATGATGAAATAAGATCTACAGAAATTTTCATCATATTTGATGTGGGTACCTGGATGGAGGCCTGAGGCTGGATCACTTTAAAGGAACTGTGTTGTTTGAACTTCTGAGTAACCAGTAAGGTAATCATAGAATCACAGAATATTGGGGTTGGAAGGGACCTCAGGAGGTCATCTAGTCCAACCCCCTGCTCAAAGCAGGACCAATTCCCAACTAAATCATCCCAGCCAGGGCTTTGTCAAGCCTGACCTCAAAAACCTCTAAGGAAGGAGATTCCACCACCTCCCTAGCTAACCCTTTCCAGTGCTTCACCACCCTCCTAGTGAAAAAGTTTTTCCTAATATCCAATGTAAACCTCCCCCACTGCAACTTGAGACCATTACTCCTTGTTCTGTCATCTGGTACCGCTGAGAACAGTCTAGATCCATCCTCTTTGGAACCCTCTTTCAGGTAGTTGAAAGCAGCTAACAAATCCCCCCTCATTCTTCTCTTCTGCAGACTAAACAATCCCAGTTCCCTCAGCCTCTCCTCATAAGTCATGTGCTCCAGCCCCCTAATCATTTTTGTTTCCCTCCAATGGACTCTTTCCAATTTTTCCACATCCTTCTTGTGGGGCCCAAAACTGGACACAGTACTCCAGATGAGGCCTCACCAACGTCCCACAATCTGCTGGCAATGCCCCTACTTATACAGCCCAGAATGCCATTAGCCTTCTTGGCAACAAGGGCACACTGTTGACTCATATCCAGCTTCTCGTCCACTGTAACCCATAGGTCCTTTTCTGCAGAACTGCTGCCTAGCCACTCGGTCCCTAGTCTGTAGCAGTGCATGGGATTCTTCCATCCTAAGTGCAGAACTCTGCACTTGTCCTTGTTGAACCTCATCAGATTTCTTTTGGCCCAATCCCCTAATTTATCTAGGTGCCTTTGTATTCTATCGCTACCCTCCAGCATATCTACCACTCCTCCCAGTTTAGTGTCATCTGCAAACTTGCTGAGGGTGCAATCCACGCCATCCTCCAGATCATTAATGAAGATATTGAACAAAACCGGCCCCAGGACCGACCCTTGGGGCACTCCGCTTGATATCTGCTGCCAGCTAGACATGGAGCCACTGATCACTACCCGTTGAGCCTGACGATCTAGCCAGCTTTCTATCCACCTTATAGTCCATTAATCCAGCCCATACTTCTTTAACTTGCTGGCAAGAAAACTGTGGGAGATGGTATCAAAAGCTTTGCTAAAGTCAAGGAATAACACGTCCACTGCTTTCCCCTCATCCACAGAGCCAGTTATCTCGTCATAGAAGGCAATTAGGTTAGTCAGGCATGACTTGCCCTTGGTGAATCCATGCTGACTGTTCCTGATCCCTTTCCTCTCCTCTAAGTGCTTCAGAATTGATTCCTTGAGGACCTGCTCCATGATTTTTCCAGGGACTGAGGTGAGGCTGACTGGCCTGTAGTTCCCTAGATCCTCCTCCTTCCCTTTTTTAAAGATGGGGACTACATTAGCCTTTTTCCAGTCATCCGGGACCTTCCCCAATCGCCATGAGTTTTCAAAGATAATGGCCAATGGCTTTGCAATCACATCCGCCAACTCCTTTAGCACCCTCGGATGCAGCGCATCCGGCCCCATGGACTTGTGCTCATCCAGCTTTCCTAAATAGTCCTGAACCACTTCTTTCTCCACGGAGGGCTGGTCACCTCCTCCCCATACTGTGCTGCACAGTGCAGCAGTCTGGGAGCTGACTTTGTTCGTGAAGACAAAGGCAAAAAAATCACTGAGTACATTAGCTTTTTCCACATCCTCTGTCACTAGGTTGCCTCCCTCATTCAGTAAGGGGTCCACACTTTCCTTGACTTTCTTCTTGTTGCTAACATACCTGAAGGAACCCTTCTTGCTACTCTTAACATCTCTTGCTAGCTGCAACTCCAAGTGTGATTTGGCCTTCCTGATTTCACTTTTGCATGTCTGAGCAATATTTTTATACTCCTCCCTGGTCATTTGTCCAATCTTCCACTTCTTGTAAGCTTCTTTTTTGTGTTTAAGATCAGCAAGGATTTCACTGTTAAGCCAAGCTGGTCGCCTGCCATATTTACTATTCTTTCTACACATCGGGATGGTTTGTTCCTGCAACCTCAATAAGGCTTCTTTAAAATACAGCCAGATCTCCTGGACTCCTTTCCCCATCATGTTATTCTCCCAGGTAATGAAGAAGCTGTTTTGTGCTGGTTTGGTGAATCTAAGTATTGGAATATCCATCAGCTTTTTGGGGATTGTTTGCCCATTCTTTGCAGTTCACCCTAATTGAGTGACCACAGCTGGCTCCCCACTAAGACCCCGGTCTCACTCCTCTTTTCCAAACTAAATATACCCAGTTCTTTCAACCTTTGCTCATACGGCTGGCATTCCAGCCCTTTGATCATCTTTGTCGCTCACCTCTGGATCCTTTCCAATTTCTCTACATCCTTCTGTACATTGGTGACCAAAATTGGACACGGTACTCCAGCTGAGGCTAACCAGCGCTGAATAGAGCGGTACTCTCACCTCCCGTGACTTGCATGCTATTCCTCTGTTAATGAAACCTAAAATTGCATTTGGTTTTGTTTCAAACAGCATCGGATTGCTGATTCACGCTGAGGTTGTGATCCACCACTACTCCCTGATCCTTCTCAGCAGTGCTACTGCCAAGCCAGTTATCCCCCATTCTGTATTTGTGCATCGGGTTTTTCTTCCCTAAGTGTAGCATCTTACATTTGTCTTTGATACATTTCATTTTGTTGTCTATAGCCCTGTTCTCCAATTTATCAAGATCCCTCTGAATTTTAGCTCTATCCTCCTAAGTATTGGCAAACCTTCGCTCCCCCCCAGCCTTGTATCATCTGCAAATTTGATCAGTATGCTCTCTATTCCTACACCCAGGTCATTAATAAAGACGTTAGACAACATTGGACCCAAAACAGACCCCAGTGGAACCCCACTTGAGACCTCCCTCCAATTTGACATCATTCCATTAATAGCTTCTCTTTGTTTGCAGTTGTTTAACTAGTGCTGTATCCACTTAATGGTAGTTCCACCAAGCCTGTATTTCTCCGGCTTACTTATCAGAATGTTAAGTGAGACTGTGTCAAAAGCCTTGCTAAAGTCTACATATCATAGGCGCCAATTCTGTGGGTGCTCCGGGGCTGGAGCACCCACAGGGAAAAATTGGCTCTGCACCCACCAGCAGCTTCCTGCCCCACCCCCCGCCTCAGCTCACCTCCACCTCCTCCCCTGAGCGTGCCGCGTGCCCGCTTTCCCCCCCTAACTCCCAGTGCTTGTGCCGTGAAACAGTTGTTTCGTGCGGCAAGCGCTGGGAGGGATGGGGGAGGAGGGGGAATGCGGTGCGCTCGGGGAAGAGGCGGGGCCAGGGTGGGGATTTGGGGACGGGGTCCAATAGGGGCAGGGAGAGGGCGGGGACTTTGGGGAAGGGGTTGGAATGGGGGCAGGGCAGGGGCGGGGAAAGGGTGGAGTCGGGGTGGGCGCGAGCACCCACCGGCGCCGGGAAAAGTTGGCACCTATGCGACATATATTATGTCCACCGCATTCCACCTAACCACCAAACCAGTTACCCTGTCAAGAAGGAAATCAAGCTGGTTTGGCATGATTTGTTCTTGGTAAATCCATGCTGGCTGCTCGTGATCACCCCTCCATCCTCCAGGTATTCGCAAACGGAATGTTTTATACATTGCTCTAGTAGCGTCCCGGGTATCGAGGTCAGGCTGACTGGTCTGAAGTTCCCCAGCTCTTCCTTTTCCCCCTTTTTAACTACATTAACCCTTCTCCAGTTTTCCGGGACCTCTCCTGTCCTCCATGAGTTTGCAAATATTATTGGCAGTAGTTCTGAGATTTCTTCAGCTAATTCCTTCAGGACCGTCGGCTGAACAGCATCTGGCCCGGCTGATTTGAATTCATTCAAATTAGTCAGAGGATCTCTGATGTGATCCGCATCCCTTCCCCTTTATCATCTATGGTCACTTTGCTAGTCGTCAGGTCACATGCTATTTGTTGTGAGAAGACTGAAGCAAAATAGGCATTGAGCAGCTCTGCGTTCCTATCAGCTTCTGTTACCAGCTCACTTTCTCCAGTGAGCAACAGACCACAACCACCTTTATCTTTCTTTTTTGCCTGATCCATTTGTCGAACCCATCTTGTCGTCTCTACCATTCCTTGCCAGCTGTAACTCATTCTTTGCCTTGGCTTTCCTGATTTTGTCCCTACGCCTTGCGCTATTCCCATGGATACTTCCCTTGGTGACATGCCCCTCCTTCCATTTCCTTTTTGGTTTTTAGATCACTAAAAAGATCCTTGTGCAGCCACATTGGCCTCCTGTGGTGGTTCTTCTCTTTCCTCCGTGTCAGAATAGCTTGATGCTGAGCCTCGATTTCACATCTTATAGGAACCGCCAGCCCCCTTCGACTCCTTTCCTTAATTGGTCTTTCTATGGGACCCTGCCTACTATTTCTCTGGGTTGGTTGAAAGCTGCCTTTCTGAAGTCATGTCCTTGGTTTGCTGTTCTCATGTCCTCCTTTCCTTAGGATCTGGAATTCTGTCAGATCATGATCACTTCCTCTCAAGCTCCTGACCAGCTTCAGGTTCTCAACTAATTCATCCCTGGTGGTCAACACCAAATCCAAAATGGATGACCCCCTAGTTGTTGCCTCTACTTTCTGAATCAGAAAGTTGTCCCCTACACATGCTAAGAACTTGCAGGTCATATTACACTTTGCTGTAATGGTCTTCCAACAGATATCAGGGAAGTTAAAATACCCCATTAATACTAGCTCATCCCTGACACTCCACTATTCTCCACTCTCCATATGGACCACCCACCCCTCTCTCCCCCCATCTCTGACACCCTGATTGTCCCCAATCCCCTCTTATCGCCGACACCCAAGACCTCCACCTGCTGTCACTAACTCACCTGGCTCCTCATGCAGAGCACCCACCCCTGCATTCCCACTCTGGCCCCCTGCCCATGGATGGCGTGCCAAACGGTTTTAGTGGAGTTTGTGCCCCTCTACTACATCCCTGTGCTAAGTAATAGATTTAGTTGAAAATTCACTCTTTACCCACAGATTATTTGCTCTAAATTGAGGGAAGATTCTTCCCGGAAAACAAAGAGTGAATTCCCATTTTAAGTGAAAACCTGACCCAACCTAAATTTCAAAGGGGCTGTCACGAACAAACAAAGGGAATTCAACACAAATACTGGTGAAGCTGTAAAGTACTGTCAGCATTGGGATAGGAGGCTATGCAACCAGCCAGGACTGAGGGGACTGTGCGTGCATAGGGAACGCAGGGGGGTTGTGGGTCAGGATTGAGGGATATCAGCAGAACTGGGGCAGCCCAGGGCTGGGATAGCAGGGAGCTGTGGGTCAGGATTGAGATGCATCAACAGAGCTGTCCCTATAGGAAGACCAGGACTGTCAGTCAGGCTTTCAAGATGCCAGTGGGGCAGGAACAGAATAGCAAGGAGATCTAAGATCATTCAAGAGGTGCATGAATTGAACTGGGGAGGATAGAGATGGGGGGAGCTTGCAGAGGAAATGCCCACAAGCTGCGCCAGTTTTTCCCCGGGCACCTCTCAGTGCAAGGGTCATGATGCTCAAGGGAAACTAGAAACAAGAACTGCCCAGGCTATCAAGAGCCACAGACATGGGTTAAAAAAGGCTGGCAGCAGGTTCTGGCCAAGCTGATGAGAGGGTAAAGGGCCTAGAAGGGGATAAAAGGGGCTTGGGGCAGTTTCAGGTCCCAGAAAGAGGGACTATTTAGCCCAGTGCTGTCTCCAAGAGGTCAGCATTTGGTGTTGCACAGAAAGCTGTAACCTCCCACTAGACCATCTTACAGCACCAAGCCAATGGCAGACAGCACTCCGCTAACAGCCTGAAGCCGCTTCTCTTACACGTTTCATCCTGTCTAACATAACTGGACGGTCTCATGAGCCAGAGAAGCGCCTCATCCTTTAAGAATCCTGCTGCGCTCTTTGCCGCGAGGCCTTTCTGCTGCCTAGAGTTCCAGGGGGTAGTGGTGCAGCGTGTGCAATATTGCAGGAGTCTCTCCTCTGAGATCATGCACCACTGCCATGAGGCCTTGTCGAAGAAAGCAACAGCGGGGGCACTGCTCCCAGCTGAGCATCCAGGGGGCATTATTGTGGGTTTCCTTCCAAAGAGGGACACGTTGTGGCAGTGGATTTGTCACGCTCTCAAAGGCTCTGGGAGCGTGGGGTGGATTCAAACGTTCAGTGAAGAGAGATGAATGGCTTGCTGTGTTTTGGATGCTGCAGACAGCAGGTTGACTGCCAGGCTGTATAGAGGGGTAGCAGTGACAGTAGTGTGGAATCCCGCATTCCCTCCTCCAGCGGAAGCAACAAATTGGCCCAGCCTGGTTTGTTACTTTCTTAACCACAATTGTCCCTTCCCCATGCAAAGCTGCAGTTATAACAAGAGATGAAAGCTCTACAACTCCTCTGATTTAAAGGGAAGGGGGCTGCAGGCAACATGTCTGAGGTGAGGGATCCTTGATGCTGGGATACCCTCCCCTTGGTATACCAGAGTCAGGGCACGCTGCACCTTTGCTCTGTGGGCGCTTGGGGGAGGGGCAGGTTAAGCCTGGGGTGCATGCAGCATTACTGCTGTTGGGGACAGTGCTGTAACTGGTGTGCTGTTCGCTGAGGTTTGAGAGACTGGGCTACGTGCGGAGGAAACAGTAGCAGCCGAACATGCCCACCCCAAAGCAGTGGCCCAGCCCTGAACTAACAGGCATGGCAACGCAGCCTCACGGGTGGAGGGTGTGAATCACACATGGGGCAGCTTACCCTCACCCATGCTAAATGCAATTTGTCTCACACCCTCCTCAAACATCTGACATGTCCCTCGGGGTATGTCCACGCAGCATTTTGGAGCAAGCCCGCCAGCCCAGCTTGGCAGACATAGTGTGCTGGCACAAGCCCGGCTAAGCCAACAGGCGCTGGGTAGCCAGCGCTTTGAAGTGGAACCGCTGGCTGGAGCTCAGGCTCTGAAACCTAGGGAGGAGGTTGCTGTTAGAGCAGCAGCGCAAGCCCTGGAGAATTGGTGTTTTCACAGAAGACAGTGCACAATGCAGGTCTGGATGTTAATGCTGCTGCGACCGGGGAGTGATGGGAGCTGAGTGCAGGTTAACGAGTTCTCTGTTTCTGGTCCCAGGCCCATCCACACTAGTTTCCACTGTGTTCAAAAATCATTTTAAAACAGTTTTTAAAAATGATTTCTGCAAACATGCTGTTGCAACCGGGAAGAGCTTTGCTCCTACAGGACAGGTAATCACTCCGGACACTCTGGTTTGGTGAGAAAGAGAATACTGTATTTCTGCTCTTACTATGGTGTCACATACAAATTACACAGTGTGGTTAATACAACATCAGACACACACTGGGATACATGGAAGTGAACCCCGCCCCATGAATTACACTCCTGCTACATGACCCAATCCTTACTGAGCGTGCAAACAAAGCATGAATACAATGTAAAAATATATTATATATTTACATACACAATCTTTTAAAAAGCTGTGACACGAGTACAAGTTCTAGAGCAAACGCGGTGGAGAGAAGACGGGGGTTGAGTAAGTGGGTTGTTTGTAAGCAAAGTTACTGTCACTCAAAAAAAGCCCCCCACAACCTCCAGGGTGAGCTGCTGTGGACCTTTTGGGTATAAACCTGAGAGAGGAGTCCACCAGGTAATTCAGTAAGCGAATGGAGACATAGTTCCACCTTTAGAATAACATTAGGGCCAAGATAAACCTCTGAGTTTGAGGTCAGCAGCTCTTACTGTTCAGGATCCCCTCCCAGGAGCGGGACAATGTGAGCTGTTAGGTGGGGGATTAAACTACCACAACTTAAAACACTGAAATTATTATGTCTAATCCACAGGCAGCCTCCTTCCTGCCTTGTCACAGATTTGCCATGAGGGCAGGGGCACCCATTTCACCCAGTCAGGGGTCTCACGCTGCCTTCTGCCAACATCACCTCTAGGGGGCGTTTCAGTAATTCTGAGCCTAACTATTAATCTCTATAATGGGTATTTCAGAGCTGCAGTCTCTGCTCAGCACTGGAGATTCCTGCATGTCTCGGAGGATTTCTAGTGGCCCTGTCTCACCAGCATTTGCTGCCCTGGGAGGTGTTGGCTGCAGTCTGAGCCTTCACTCCTTGCTTTTCCCTGGAAGCTGCTCTGAGGCTGCTCTCAATCGTCAGGGTCTCTGCCCCACAAACAGAAGGATGTTTATATTTAATGAATCTCAAAGACTGAAAATCCCTTTAACAAAAATAATTAACAAACCCAGCCATGTGCTCAAAACTACTGATCTTCCAAACCAAGCACAGGACAGCATGGGGTGTGGTTGGGGAGACAAAAGCTTTCTGGAAATTTCTGCTGAGTTAGGCATGTAGAGGTGAGAGAATGCAGCTAGAGAGACACACTACATTGGACACCGCAAGCTACTCCCCAGTGGACAACTGCACAGACGTCAGCACAAAGAACCCATTCTGCTTTAAGACACAGAGGCCTCACAACACAAACAGGTAAAGCCCCAGCACACCTACTTCACCGCCTAGTCACTGCACCCTATGCAGTTTCCTCTGTGCTTTACATTCTCTGGATTGCCTAGGAGATCTTTTTGACCCTATGTTTCAGGAGACTTTTTCAGTAGTATATATACAGACGTGACTTTACAACTGAACCTGTGACCATGCACATGTACTGGAGCAGTCCAGTTCCACCAGCCCAATTCCCTGACACCTCTCAATCTGCCAGGCCTTGGAGTTCCTAGTGCCTCTGCCCCCACCCACCTGCACAAAAGAAACAATCACACACAGCTGCTATTTTAATTTATTAAAAAGGAAATGCCAACTGCCCCTTGCTGATGAGACACCTCCAGCAAATCATCCCAAGAGCTACCCTGAATGGAAAGTGTATGCATGAGCAACTGAAGGAAAGAAAGCAACAGCCTGCAGTTTGACGTTTCCCAGGGTGAATATTAACAAGGACCAAACACAAGGGTGAAAGATCATTAAACCTACTCAGAGTGTCCAAGTGATCAGTGTATGAGAGAGGAGCGGACACAGCAAAATCTCAGTGCTAGGGCCTCCCCGGAGCAGAGGGGGAGGAGCACTCAGTGTGACTTCTCCCACAGCAGGTCCCGTGAAGTTCAGACCTACCAGGGGGCACCGAATCAGTGTATTGTACTGGTGACACTTGCCATGGAGATCTGCTCACGCTGCCTACTGGGTACATTCCGATGTATTTTTCAAACGTGGAGAAGAGCCAGGGTAGCTTCGTCACCTGGCCTCCTCTGCTGTGCTCCTGCAACCCATTTGCCATCAGCAATTTCATCTGGCCGTAGGTGAGTGGGAGCCCATCTTATGCTCAAGAGCATACGTTTGTAGAACTTTAGCAACCCAGGCAAACTGCTAGTGACTTATGTGCCCTACACCAGGCTCCAAGCAGGAAGAAGCCGCCTCCACCGAGTGGCAGCCAGCAATCTACGGCGGGTCTGGCCTTTGCAGGATGCACAGATGTGCTGAGCTCTTGCTTTCTCTCCCTATGCTACTTGGAGCCACTCAGCACTAATGGTCTATAGTGGTAAGTCAGCAGGTTTACAGTGGAACAGAACAAGAATCACGACAGGAACAGAAGCACACACAATGCCCTCCAAATGTACAGACTGCTTTAAAACAATGAATCACACACATTCACGACCCTTCTGAGACTCAAACAGCCCAGCCCCTTGCCCAGGGCACCCACTACCCACACGTCAGATGCCACTTGCTACATCTCTCACTCTTAAGTGCTGTAATAAAATTGTTTCCTTTGAGAATGATCCTGGGTTAACAGGCAGCACAAGGTAACAGGGTGCAATGCTCAGCTAGCATTGATTCTCTCCAGCACTGGATTCCCGCCCCCCATCAGTGACCTCTGTTTGAGGCAACTGACACTGCATTGCTGACTTCTTGTTTCTGGCCTGCACAAGGGGATGCATGTGCTCTAAACAGCAGGGTGGAGCCAGCACCATGCCTTATTCTTGGCCCAACTGTTTACAGGAAGAAGCACAATGAAATGCTGAAGGTTTGGGGGGCTGGTGTGGAGGTATCGATGGGTTTGTCCTTCCCGGTGCTGGGAAACAACATGCACCCCCCCCCGCTCAAATCACCCTGTGAGAATAAAGACCTCCCTTCACAGGGCATGGTCCTCTGCTAAGCAACCCCGGGCACCCCCACGAGCAGGCTGGTGAGTCATTGGCTAAGCGAAAGATGCCCAATTCTTAACCAGGTGCTGCATCCACAGGCTAATTTGCCATTTTCCTGTTTGAAAGTCACTGGTCTACGATCACAGCAGAGCAATGCAGATAGCAAACTGAGGCTTGCTGCATGTGAGTGCATGGAACTTCTTGACTCATTGCCAGACACATGGACTCCCCGGAGGGTAACAAAAACACTAGATTGACATAATTAGCCAAATTAAGCGGTTGAATAAAAGCAATTAGGGAAAACCCCTACTGCAGACAGACGAGTCCTGCGGAGCTGGGCTGGCTCCTGCTCTCTGCCTCTTCGCAGCCTCCTTCCAGCGCAGGGCATCCGAAAGCCCAGTCAAACATCAGCAGCTTCCGACAGAATTAAGTCCAAGCTTCAGAAGTCACTGAGGATGCTGATGTCTGCAAACTCGTTCCTGTACCGGTGTGAGTATAAGCTGAGCAGGAAGGCCCATTTCAGGGAGATGAAACTCCAGACACACGACAGGTAGTAGCTGCTGGGGTCAGTCAGGGCTAGGAAAGAAAAGAAGCCAGGTATATTTAAAATCCCCCTTTAGATTTCCACATAGAATCATAGAAGAATAGGGTTGGAAGAGACCTCAGGAGGCCGTCTAGTCCAACCCCCTGCTCAAAGCAGGACCAACACATGCACCGTAAAAGACTGTCCCAGGAAGAACCTCTCTCCAAGCTCCCGTTCAACAGAAGACTTGTGCTCCTGTCTCCAGGAGTAACCGAGGTTTGCGAGCTGTGCTGTGTGCACTGGTGCCACTGAACTGCACCAGTTCTGCTTAGGGTTCTGTAGTTCTAAGAGCAGTGGGTCCTGGAGGCTCAACCTGAATCCAGTTCCAAGCAAATGGAAAGGATACTCGTGCCATCGCCAAGGAAGATCCACGCACGATGCTATTCTGACCAAGGGGGACAGTGACCCTTCTTCACTCTGTGAAGCCATTCCCTTCCTCCCATTAAGGATCCTCCAGGTGTGTAACCAGCGATTGCAGCAAAACACCAATCATACAGCTACCAACCCAACAGCCAGCTCAATATTACGGCTAAGTGGGTCCGAGAGTAGAGAGCTGTGGTTACACGACGGAACATGCTTCCACACAACTGTTCATTTTCCATTTGAAAAGACCTCTGTTTTCTAGGAACTCGGCTGATTTGGGGGTTCTGAGGAGAAGAGAGGAATCCCACACACATAGCAAGAAGGATGTTTCCCTGCTAGTGGCAGGAAGGGACACTGAAGGGAGCACAGGACTGCATGCAGTGGAATAGCTGATAGCATAAGTGTTGTAAGCATTTGCAGAGCAGGACAGCATGAGAGAGGCATGCTAACTGGAGGAACGAGAGGAATGCTGTTACTTCTCTACACTCCCAGTCTTTCAGAGGAGACCCAGCCTCACTCACAGAGCCCTACAACACTCTTGCTTGGAGCTTATTCCACGTCACTTAAAGCAAACTGGGATGATCATGCATCTAATGATTGAGTCTGAAAAACCTGCATGGTTTGAAAGATCTTACACTACTGGTATATGCTTATGTATCAACTGCCCATATTGTGCAGAGCTCACGGAGATGTAAAGGAAAGAAGCATTTTTGGTTATTCATCAGAAAACAGCTAGCGTAAAATGGGGCACTAGAGATGGTAAGTGCCATTGCCTAGGAACGCAGTGCTCCATGCCTCTCAGAGGTGGTTCAGCACAAGGCTTTCACACACACTTAGATCTTCAGCGGTCTTATATTGTAGGCAAATGGTCTCTCCATCTCTGCCACAGGAAAGTGCTGTGCAGTCCAGACTAAAGCATGCAAATTAAGTAGTGTTGTTTCTGGAGCCCCAAAGCCACACTATCAGTCACAGTAACTCTCACTGTTCCCCTGCCCCAAGTCCACATCTTGCTGTGGTGGGAATTGACTAACTGGGCACAATTAACATATTCTACTGAAGTGTTAGAAACGGTCACAATGAAAGGAGATCTTCAAATCTCTGTAGAAGAACTCCGCTTGGATCTAAACGAAGGGAAGTTAAGAGGCTCTGTTCCCAATGAACCCTGCCAATCCTTGGCAGATGGGATTGTTTGGGTGGCTGTCTAGCCATAAATATCACAAATGTGAACAGTTTTTTAAAAGTGAGTTCCATCCAGCCAACATGGTGTTAATGAATCCCTGGGGGTGACAAAGTTAGTCCAACAATACTGACCCTTCCTCTTTGGCTTATTGTTAAATATTTTATAGCATTGTAACTTTACATGGTGTGCTGGAGATTTGACAGGCACAGACCCTGATGCAAAGAGTTTAGGGACTTGTAGGCTTATGTGGCAAAATTCCAATCCAAACTGATTTATGAAGGCTGAATAGACAGGTGCTTAGAAGTAATTTCAATATCTTGGGCAAGTCACTAATTTGTGCCTGTTCTCCCCTCTACAATCCCATTAATTCCAGCCTTCCTGATGACCTCCCCATGATCACTCTTGGTACAATATACTTACACTGGTGCTTGGTGATGGCCAGAACAAGGAATGTGCAAAATCCCACCACGGAGAGAGCAGAGAAGAGGATCCCGATGAAGAGGAAGAACCTCAGCCCTTTTAACCAGGTCCTCCAGTAATCCTGCACATACATCACATGCGTGATTAGGGCCCAGAGCGCCAGAACACCTGCTCAATTAGACAGCAAGGGGAATCAGTATAATGGATCACACAGCAACACAGAAAGGTGTCTATAAACAAACATACAGGTAATTACATCCAAAAACTACATTAAAAGAACATTAAGGCTTCGAAGTCAAGCGCTCAAAATTTAGGAAATGCTAGAATTAAGGTTGGCCATGCAACCCTAATTCAGCCCCCTTGTGTGTATGTATTATGAAACAGAGTTCAATTACAGGATCTCACACTATTTTTTCCACAGGAACCAGCCGCATTCAAGAATAGGTAGTTATTCAGATAGATAACTAAATAGATAACTTTTTATCTTCCACATTCAATGTATGACCCCAGGCCTTATATAACACACACTGGTTCAAACCCTGCCCTGAATATAAAGATTAATTTCCTCCCGGGCATTTTTACGGTTCTCTCACCACAGTACGGATACTTAATAAGCAGTTCAGTGCATCAAATATTAATGATTATTGCCACTACACTCAAGAGATTTGATGGTGTTATTAACCCTTTTTACATCTGGGGAATTGAAGCACAGAGATTAAAGCCAAAATTGTCACATGACCACTAATTTTGGGTGCCAAAACCCTAAGGGCTGATTTTTCAGAGTACTTAGCATTTTATAGCACTTCAGTTGTTCAAAGCACAGTTCCAGTGGAATTCTGTGCCAAAAATTTAAAAATTCTGCACCAAAGATTTAAAAATTCTGCACATTTTATTTGTCAAAATAACACAATATAATCACACCAGTTTCAATTATGTTGGTAATTGGTTTCAAAATACCTGTCAGCAAGTATGTCCGTAACAATATAGACAACAACAAAAAGTCAGGAAATGTTTTTTGACAAATAGATTCCTTACTAGGCACATTAATACAGAACTCTGAGTAATAATTCATTTAAACTACAGTACAAAACCGTATTTCCGGCACCCCTCAGAAGCTGTTCAAAGGCTTGGGGGAGTCAGGGGTAATGGAGAAGCTGAGGGAGAGGGAAATAATTGCTGGGAAGAAGCCTGGATATGAACTTGAAGGGTTGTTAGGTATGGGTGGGAAAAGTATGAAACAGGTTTTTTTTGCGGGGCATGGACGGATTGTTAGGAAGTGTCCCCATGCAGACCCTGGATGACCCCTAGCCTCTCCCATTCAGTCAGGCACATCTACCCCTGTCCCCACGTGTGTCTGTGCCCCCACTCTGCCATCCCCCTTTTCCCCTGTAGCTCTGCCCATGTCCCTGCACCCCCTCAGCCAGCCCCCTCCGCTCATCTCCATGTGTCCCTGCACCTCCTGTCCCCATGTGTCTGTGCCCCCACTCATCATACCCCTTCCCCTTGTAGCCCTGCACCTCCCTCCCCCATGGCCCTGCGCCTCCACTCCTATTCAGCCCCCGTCCCAGTCTGTCCTCTCCCACTAGCCATTATGAGCCTCCGTCTGTGAACCCCTCAGCAGCCCCATGCTGTCTCCCCATAATCCCCGTCTCCTGACCTGCCCCAACAGGCGCTGTGAAGAAGGCAGGCTCTTTCTCTTCCCTATCCGGTCTGGGGCTTGCCAGGAGCAGCTGCTCTGTTCTAGTGCTACAGCGCCCTCCAGTGGCAAAAGCTGGAACTGCAGTAACTTTTCAGCAGAAGCTATTTTCTGCAAAAAAATTAAATATGCACATGGCACTTGAAATATGCATGTGCGCAGTGGCACAGAATTCCCCCAGGAGTATCACTTGCAGTCATAAAGACTCAGCACTTCTGCATATCTGGCCCAAGATGTCTCAAATAGGGCACACAGCAAATGAGGCACACAAGATTTGCAGCCACCTGTAAAGAGTTTGGTTTAAGTGACTTGTCCAAGATCACATAGGACCTCTGTGGCAGAGGCGGGGATAGAATGCAGTTCTCCTGGGTGGCATTCTACTGCCTTGACCATGAGACTTATTTCTCTTCCTGCAGTCTCCTGCCTCTTTCAATACAAACCTTCCAACTTTTGCAAAGAACTTTCCATCCATCTCCCTCTGGGTCTTTGGCTGCTAGGTGCCAATGTCCTGGTGACTGGGTTTTCCATTGTCTTCTCAGATTTTCCACTGATATAGTGTCAGTCTAGGCCCGTCCTTTTTAATGGCCCATTCCGGCTTAGACAGCTAGGCAACACACACACACACACACACACCTATGTCTCAGCCTGCCCTGAGAGCAAACTGAGTCCTTTTTCTCCCACTGGGTGGGCATTCAAAATAATGGGGAAATTGAAACAAACCTAGGATTCCTAACAAAATTACAGAAAATTCTCACTGTCACAGAGCCCTCAGCCCGATTTCATGCTGAGGGGAATGGGGCGGGGATTACACCCTTTCTCAGTGTACAAACAGATAGGCAGGGCTTGCCTCTTGTTTCTCTCCTGTTAATCTGGTTGGACAGATAGCACTGAAGCACTACTCCTTAAAGCAACTCCAGAGCTTAATGCCGCAAATCTTATGATGTCAGTTTCTGCCAATGCTTTTGAATAGCTGATTTTACATAACACAGCATTCTGTGTACACATACCAGAGATCAGAATTGAGCTGGATGTGTTCAGCAGAAGGACACTCTTGTGCTCTGTGGACACATACAGAAGATCACAACAGTGTGAGCAATATTTTAATAACATGGTGCGAAGCTTGTTAGAAGAACCTAGCACTTAGAAGGTTAAGCTACTAACCTTGAATACCATATTAACTAAGCTTGCTCTCTCTAGTGAGTAGCTAAAAGTTCAAACCACATTTAACACACAGAAAACGGGAAGCTCCATGTTCACAGTTTGCACAATGTAAACATTTCCCCATGGTTGTTGCAGCTGAGCGTGCACTTTCACACAATGACTAAGCACATATTAGTTGGTTAAAGTGCTGATTCATGGTGCTTGTGTTACAGCACTGAAGCTGCTGTTCTTAGGAGAAGTTGATGGTGTGGCTTTCCTATGACGGGAACTGATTCAGCACACAGGGAATCACCTGGTTCCCTCCTTATACAAGGCCCGACACAGCACTTTCTGCATGAAAAATTACTTAGCAACATTTATCATCAGTTAAACCTCTGAGCCCTAGCCTAGAATAATCATCTGAAATGACGGAGCAAAAAAATTGGTGACAAGTGTGACTGACACATGCAAAAGAAGATATGGTCAGCCTCCCTTTCTCTAGGGGTGGTCCCAAGAGCATCCACACAGTGATTAGTTTTAGACAATAACAGTGTTAGAATTCTAATGATTCTAAATTGGGTTTAGGGCTCTGACTGCTGGCAATCAGCCCACATGGTCTGAAAGGAACAACATACACATTTGCAAATTTGACACCATCAGATCAGGATTAAACAAAGACTGTGAATGGCTATCCAACTACAGAAGCAGTTTCTCCTCCCTTGGTGTTCACACCTCAACTGCTAGCAGAGCACCTCACCCTCCCTGATTGAACTAACCTCGTTATCTTCATACTGATTTATACCTGCCTCTGGAGATTTCCATTACTTGCATCTGAAGAAGTGAGGTTCTTACCCACGAACGCTTATGCTCCCAATACTTCTGTTAGTCTTAAAGGTGCCACAGGACCCTCTGTTGCTTTTTACAGATTCAGACTAACACGGCTACCCCTCTGATACTTAACATACACCTCGGTCCTTTCCCCAAAATTATCTGCTACGCCTCTGCCTTTAGATACTGACAGGTCATGGTGTTGTGCTACACAAACTTTGCAAACAGGTTCAAGTCATCAAAAGCACAGACCTTAGCATTATGCTGAATGGAAGATCTAAAAGGTTCGTGTTAGCCTGGAATTCCAGCTGTTCATGCTGACTGTTTCCAAACTCTCAGAATTGGGAAGCTCAAAAACAAAAACAGCATATAGGCACCATCCCTGGGAATCGTTTCACAAGTGCTGAAGCCTAGCAGTCTTTAGCAATTGCAACATCTGTTAAGTCTGCATAAAATTACTATATTTTGGATTTTATATTTATTATAAAGCTCATGAACTATGTACAACTGATGGTCAGATCACGAACAATCCTGAATGATGCAGCGCTGTAAAGGACCCACAGTGAAAACTAGTTTTCCACAAATGCATTATAACTGGATTCCTAGTGAATTAAGAATGCATTCACTGCATTCAGAACCTAGAAGACTATGAGAGATACGACAGACACAAAACTAGCTACCTTATTATGATTTATTCAAGTTTAAATTCATTCCAATGCTTGGAATATACACAGGGTTGGAATCCAACTCAGAGAACAGCTGTCTAGAATCCAAGAACTACACTGCAGGGAAATGAATTCTCATTGAGGAGAATTAGGATTTTACTGCAGTATCAAATAAGTCAGGGATGGCTTCCACCACTTGCTGTTCACAATTTCATACTTAGAATCAGATGAGCTGATTGCCTTGAAAAGCTGTAAAAGTAGTTTGCCAGTCCAGGCACCAAATCACAGCCTGCTTTTAACTATGACAGTACTGCTTCTGTGTTCCCTGTAAGCTGGGCGTGCTGCGCAGGAGAGATTTAAGTGCCACCCAGCTGATTAGGAGGGCAGCATGTGTTCAGGTGCTCCCTCCCAGGTTGCTCCATCCTGCAGCTGCTCCTGGGTGCTGATGTCAGGGTGTCCCCCTCCCCTCCTGCCACTGTACCCCATCTCCGCAGAGCAGGGGACACAGCCTGGCTCAGAGCTGCTGCGGGGAAGGGTGAGTGGCTGAGTGCCTTTTTTAAAGAGACAGTGCACTGTTTCTGAGATCGCCCCAGCAGCTAGCGCACAGTCTCTCTGTCTCTCTCTCTCTCTCACACACACACACACTCTCTCTCTCTCTCTCCCCCCACCCCTCATCTCTGTAGAGCGGGGGAGGGGAGACAACAGGGATCAGGACAGAGCAGGAGAGCTTTCAGTGAGTCTCTTAAAGAGACAGCGCAGGGCGTCTCAGAAACTTTCCCAACAGCCAGCACACACGCTGTCTCTGGGTCTCTCTCGCTCTCTCACACACACACACAGTCGTTGTATCACACACATTGTGTGTCTCACATACAGTCTCTGTCACACACATTGTGTCACACACACACACACACAGTCGCTGTATTACACTCAGTCACACGCTGTCTCAGTCACACACACTGGGTCACACATACTGTCAAACACACACAGTCTCTGTGTCACACTCACCTCCCAACACATACTTGCATTATCGTAGTTGTTACTTCTTGGTAATTCCTGCAATGCACATATATTCTCTGTAATTTTATTCTTTCAAAGAGTGTTATTTTAGTGTTTTGACTGGTCTATGCATTTCATAATTGTTATTTCTCTTACACTTAAATTTAAACTCTTTGAGTAGTGAGTTCTAAAATGCCTAATCTGTCCTGGCTGGAGTAATTATCCCGATTTAACTTTTTAAAAATATATATCATAGCTAGGTTTTTTGTTTCTACTGGTGGCGCACATCCGCACATACCTCGGTGCATATAACAAAATTTATTCCGCACACGGATGGAAAAAATTAGAGGGAATATTGCTTGCTCCTCGTTACTTGTATGGTGGTAGCGCATGAAAGTCCAAACCAAGTTAAGGACTCCCCTGAGCTAGGTACAATTCAAACTCAAGGCCACTAGTGAAACTTTACTCAACCATCAACAAAACAAAACCAAACCAAACCAACAAGAAACAAACAACCAAGGCAAGCAGAACTTAGAAACCTGCAGAGGTCCAATCACACTTCTCTTGTCCTATGTGGCTGAACAAAAACACCTGCTCTGAGAAGTGTCCTCACAAGTTTAAGGTAAAGAAAAAACAAATGTCAAGGGACAAGAGGTTCCCCTCTCCCCCCCCCCCCCCCCAAGAGACCTGCACAGACTCAAACATCAGAGAGAAGTTGCTAAATTACTAATCCGCAGGGTATCAGTGGTGAGGCGAAGTAAACCTTCCCCAGTACAGTTAACTTTCTGGAGCACTTTCCTAGCACTGGCTTTAATGCTACTGCATCCAGTTGGCTTTATTTTTAAGAAGTGTATTTGTGATCAAAACTGGAGAAGATTAATTCAGACTTGGCATAACGGACACATACTGGGCATGAGCGATAACACTAAAAGGCACTGCCAGGTAAGCACAACAGAAAGGCTCATTTAAAAGGGGATGGCGCTCCTTCCTTTTCAATATGTACAGTAGCTGAAAAAACACGTCAATGGCAACGAATCACTCCAGGATCACTAGAATAGTCTCCAATCAAAATGAAATCCAGACTGAACATCAGGGCAACTGGGAGGCTCCTGGAGCTGGTAATGGGATATGCAGAATTCCATTTCTAGGGAACCACACCTAGATTTGAACAGGGGCCAAGCCAGTAGTGAGAGCTGCTCCTGGTCTGAGTTCTCAGGGAATAGGTGTCATCACATGTCATGCCAATTGACTCCCATTCTGATGTTCTGGCCACAGGTCCATGGCTGAATGGGCCTGGAGAATGAACACCCATCCCTCTCTCCTACAAAGGTCATAGAACTTCCTGTTCCGTAACAGGAAGTGAGGATAGGGAGGGCTTATATGAGGGACAAGAAGCTTTCATTTCAGAGGGCTGTTTTGTTTTGAAACTAGTACCAAACTAAGTGACCACTGTTACTGACAGTACAGTACCTGAACCACTCATATACAATCTCTATCACAAGAGAAGCCTTGTTTGAGATGGGGTGATGGAAGGCATTTCCCATATAGTCCACTTTCTGTGTGGCTCTCTGGCCGGGGCTATGCACATTAGGCAGATTATTAGACTGGTCCCTTCTGGTCTTAACATCTGTAGATTATAACAATTGAACAGGCGTACTGGCTGGTCAACTGCTGCTCCCAACTGCAAGTGACCAATGCCCAAGTAACTGGACTTTAAGAGTGAAGCAGCAATATTAGATAAAAATGACTTTCAACCCAAGCCCGTGCATTTCACATTGGAGGAGTTCTAACAAGGCATTTCTTCTCCCCTGCTCTGTAAAATTAACACACAACTACAGGGCTACATGGTTCATGAACAGCACATTCTGAAGCACTGTCCCCACAGGCCAGCAGATACCTTCTGCTGCTCATTACAGCTATAGCCCGTTATTCCAAGTCAGACCAATACATTGTTAAACACAAAAAAATATGATTACTGAGATTAAAGCCTTCACAATAAAAAAACAACAGGGAAATATGTGATAAACTGGAGCATTTATTGCTAAGTTTTCAGGAAGCTGTTCAGGACAGCATATACAGTGTCTTTGAAATTCAGAGCATTAGCTTCCTGGAGAATTATGACCAGTCTCTGCCCAAAAGGTAATTTCCCCTCACACGCTCATTTACGGTAAGTATTCACTGGGAAAACGGAAGACTTGGTTTCCTTCCAAGCCACAGGAATCCAAGGCACTTTATATAGTAATAAAGGCAATGGGGTTCCATGGATAGCTCAGCAAACATTCTTATTGAAACCATGAGCAGATAGCGAGAGATTTCTGGACAAAAGCTACTACTGGGTTGGGACTCAGGGGGCAGAGTGCAGGGCTTTGGATCCCTCCAAAATGGACTTTGCTGTAACTTCCTGCTTTCTGTGCTAACAAGATCTGTTCTACATTGTGTTGTAATGTAGATGATTAACAAACCATTCTGTTTTACACTGCTGGCTGAGAGTCAAGTTGGGGGTTCATGGCCCCTTTGGTGGGCAAGTAAGGCTTCCCCAGGTGGACTCATTGCGGGGCGCTCAGGCATTAAGAGGGGTGCTGAACACTCCAAGTCAGACCCCAGGAGGCGCTGAAGCCAAGGAGGCTTGCCCTAGTGAGAGTGTGCCCTGAGGGGAGACAGACTACAAGTGGGTCCTGTCTGAATTTCATTCAGAGTGGTTCCAGAGCACGGAGCCTGTGCAACCCATGATAGCTCCATGTGTGGACACCTTCATGTCACAGTAAGAGTGCCTTATCCATATTTAGTTTAACCCACTATTTAGCCCACTGAGTTAAGCTTAAACAGATACAAGGCCACCTTATTGAGGAAAAAAATGTCCACACATGGAGGTATTCAGGAATAGCTGTTCCTCAATAACTCCACATGTAGACAAGCCCCAAGACTTTGACTTTACCAACAAAGATTACAGAAGCAAAGCTCTTCACCATACAAAGCCACGTAAACAAACTTGTCTTAGTGGAGCTATGAAAGGAAACCATCTCTATCCCATAACCTCCCTGGGGTAAGTGGTGAGGGGGCCAGGTCAATTTGCCAGATTAAAAATAAAAGGGTCTTGAAAAATTTGATAGTAGCCGTAACAACTATGTGGGAAACTAAATGAGAATACATGACAAACGAGAATACATGACTGTTCCTGGTTAATATGAAACTACGAAGCCTGAGCCTGGTTTCATTTTGGGCTGGTCTACACTGCTGCGCTAGTTCGGCGGCTGGGGATCGAAGTTCCGAGTTCGATTTATCGCGTCTGGTCTGGACGCGATAAATCGAACCAGGAAGTGATCCCCGTCGACTGCGGCACTCCAGCTCAACGAGAGGAGTACCGCGGAGTCGACGGGGAGCCTGCCTGCCGCGTGTGGACCGCGTCTGAACCGCGGTAAGTTCGAAGTAAGGTATGTCGAATTCAGCTACGTTATTCACGTAGCTGAATTTGCGTACCTTACTTCGACGTGGGGGGTAAGTGTAGACCAAGCCTAAGATGCATGTTCTTACAATGGTATTAAGACAAGATGATATTGTGTGACATCAGAACGCCCCAACTTCAAATAGCCTATCCTTGTGTCTCATAGTACACTCCCATTAACAGGGTTACATGGTCATGTTGTGATTAGAATGCATTCAGACCATTCTGCTCTCTCAACAACAAGGAGCACACTCATCTATAGGAGAACACCTCCAGCAGAAATATGGCACACATCTAATGTAAGAGCACTATACAGCTTTGTACGCTCTACTGGACTGGCTCCAACACTAATACAATAACTGACTGATTCAGTTGCTCTGCTCCAAAAAATTGTTTTTAAAAACAATTTTTACTGGAATAAAATAAAATGATGTCATTTAATGTGGGGAAGAGAGGTTTAAAGACCTCCAGAGGATTCAGTTCATGACTTTCAGTGTTTAAATCTTCTGTTTCACATAATCCTACTCCCAAAAAATACTCCATCTAACCACTGCCACCCAACTCTGCATCCAGGTAGTTCGATCCAAGCCCCACACCACAGTCACATACAGAAGCAGTATCAGGGTCTCTGGAGGTAGCCCTGCAGCAGCAGTTTTGGAAGGTGGTCAGATGAAGTTGCCTCAGTGGCCCAAACACTGCTCATATAATCTTACATCCTTCACAGTTGGAAATATTTGGTTGCTGCCACTCTCAGACGATTGCTCTCGGAACTGTCCTGGGCTAAAATAGCCATTCAGCAAAACAGAATCTATGGGATTTCTTACTATGGAAACAGTCACATCTAAAATAAAGATTACCTAAGTAAAGCACATAGTAGATCTGAAACAGAGTGGACAGAAGCAGAGTTTCTTTAAAGAAAAAGTCAACTTGGGTATTTTGACAAATCTTAAATCCAGATTTAATAATATAAAACCTAGAGAGTACTTGGAATGTGTGTAAATGAACAAGTTCCTAAAAATAAGTTCAAAACAAGATGTCACCAAGTTTGGTAGCCAACTCTTAAAGGAGAAAAATACTGATAATTATCCTCAGTATTTCAATAACACAATTCCAAAGCTTCCCATACTTCAAGACACATAAAACAAGTCTCATTTTCTCCAAATGCAACAACTAAAATGAACACCAGGTTGTATTTTTTTAAAAACCAGGTCCTCGTCATTTTGACTAATTTTTCAGAGCCTTGATAAATGAGCTGCATTGTTGACCAAGACACTATAAAAGCTGCCTCTGCTGTCAAATCAGGTGGGGGACAAATACCCTTCATAATTACAGCAATGGGTATCATGGACAATTTGACAAAGGGCAAGACAGCATAAAAAACCCTATCAGCTCTTCTTCCCACAGTGAGTTCCAGAAGACCAAACAGTTAAACAGGAGTTTAAAAAATAAACAACCCAATTTGCTGACAATGACAAATGTGATGACTATGCACAATTAAAATAAATATGGATAATGCTATTGTGAACCACTGGCACATTTCTGGGGAGAATTATATAACTATATTTAACTCAAAGTAGTTTCTTCAGAACACGTTATCCGAATGCCATTTTCCATCAAACATCCATAAGACTCTTGTTTTATAAGCGCAGTTATTCAAGCTCAAGCATTAGTGACACCTATATGAAGGGACCCTATGCATTTCCATTCTGACCCTGTCTTGTCATTCATAACTATCCAAGACCTTGCCCTGTCAGGCTGAAGAATTGTAGATCTCTATGAAAGGGTAAAATGTTTTCTTCTGAAAGTCTGAGCCAAAATAGTTCAGCTTCAGCCATTTTTGAGAACAAGTTAAAAAAAAAATTTCTTAAGACTTTGATTGAACAGTTCTTATGCCAAAACAGCTGGGGATTGAAAATTGTAATTTGTCAGGGAAACAGTCCTCTGAGAAGAATCTTTTGAGTGTTCCAGTGAAAACTGGTTTTTATTTGGCCAACTTCTGAGCCCACAAAATTGCACTTTGGGCATGTGCAGTACAAGTGGATTGACTTTTTGGTACAGAGCAAAGTAAGCTGGACTGCATATGTGCAAGAAGAAAGGCACTTGGCATTTGAAGTCTTGGCTAAACTCTAAGTCTGTCTGATCAGCCAGTTTTAGTAGCAGGAAATGAGACTTATAGATTTCAGATGCTTTGTGCATCTAATATAGCACTTCAAAACTAAACCAACAATATTATTTATTATTTTTGCCTGGCGTTTCATAGACACAAAATACGACAAATCTTGGCCTCTAAAAACGTAGTCTAAAAAGACAACAGAGAAAGGAGGGAGAAAGGGGCATCAAGACAAAAATATCCATTCATATTTTCCTGTTTTCGTGTATGTGTATATTTTCCATTCTTTGCCTACTTGCTTCAATTTTTTTCATTCATGCCTATCTTCTCCATTTTAAAGCATAAGATTCTACTGCCATCACCCCAAATTTAGATGATGAATTTGTGGTATTTTTGTATTTAAACCAGAATTAATATTTAAAGACTGGCTAATGCATAAACATAACCCTTTTCTACAATCTATTCCAGGGGTTCTCAAACTTCATTGCACCGTGACCCCCTTCTGACAACAAAAATTACTACATGACCCCACAAGGGGGGACTGAAGCCTGAGCCCACCCAAGCCCCACTGCCCGGGCGGGGCGGGGGGCAAAGCCAAAGCCCAAAGCCTTCAGCTCCAGATGAGGGGCCTATAACCTGATCCCCACCACCCAAGGCTGAAGCCTTTGGGCTTCAGCTTCAGCCCCGGGCCCCAGCAAGTCTAATGGGGTTGCAACCCACTTTGGGGTCCTGACCCAGTTTGAGAACCACTGACTATTCTGCTGTTTAATTCTGTGCAGGCATCAAGACACCCATATGGAGTTGCACAATATACTTAAGGCCCTAGGTTAGTCAGCAGGGTCTCCAAAGAGTCAATAATTCTATGTATAATATTTAATATCCTGTTAAAATATGGAAATATTATCCATTTATCCAAATGCCCTCCCCACCCCCTGCCAAGGAGCCGCTGCCAGAGAGATGTGCCGGTTGCTTTTGGGAGCCACCCAAAGTAAGAGCTGCCCAGCTGGAGCCCACACCCAAACTCCCTCTCAGGGCCCGCACCCCCTCCTGCACCCCAACCCCGTGCCCCAGCCTGATGAAAGTGAGTGAGGGGGGAGAAAAGTGAGCGATGGGGGGCGGGAAGAGGTGGGGTGGGGCCTTGAGGGAAGGGGTGGGATGGGGGTGGGGCTGAGTGGCATGACTTGGGGGTCCCCAAAAAAATTTAAATCACAATGGGTTCTTGGTTTGTTACAGTTTGAGAACTGCTGATACAGATCACAATTTTCAAGTTTGGATGCCTAAGTGTATATTTAAGTTCCTGAAGTCAATGGAAGATGTAGCTGCTCGGCACCTTTGAAAAACAGGCTGTTCTTTAGGTACCGGGAGATGGATTTTGGACCCCACCTATCGGCACCCGGGTTTCCACATCTTTGCAATGGTATATAACCTTAATAAATAAATAGTATGCAGCCAAGAGTAAAAACGTGTAGAAGAGGAACACCTGAAAAGGACTGCAGGTTAATGAAAACCACCAGGGGAAGGCAGATTAGAAGGCACAGAGCAGTGGGGAATAAAACATCATAGGTAACCGAAAAACACAGGCAGTGTCTAGACCAAGGGTTGGCAATCTTTCAGAAGTGGTGTGCCGAGTCTTCATTTATTCACTCTGATTTAAGGTTTCACGTGCCAGTCATACATTTTAACGTTTTTAGAAGGTCTCTTTCTAGAAGTCTATAATATATAACTAAACTATTGTTGTATGTAAAGTAAATAAGGTTTTTAAAATGTTTAAGAAACTTCATTTAAAATTAAATTAAAATGCAGAGCCCCCCGGACCGGTGGCCAGAACCCGGGTAGTGCCACTGAAAATCAGCTCGTGTGCCGCTTCGGCACGCGTGCCATAGGTTGCCTACCCCTGGTCTAGACTGTAATAAATTGATTACAAACACAGAGGAACAGGTTTCACAAGAGAGAGAAATACTTGACACTGCCTACCAAATTCTTAAATCAGAGATAGAAAGAAAAGTGAACCATTAAGGAAAGAAGGAAAAAGCATTTGGTTAAACAGACTCTGAAAAGGAGTTGATGTCACAAACAAACAAGAAAGGAGGAAATTAAAGTCAGTGAAGCAATTAATTTCACTCATACCAGCAATCTCTCAGAGCTGGACATCCAAGAGATGGAAGTGGTCAAGAATGCAAGAGGTGAGGGTAAAGTGGAAAGATGTTAAAGCTAGATAAATATGTACAAACAAATACAAAATGATAAAACAAACAGGCAGGCAAACTCTTGGCTTAATCAGAGGCATGCTAATGAGGAACTGTTGCCAGGCTGCCAAAGATACTCAACAACCTTCTCCCACATACACAATACTGGACCTACAACTCTCATTCAGGTGCCTGGATGAGTTTTTGAAGCTTGTGAATGCAACAGGTACATTTAAGTTAAAAGAAAGTTTGGGCCAAGAGCCAGCATATTCTGATCCAATGCACGGGCTGTTCCGCATTGACACACCTAGCTCAGCTTTTTGTTTTCACAACAGCATGGGCTGCACCAGCACAAACACTATGCCTCCCCGCCTTCGTGGGCTGTGTCACAAACATTAGCTAACCAACAGTCGTTTGGTATTTAATATCCTATTAAAAATATGGAAAGTCACAAAAAGGCACCTACTTTCCTCGCCAGCTTATTGTGAAATTTCTAAAGTTAGGGAACTTTTCAAAAGCTTGCCCAATTCCTCTCCTTCCATCTCTTCTCAATGGAAACAATTACTAATTAATGAGTTAAAATAAAAACAGACTAATCTATTTAATGAAGTATCCCAGAGACAAAAATTAAACTAAAGCACTGTTTACTTGAGACTTAAGGGGCCACCACTGCCTAAATATAGTGGGATCCTCTTAAGTGTGGAGTAGTGAACAACTTCACTAACTGAAGATTCACAATATTCCAGGAATGCAGTCTGCACTGTGATGCAAAGTGGAGTTAAAATAGAACCGCAAATGCCAATCTAGACAACCTCAGACCCAACAGTTTGGAATGGCTTTGATATTGTTTTTGCCTTTCACACTAATACCCAGTCACGAGGCAGGCTATGGAAACCCCATTGCAAAGTGGGAGGATGTGTGTGCAGGCAGTAGAAAATAGGTTTTTCTTTAACCTCTTTTGTATTTACTGTATACCCAAACAGCTCTATAGAACCAGGAGAATGGGGCAGGTAGATGGCACCTCTGTCTGATTCTCCAACCAGCAAAGAACAAAAGTTCCCAGTGTGCAGTATGAGCAGGGCACAGAGGAAAAGTCAGTTGGGAAGGAACGGACTATTGGCAAATGGGAATATCGGTATCCTGTGTGTCTCAGAAGCTCCATGACTTGCTGCTGCACTGGACAGGGCATCAGAAACACACTGGAGTGTTGGCTTTCCAGAGTTCAAGCAGAATGCATGAGAGATCCATATACTTTTAAAAATGCAGTTCTACTCTGAAAATAACTGTATAGAGAAAATAATATATATTCCGACATATATATTACTATATATTACTCCTAGAGCTGACAAGAACTATATGAATTCTCTTCTTGTCACATATCAATGGTAATATTGGCCGTAATTAATAATTCTAAGTGATTTAAAGCAGTCTGATTTTCAGAAGGCAGGTGTTTAACAAACTTTCTGAAAATGAGCCCTCTTTACAGTATTACACGCAGAGCACTCCAAAAACTAAAAATCATCTGTCACTCTGAATTTGGGCCTAAAGTTTTCAAACTGTACAGACATCTGTGGAACTGCATTATCTTCAAATTATGCCCTCCCTTATGCCCTCCCACTTGCTACACCCTGCATTACACAGATGATGTTACCAAAGAAGTCTCAGGAAATGGGGATCCCTTCAGTTCCTGTGGTGACTAAAACTGTGAAAGCTTCCAGTGAACAGCTGATAAAACATGACCTGCCAATCCAAAACTTTTAACAAACTCAGGGATGCTTTCAATTCTTCCTTGTCATTTTGAGAGCAGTAATCCATGGTCCATAATAAGGGTTTTATAGTCCCTGAATGCTGATAGCTGTCAAACCAACAACCAAGAGCACACAGCTCTCAAATCAGGACAGGTTTGTTGAACACTGTTCATCCTGCAGAACTATACTCTGAACACACTGCTCTGGACACTGTTTTTAAACTATGAAAATGTGAAAGATTAGACTTTTTGTATCTTAAATTCCATGTTTCAATTATTCAGTTTTATTTTGTGAGTGTGATAGATAACATTACAAAATGAGAACTTAAGATTTAAGTTGTTCATAAAACACAGTGATTGTGCAGGCAGACAGCAGCCATTCTGGACTCACCAGTACCTTACACGCAGCCTAGAACTAACAGAATACATTTTCAGTGACAGGACTAGCCAGAATATTGGGTTTACCACAGCAGCCACAAAAGGTTAAAATCCCAGCCTTTTATTACATCCCCCCACCCCACCCCCAAATGCCATATTTTGGGCTAGCCTAATCAGTTATTGAATTGAAACTATGTTCATAAAAAGTGTGTCTGGAGTCTGTGAGTGGTAAAAAATGTCTCCAATCCTCATTTACAAAAACCACACAGACAAAAGAGAGATGCAATCCACCCTCAGCCTTTCACAGAGAAAACAGCAGCACTGCTAGGAACTAGCTAGGGGCTGCTGCAATAACGTTCTAGGGACTGATGTGCTACACAAGAGAAAAATCAGCACCTGTTAGCAATGAGGTTCAGGAAGTGGGAAGAATTAAGTTATTTTTTTACTTAAATTATTCATTTACTGAGTTTTCACATTTGGTAAGAAGTTAACGTAACCCTGAAACCACCACTTTAAATGGCAAATTTCAACTTGGATCAGACATTAACAGTGTGTTATAAGTCTCACTTATAGTCCTTTAAAAATCCTGACTTCAAGGGACACCACTAAAGAAAATTCAGAATCCTACCAGGTAAAGTTTCAAAGGTCCATGTGCAAAAATACAGGGAGGGACTCCCTATATATCTGCTGCAACTCTTCAGTTTTTGAAAGTTCTGATCACCTATACAACGAGACCACCATGTAGCCTCTCCATTACCCTACTCTACCTCACAGGCCAAACTTATTCCTTCCTCCCTCCCTCCCCACATCCATTTCTCTGCCCCCGTTGAGACACTTATGATCCCAATAACCTTTCCTGGCTGTTCACTTCACAAAAAGTGCAGCCCACTTTGGCTCAGCTGGCAACCTGTGTGATAGAACTGGTCAATTTTAACAGTCCTTAATGTAGACTGTGATGAAGTTTCCATACCTCACCCATTCTTGACGAGCACACTGAAACCATAAGGCAGTGGGTCTCAAACTTTTTTACTGGCGGCCCCTTTCACATAGCAAGCCTCTGAGTGTGACCCCCCCTAATAAATTAAACACACTTTTAAATATATTTAACACCATTATAAATGCTGGAGGCAAGCGGGGTTTGGGGTGGAGGTTGACAGCTCGTGGCCCCCCACGTAATGACCTCATGACCCCGAGGGGTGCCGACCCCCAGTTTGAGAACCCCTGCCATAAGGGCTTCCCCACTCTCTCAAAAGTCTTGCAGAAATCACTGACCTACTGCCTTTGATTACTACCAGTTACAGATAATGCTCTGACACACTTTTAAAGAGTCAACAATGGCAACATTAAGGTTCAGACATCTAGAGAGCCTCTATCATTCCCACAAAATCCTTAGAAGTATCTCTATTACCCTGACTATATATAAAGTAGACTATTTGCTGTTTAAGAATTCCATTTATTTCTACTCTCTCTCTCTCACATGGTGCCACTTGCTGATCTTGAGGTGATTTGACCAACGGCTAAAAATACGTACATGTGAAGACATTACTGATCCGATTGATTAGACTCTCTAGTCTAGCAGAAAAAAAAACTATAATGAGTTCCAGAATAGGAACTGGAGCTAGAAAAATTCACACTAGAAATAAAGGCATATCTTTTTAGCAGTGAGGGGAATTAACCACTGGAATAGCATACCTTGAGGCCTGGTGGATTCACCATCACCTGAAGTCTTTAAATCAAAACCAGGCATTTTTATAAAATTTACTCTAGCTCAACCAAAAGTTATGGGTTTGATGGAGGAATTACTAGCGAAGTTACACAGCCTGTGTTATGCTAGAGGTCAGACTAGAAAATAATGGTCCATTCTGGCCTTCAAACCTATAAATCCTCCCACAGACGAATGAACACACCCAAAAGCAGAATTACAACACTTAAGATCCCACTCCCATCTACCATACCATGAGCAGCTTACTACAACTGCCTTGTAATTATGAAACCCTAACAATCTTGAGAGTGGACGCTGTAAATATATTACTTAAGTGAACAAAACCAAAAAGCTTTCTATAAATCTAGTCCCACAAGTATCAGAATGGGCTATTCTGATAGCCTGTATACACCTGCAGCGACTCCAAATCTCCTCCAAAGTATCTTCCCAGCAGTATGAGGGCTGAATGAAGTAGAGCAGAGGACAGCCACGTTTACAGCAAACTTGGTGGAGCATAAATCCCAGCATACAACCCTCCATCTTGACGGGTACAGTCTTAAAAGCACTGGAAGCTGAGCCCTGGTTAGAGAGGGGAGTGGCTGTGGGCTATACATAGCCTCATGGTGCTGTAAACTAAGTAAATGTCAAACTCCATGAGAAAGCCTCGCAGATGATGAATAAAATGAGCCACAACAAAGAGCAGCCAGCCCAAAACACAAGATCAGAAACTGCTCTAGGTCGCTGAGAAAGAAATACTAGCTCATGAAAGCACTTTGGGGACCTGCCTGAATCCATCCGATCCCCCGCCAGGCAGTGAGGTGCACCCAATCCAGTCCCCAGCCAGGTGTGTGTGGGGGGGTGCATACAGTATAAACCCCCGGCACAGTTGGACTAACAGATCTCTCAGCACAGGGTTCCAGCAGTGCAACATGCAAGGGCCCCTGACCATAGGGGGCTGCATCCCACACACACAACCCAAGCTAGCACAGCATAGACTGCTAGTGCCATGATCTCCCGCCCCAAGAATCCCTAACAGACATGCTGGCCTGGGCAGTAGCTACAAGCCAGACCCCCCATAAACTCCCCAGGTCCCATCCCAGAGAACAAAGCCCTAGCCCCTGCCTGTACTGTGTCCCCACTATTGGAACCCCTCGCCTCCCCACTCCTCCCATTGGAAAGCCCACGGTGTGCCTGGAGCCCCAGCTGCATGAGGACCCCACCAATACCAGGGAGACCCCCTGCTTCCTAGGTATTGGAAAATGG
>NW_020665097.1:2034249-2106710 GCF_002925995.2 Terrapene triunguis
CTGCCCTGCAGTCTCCACACCCTCCAGCCCTCTGCCCTGACCTCCCCGCAACACCCAGCCTTTTGCCCTGCACCTCCACACACCCCAGCCCTCTGCCCTTACCTCGAGTCCCCCCCAACACCCAGCCTTCTGCCCTGCACCTCCACACATCTCCCAGCCCTCTGCCCTGACCTCGAGTCGCCCTGCTCAGCCCACTGCAGGCCTAGGTGAACAGAACCCCAGGCTGGAAGCGGGCTGAGCAGGCTGGCGGCGTAAGAACAGCATTTTAATTTAATTTTAAAGGAAGCTTCTTAAACATTTTGAAAACCTTGTTTACTTTACATACAACAATAGTTTAGTTATATAATATAGACTTATAGAGAGAGACCTTCTGAAAAACGTTAACATGTATTACCGGCACGCGAAACCTTAAATTAAAGAGAATAAATGAAGACTCGGCACACCACTTCTGAAAGGTTGCCTACCCCTGGTCTAGCTCCTGTTACATCACTGAACTTACTCCTGCTTCACACCAGTGTAAGTGAGAGCGGGACCAGGCCCTGAGGGTTTTGCTTCCCCTAGAGCAGAGCCAATGCTGTTGAGTTTTCTAATAGACTTAGAATCCTAGGACTGGAAGGGACCTTGAGAGATCATCTAGTCCGGTCCCCTGCACTCATGGCAGGACTAAGTATTATATTCACTTTCTCACCCTCTGGAGCTTTCTCTTTGTCTCTGCCCACATGCCCGACCCTCTAATTAGGATGACCAGATGTCCTGATTTTATAGGGATAGTCCCGATATTCGGGGCTTTTTCTTATATAGGTGTCTATTACTCCCCATCCCCTGCCCCGATTTTTCACACTTGCTATCTGGTCACCCTACCACTAATCCAGCATTTCCAAGATGTGGAGTACTCACAGATCTAATCCAATGCTCTCTCTTGGGCACCCACCAGACTTCTGTATGGGAATCAACCTCTAGATCCCATGTGCTTTAAGCATCCAGAATCTGAACAGAGTCAATGCACTGCCCCATCTTGGGGTTCCTAGGCACTCTCTTGCGGTGTAGACCCTCTACCTACCACCCTCTTGAGAACTTAGACCCTACAGTCCAACTTCCTAGTACTCGGGACTAATGCTGACCTTTCAGATTCCCCATAGCTTAAACACACGCTCTCCCAGAACTCCAGACATGAGGGTGTTCTGCATCCACAAGCTAACTCTTCAAGGATGTGCGGTAGGCATAGCACATAAAATGCACAGACGCTTTGCACAGGACTAACAACATTGCTCTTTACTTAATCACACAAGAAATATACAGACCTAGACAAAAATAACAAACCCTACACGTGTTCCCCTGGTTAAGTTTCCTCACCATCCCAGAGCATTCTTTGGGCTAGAGCCAGGGTCCTCTGGGGCATCCAGGGCCCTTCTGCTGCAGCTCATGACTTATCTTCCCAACCATGGAGCCTCTCCTCTCTCTCCAGGTCAGCTGGCTTTGACCTTGGTTGGTCTCGCAGCTAAACTAGGCCCCCTGTTAAAAAAGAACATGCCTGTCAGTGGATTAGCCACTGGGACAACGGGGCCCATGACCAGACCCCCCCGATCAATTGGGGGGCCCTGGAAAAATGGGTGCCCCCATACCCCGACCCACTCCACCTGCCTGCTCGGCATTCCTGCTGTGGAGTGGAGTTGGGGCGCGGGGGCTTGCCCCTCTCCGCACGGCCAGGAAGTGGGGGAAGCTCCTGTGCCCTGACCCCGCTTCCTCACAGGAGTGCCTGGTGGGGGGCAGGGCAAGCCCCTGCACCCCAGCCCCATTTTCCTGGCAGGAGTGCAGGGAGGGGCGGAAGTGGCCCCCCACTTGCTCTGGCCCAGGGCCCCCCAAAAGCTTAATCCACCTCTGTCTCTTTCCCTCTCCTGCCTAAAACTTCCTGTGTGGCTCTGAGTCTTCATCTGACCCATCCCACTTCTGTGGTATTTAAAAGCTAGCATCAACACCTTGCTTTCTCTGTCCTGCAGTTGGTAATTTTCCACTCCCCAAATGCCAGCCCCTACTGAGGGGTTGGGTAAAATTATTTCTCCTGGTTTCAGCCAACCTCCTTAGCAACACCCATTGTGGGGTTAGAGTTAATTCTCTGCATTGTCCCTAGTCCAGTGGGTATGTGCTTACAAGCCTGTAGTTGATTCCACATTCACCTAGAGAGAGAGTTAATGATACAGCAGCTGTCATAGTAACAACTTCATAATATCAACCAGCATTCATATGTTGTACAGAGAGATTCCCCAAATCATCACAGGTTGCTGCCCTTAGGGGGTGCAAAGGACTAGCTGGGCATTGGACAGGCCCCTCAGTTACTCTCCAGAGGGTCCATTTTCATTTTTAAAATCACACTCTAGCTGTTCTGGTTGCAGAGAAACCTTGAGAACATGATCCAAGTCTTAAAGGATGCAGTGATGGCTGCCTGAGTTTGCAGAGAGCCTGAAATAATACTTTGAGGTGGGACTTGTCCCATTCATTTCAATGGGGAACTAACTCAAGATGCTAAAGATTTAAATTTTAACATAGTTAATTATTTCATGAGTCTTCAAAGCATGTGAGAAAGAAGAGGGAGGGTGAGATTTGCACACTCCGCTCTGAAGGAGCGCTCATTTATTCAGCCCTTTAACAATTCATGGCAGGCCAGATGGGGGCTGCATTGTTTCATTTTCCTGTTGAGGGGGGGAGCAGCTTCCAAAAGTTTGGGAAAGGCAGCTCTTACCCTTGTATCATCTTCATTGCCCTTGCCTGGATTTCTTTAGGACTAGTACCTTGCTGCGAACGTCCACGGTGACAATTGACTTTCCCAGGCTCGCGGCTAGCAAACAACACGGCTAGTGGAGATGCACAGAAACGGTGATGGGGGATACAAGAGTGCTATTATTATTACTGCTCTTTCACTGGGGGCTATTGCTCTCTGTGAAATTCTGGGAAGCCACTGCTCCCTGAGTAACTTACCCGCCTCCAACTCCACTCCTTGAAACGGCTGTTAAGAAGCTGGGGTTGGCCCAATCCCACCAGCACTTGGCTTCCCCCAGCAACCTGGTTCAAAGAGATTGGTTTTGATTAGTACAGGGCCAGAGAGACTTCAGGGTTTCCTGACACAGAGCCCTTTCGGTCTCTGCAGCAGCAGCACTTGAAACGAGGGGCTGTGGCCGAGCAGTTGGCCTGGGTGCCCTTCTGGAGCCACTCCCGGCAGGTTAGCCTCTTTGTTTTGGGCATGAAGGACCATGTCTGAAGACTCCAAAGAAGGTTTTAGGTCCCCCCCCCATCGGTCGAGCAAGGTGGCTTCTAGGCCCCTGTCCATTCCGGAGGAGTGTGTGAGTGCCAGGGAGGACCCAGGCTCTGGACTGTTTCCAGGGGCCTCCATAAAGAACCTCAGGGGAATCCTGTTTCTTCTGGTCCATGAGGGCAGCCCAGGCAGAGGGGCCGTCCGGGGCGAGAGCAAAGGACCCAGCCTGAACAGTGTCCACCCATTCGTTGGTCAAAGTGGAGGCTGTTGCTTTTCTTAGCTAACAGAGAGGTGATAAGAAATACAAAGCGGCTCTCCTCCTCTCCTGCCCCCTCCCCCCATGCCTCTCTCTCACCCTCAAAGCAGGGACAGCGTGTGAGTGCTCTGCCTGCGAGAGGGGCCACATCAAAGCAAGAGTTGCAGATCTTCCTGCTTCAGAGAGCCTGCAGCAAGAGAGAGAGACAGAGCAAGAGAAGGGGAGGCTGCCAGCATTTTCAGGGGTCCTGGCCAGGACTGCAGGGCCCCCATAGCTCTCGGGAACAACCAGCAGGTATGTTGGGTTCGCTTGCGGGGGGGTTGCAAACTGTGAATGGAAACTGCCAGCGTTCTAAGCTTGATTCTGGGGTCAAGACAGGAGCTGATGCACCAGTGGCTCCCCTCAGTACTAGGTGCACACACTGCAGAGGGGCAAACACGACACCTGGGAACCATCCCTCTGCCCCAGTTGCTCTGCAGCTAGTGGGGGGTCTGTGCTAGGGAATCCTGACTATCTGGCATGCGGGTTCACTGCCCTCATCCCCTTCAAATTGCTCCGGGGAATGCATTCCTGCCTTTGGAGCAGTTGCTGTGAAAAACAGGGGATGTGAAAAGCGAGACAGGCTATTGAGATCAATAGTGGAATTTCCCTGAACAAACTCAAAGTGGGGAGGAGCTCCCTGTCTTCCTGGTCCCACTGACTCTCTCCCTGGGCAGAGCTGTCCGGCACTGCACTCAACCAGGAGTCACAAAGCCTCGGTGATTTTCAGCAGGCTTTGTGGATACTCTTTTCATTATTCAGCAATTATGGATGATTTGAGAGGAAGGATGGGCTGACTTGGGAGAGCAGGGTTCTGTTCCTGGCTCCAGCACAGACTCCCTCTGTGACCTGGGCCTCTGCTCCCCATCTGTGCAATGGGATGCCCTGCCCTGCCCTGCCACACAGGAGGTGGGAGGACAAATGCATTAAATATTGGGAAGTGCCCAGCCACTGTAGTGACGGGGGCCTGATAAATGCCTTAGTTTGATGGCTTATTGATAATCTTTCAAACATCCAAAAATGTACTAGGTGTGTCACAAAAACAAGTTGAAGACGTAGTTCTTGTGCCGAAGAGTTGCTAATCTCTGTCTGACCTGACACAACTAGCAAGGGCCATAAATAGGCAAGAGTTATGGATAGAGAAAGGACAAGGGGGATAATAAGACAAGGGGGATGATCTTGGGCTCTGGAATGGGACTCTGGACATCTAGGTTAAATTTCTGGTTTGCCTTAGACTCCTGGTGGGATTCTGGGCATGTTTGAAAATCTGGCCCCGTGCCTCAGTTTCCCCATTTGTAAAATGGGGATCATGCCTTCCAGTCTCATAAGAGAGTTGTGAGGGTCCAGTCACCAATCTCTGGGAGGGACTTAGAGAGTTTAAGGCCAAAAGGGACCATCAGATCATCTATTCTGATCTGGATAGCATAGTTACTCTTGCAGTGAAAGCAATAACTTGGGTTTGCCTAGAAAAGGAAGATGGCCTCAGCTGCCTTGGCAGTGGTGAAACACGAAATACCCACATAGACTGCTCTAGGGGCCCACAGTGACTCAGTACAGCATGGGCTCATATTACTGCTTCTGGTGGCATTTACGATATTTTTTGGTATTTTGCCATTTTTTGCTGAAAACTTTATATGAAAATTCCAGCCTAGTGATTGTTTCACAAACTGTTTTTGTTTCACTTGCTCATTATTTTCAATTGTCACTGGGGAGCTCATGATTGGTCACTTGTTGTCACATGGTGTTTCCATTTTAGATGGCATGTGTGACCCAGGTGCCAAAGTGCCCTGGTCTGATGGTCGGGGGAGGGAGGGAGGGGGAGAATGCTCAGGGACAGGGAGATTAGCAGTTTCCTGAACAGACCAGACTGAAACGGGGGCTCATCTGTGCACGGCCAGCATGGCTGGCTCAGTTTGTGCATGGTCCCATTCTTTCTGCTGCAGGACTCTGTCCTGCCATTAAACGGCTCCTTCACCAGCTTTGTAATTGTCCCTCCAAAGAAGGACGTATTCATAAGAAATGACTAGGCCACACGTCAGAGATTTGTCTGGCCTAGGGTGTGCAGGGGGGTGTCAGAATGAGGTAGCAGCTAATGCCTTCTAACACCTCCTTAAACGACGGAGGGCGAGACAGGGGCTTTCAGCTCATGCTAGCTGGACAAGTTGAAGGCTAGACTCCCACGTCTTGGCTCCAGCTCACTCAGGTAACCCACGTTCAAGTCTCTGCTGCCTTGTCTCTACTAGACCTTCAGAACAGGGCAGTTTGAGTGTGGTACTAACCCCCACACAACGGGCAGCACTCTCCACAGTACACAGAACACTATTATGGCACAAGACATAGCCCTGATGGCATGGATCCATTTGCAAGTGGAATGGGTCCCCTGGGAGCTGCTAGCTAGGGCTAGTACCAGCTCCTGGTTGTGGGAAAGGCCAGGTCTGGAGCTATAAAGAGAATTCACTCTGACATGTCACAGGCTTTATTCAGTGCTGACAATGCGTGTTTGCTGCGTTTCCCACAGAAAGCTGGGGCCAGCCTGCTGTGTTCCTGGGAGGTTATTTTATCCTGGACTTGATTTATGAAAGGGCCCAAGAGAAAGCTAGAGGGCTTTAAAACTGGATTCAGAGATCTTGCCGTTCAGAGGGTGAAACACAGGGGAGGGGCTGGGCAAACACTCCAGAAAGGATGGTCTGGCTTATCTCTTGTGGGGCTCAGAGGAGCACTCACTTCCTGCCAAAATGCCTCTTCAGTGCTCCCAGCATGAAACAAACCCAGAGTTTGCTTAGGTCTTGGGTGGTGGCAAAGGGCAGCACCCAACACCTGTGTGAAGTCAGGGTTCAGCTCATGGGCACTCCCCTGCAAAGGCAAGAGAGTTTGGGACTGCCGTGTGAACAGGTTAGGTGGAACAGTCCTGCTGACAGCAACTAGTCTGGAATCTCAGAAAGGGCTAGAGGTTCTTCTCTCTCCCACCCCAGCATCAATCAGAAGTAGCTCCCCCACCACCTGTGGAGTCACTCTGGTGTAAAATTGGTGCAAGTGAGATTGGATTCAGGCTCAGTGGGTATGTCTACACTGCCATTAAAGGGGCTGTTTAATTGTGATGTAGATCATAGGACTGGAGGGGACCTTGAGAAGTCATCTAATCCAGTCCCCTGCACTCATGGCAGGACTATATTATCTAGACCATCCCTGACAGGTGTTTGTCTAACCTGCTCTTAAAAATCTTCAATGATGGAGATTCCACAACCTGCCTAGACAATTTATTCCAGTGTTTAACCACCCTGACAGTTAGGAAGTTTTTCCTAATGTCCAACCTAAACCGCCCTTGCTACAATTTAAGCCCATTGCGTCTTGTCCTATCCTCAGAGGTTAAGAAGAACAATTTTTCTCCCTCTTCCTTGTAACAAACTTTTATGTGCTTGAAAACTGTTATCATGTCCCCTCTCAGTCGTCTCTTTTCCAGACTAAACAAATCCCATTTTTTCAATCTTCCCTCATAGGTCATGTTTTCTAGACCTTTAATCATTTTTATTGCTCTTCTCTGGACTTTCTCCAATTTGTCCACATCTTTCCTGAAATGTGGTGCCCAGAACTGGACACACAACTCCAGTTGAGCCCTAATCAGCGTGTAGTGGAGTGGAAGAATTACTTATCGTGTCTTGTTTACGACATTCTGCTAATAGCTTGTGATCCACTATGACACCCAGATCCCTTTCTGCAGTACTCCTTCCTAGGCAGTCATTTCCCAGTTTGTATGTGTGCAACTGATTGTTCCTTCCTAAGTGGAGTACTTTGCATTTGTCCGTATTGAATTTCATCCTATTTACTTCAGACCATTTCTCCAGTTTGTCCAGATCATTTTGAATTTTAATCCTATCCCCCAAAGCACTTGCAACCCCTCCCGGCTTCATATGGTCTGCAAACTTTGTAAGTGAACTCTCTATGCTATTATCTAAACCATTGAAGAAGATATTGAAGAGAACCAGACCCAGAACTGATCCCTGGAGGACACCACTTGATATGCTCTTCCAGCTTGACTGTGAACCACTGATTACTACTCTCTGGGAACGGTTTTCCAGCCAATTATGCATCCATCTTAGATGTTCAGGCTCATGCTGGAGCCAGAGCTGTAGGATCCTGTGGGTGGGAGGGCCCAGAGCTTGGGCTGCAGCCCGAGCCCAAACCTCTACACTGCAATTAAACATCTCTGCTGCAGCCCAAGCATCACCCCCACCCCTGAGCCCGAATCAGCTGGCATGGGCGAGCCGTGGGTGTCTAATTGCAGTGTAGACATACCCAGTGTTTCTCTCTGTGGGGGCTTGAAAAGTACTTAGCTGTCCTGAGAACCCCTCTCTGGTCAGCTACTCCAATCCTGTGGCAAGCTGCCGGTGTCTCATCCCTGCAGAGCTCCTTGTTTCCCTGGAGAGGATCACCGAGGTGACGCATGCTGTTCAGCGCTGGCCATTCTGTGTGTTGGAGTTTCTAGTGTGAATAACAGGGAGGGTTCCTGGCTTGCAGGTGGAGGGCGTATCCTCACCCCAGCTAGGTCAGGGATGTAGGCTCTGTTCACAGCAGGACTGTGGGGCTGGGCTCTGAATGCTGCAGCTCTCTCTAGTGTCAGTGTCAGTGTGTCCTGCTCACCCGGACCCTCTTCCAACCCCCATGCTGGCAGGGCCTCAGCTCCCTACTGGTGGAATGGCTCAGCTGAGCTCTGGGCTGCGCTTGGGAGCTGGTTTGGGTGACTTTATCCCCTTTGCCTGTTTGTCAGACCCTTGTGAAAGCTGGAAGTGACATTTCTTCCCCTGGTTTGGTTTCCCCATTTGGCAAACAGTCCCCCTATCCATGCCTGCCTCCCCATGGAGCTGGATGCTGCATTATTGTTTGCTTCCTTTTGGGGGGCACTCAACTGGCACTGCCTGAGCTGAGAACAGGCCCCACATGGCACCGTGGAGTCCTGAGTTAGACTCCTCTCATGGAAGTGCACGTTTCCTCCTAAATACAAATAGAGTAAGAGACAGAGACACTTCTTCATAGATTCCAAGGCCAGAGGGGGCCATGTAGTCCTCAGGCCATACGACTTACCTGAGTTAATTCCTGCTTGAGCGAAAGCACGTATTGTAAAAAACCTCCGAACTAGATTAAAAAGGTGCCAGTGATGGAGAAGCCAGCACGCCCCGTGGTAACTTGGTCCAAAGGTTAATCATCCTTTAAACGTGTGCCTTATTTCCAGTCTGACTTTGTCTAGCTTCAACTTCCAGCCACTGGCTTTTCCCCAAAGGGGCCCGTGCTTGAAGGGCTTGAGATCTGCAGGCATCCCTCTATCCCTTATGCTGCCCCCATTTCCCAGATCTTCCTAGTAACCAGAGGATCACCCCATCACTCCTCACCCCCCCAGAAAGAGCCACCTGCTGTCCTTATGCAGGGCTTATTTGGGTGCATGGCAGCTCCTGGGACAGAGGGAGTGTGCTGTTCCAGGAACAGTGAAACTTCAGAGGTCTCAGATCCAGGGAGCAACAGGATGCCACCCAAGAGTGCACATGATAGCACCAGCTGTTCTGGGAGCTAGATTCTAAGGTGTTAGAAGGGAACTGATGGCAGCTGGAGCCCAGAGGCCTTGCCTAGGCTATGTAGGGGAAGGGCTGGAGATGGAGAACTCTCAGGTGAACTTTCACCTGATCATTTGTACTGGTGCCAATTTGTTGGACCAAAAACTTGGAAACAAACCTGACTCTCAGCTTTAGAAAATGCTGCTGGGTGCAGGCAGTTCTGCAGTGTCCCCACCAGGGGTCCCTGATGATCTCGGCGAGCCATAGCAAGCAACTCTTTGGGTACATGTACACTGCAATGATGTTGTAGCCATGCCAGTCCCAGGATATTAGGTCTGGTCTACACCTACAGCATTAGTACGTTGATCGAACTCTGTAAGCATCAACACTAAAATGTAGCTCCTACCGATGAAAGTCACCCACTACCCTGATCTAATAACTCCACCTCCGTGAGAGGCGTAGTGCTTAGGTTGATGTAGTTAGGGTGACACAGTGTCCATGTAGGCATTGCGTTACTTACATCGCCTGTTCGCTGTCGCCTGAGCTCAGGGCTCACAGCTGGAGTCCCCCCCCTTGCTCTGGGGCTGAAAGCCCGAGCTGTCAGCCCCACGCAGGACTCACAGCTCAGCCTGTCAGCTCCCGGTGGCAGAGCTCCAGCTGTCAGAGCCCCACAAGGCCCCACACAATTAAGTCAGTGGAAGCTCCTGGTAATGATGCGCATCACCGAGCGAGGGGGTGTAGTGTGGATGTGATACAGCACTTTAGTTACTGCGCGGACTTTTACAGCCAATTAACTTAAATCAGCTTAACTTTGTGGTGTAGACATGCCCTTAGAGAGACCAGGTCGGCGAGGTAATATCCTTTATCTTATGATATCTTAATAATGGTACATATTGAACCCAAGCTCTGGAACCTCCCACCTTGCATGGTCCTAGAGCCTGGGCACCAGCCCGAGCCTGAACATCTACACTGCAATTAAACAGCTCCTTAGCCCGTGTCAGCTGGCATGGGCCAGCCGTGGGTGTCTAACTCCAGTGTAGACATACTCTATAAGAAAGGCCACTCCTGGTCTCACCATTCTGGTGCAGCTGCAGTGAGGTGAATTGGCAGCATCGCTTTGGCTTGGGGGGAAGACAGGGCCCTGGTGGTTCAGACCTCACTGCCTCAGACTGCTGTTGAGACTTACATGGCCTTGCACAGGCCTGAGAACGTGCCCTGGGGCTTATGCCCCCCGCCCCCATCTGTATGGCAGCCTGGGGGAGGGGCAGTGCTTGCACTGGAGGACGAGTGTGGGGTTTCTGCGCTAGGGAAGGGGCAGTGTGTAGGGTGTATATGCTGGAGGAGGAGCAGTGCGGGGTATGTGTGCTGGGGGACATGTGCATGTGCTGGGCAAGAGGCAGCGGGGGGGGTTGTGGGGGAAAGGCAGTGTGGGGGGGCATGTGCTGGGGAGGGGCAGTGAGAGTACCTGTTCTGGGAGAGAGGCAGTGGGGGGTACGTGTGCTGGGGTAGTGAGGGTTGCTGGGGGAGGGGCAGTGTGGGAGGGCATGTGCTGGGCAAGGGGCATTGCAGGGGTGACTGAGGGCCAGGCTTTGGGCCACATGGGCACATTCTGTACGTCACAGACAAGAGACTTCCCAAGCTTGGTTTGTGCCCTTGTGCTAAAGTGACTCCTGTGCAGTGTTCAGCATCCCATCCCTGTGGAGCCAGCAGCTCCCCTTCCCGAGGTCCAGGCAGCCCAGGGCGCTGGGCTGGACCAGGACAGATGGGCTCAGGCACAGGCCACAGGTGCAGTCACCAGGGAGCATATCATCCTCTGCAGGGAAGGAATGGCCTCCTTATCTGACCCCCCGGTGGGTGCTGAATGGCCTGCCCTGCGTCAGAGCCCGGCTATCTCCCATCTCGCTCCTCTGGTGCGGAAAGCTCCTGGGCATGGCTGGGCCAGAGGAGGCTGAGACTGGTTCGTCCCCAGGAGGGTGATCCAGGCAGGGCTCAGTCCGAGGATGGCTCCCACTCACCTTAGCACCTGTCGGGGACAAAGGGGGTCCCCCGTGTGAAAACCCCACCCCCTGTGGCACTGTTCTGGTGCCAGATGGGAGGGCTCTGCCCCAGACTGGGCCAACCCTAGGAGCAATGTCAGCGATGGAAGCGGAGGGGCAGTCAGATGGGGAAAGGGCGCAGGCACCCCTGCAGCTTTCCCCTGGCCTATCTTATTACTGGGGCATGCAAGACTCAGCCTGAGGTTCCCGGGACAATCCCAGGGAAATGCTGGCAGGCTGGGGATTACCCCAGTGCCACCTTTCCCTGCAGCACTCCCTGCTCAGGGCTGTGTCTGCAGTATCATCAAACCCTCACACCAGCTTTCCCCCAACAGCCCTGCACCCCCCGACACACACATGTGCCTTTGCATCACCCAGTGACATCAGAGGGGAACACCTTTAAAACTGATCAAAGGAAATACTTTTCACGTCACACAACTAGCCTGTGGGACTCACTGCCACCAGATGTCATTGCGGATACGAGCTCAACAGGGTTAAAAGAAGAACAGATGTTTGTATCCCGGTTACATTGGAGAGGGTAGAAAGGGTACAAGGGCTATAAATCCTCATGGCATGATCCAGTCACTTTGGCCTGGTCTACACTACGACTTTAATTCGGATTTAGCTGCGTTAATCCGAATTAATCCTTAACCCGTCCACACAACGGAGCCAGTTACTTCGAATTAAAGGGCACTTAAAATCGATTTCTGTACTCCACCCCGACGAGCGGAGTAGCACCAAAATCGATTTTGTAAATTCGAATTAGGGGTAGTGTGGCCGCACACCACCGAATTACTGTGGTTAAAATTAATGGGGTAGTGTGGCCGCACACCACCGAATTAATGTGGTTAAAAACCGAATTAATGTGCTTAGTGTGGCCGCGCACAATCGAATTTATACAATCTGTTTCCCAAATTCGAATTATCTAAATTCGAATTAATCTCGTAGTGTAGACGTACCCTAACAGAAGGGGTTAGGGAGCCATGGACAGGTTATTCCAGAATTGTCCACTAGAGGGTTTCCTTCAGCTTCCTCTGAAGCAGCCAGTCCTGGCTGGTGTCCAAGACAGAAGCTGGACTAGAGGGACACGGCTCTGATTTGCTACGGCAACGCCTGTGTTCCAGCGGCGAGTGCCAGGGCATTGTGTCTACTTGGCCATCTGGGGAGCTCGTTGTGCAGGCCAACAAAGGCCCCTGCTGGACACAGGCTTCCTCCTCCCGCTCCCGGGAGCTTTAGGGCCGGACTGGAGCCGCACGAGGAGCCCCATTCTGGGCAAGATTCTCAGGTTGGGGGCAGGAATTTCAAACTTTTCTCTGGGAGCAAATTGATCCCTTATCTTCGAATCTCAACTCGGGCAGCGGCTGCAACTGTGTCGGGACTCAGGTCAGCAGCTCTGAGCCAGCAAGGCTGATCTCCGCAATCCCCTACGTTTTCCAGGAGCTCTGGTCCCCAGGAGCGGGTCCCTGCTTCCCCATTGCAAATCTGTGTTACCGCCTGCGGGTCAGTGCACCATCACCGTGCCCCGGCAGGCTCCGAGGCAAGGGCAGTCTGTGACCCAGAAGACACCCCCAGCTGGGGTGAGGTGGTGGCAGGGAAGAGCACAGGTTACAGCTATGGGCTGGCGGGTGGGGAGGGGGATGGAGTGGAGTTTATACAGCATCTCTGCCTATTCACTGATCCAGCCACCCCACGTGCTCCCCTGTGATTGTCTCCTCTCCTAGAGATCAGCTGCCCCTGTGGATCAAAGTCCCTTCCCAGAGGCCTCTGGGGTTGGTGCTGGTGATGAGTTTGCCTTGGGGTGTCAGTGGGTGCTGGGGCTATCGCCCCGTGATCATTTCAAAGCTGAGGAGGAATTTCTCCCTCTTCCAAGGGCTGCTCATCTGCTCTAGCTTGTGGGAGGGCTGGTTAGAGCCAGACAGACCTGGACCCAGCTGCCCTGGCCCGGAAGGCCCAGAAGGCTTGTCTGTGCCCCAGGGAGATGGAGGTGCCGCTTCCACGCAGTCAGGCCGTTTGCTGGTTTATGGCTGTGAATGCCATGATCAGCCAGTCCGAGTGGGCTGGCGTGACTCACTGGCTGGAGCAGGATCCCACGAGGAGGAGGAAGCCCCTCGTCTCTGAAGAACATTTCCTTATCCCCACTCGGTGCTGCTAATAGGAGTGAACTGATCAGCCATCAGCCCCGAAGGAGGATCCTGCCCAGCCCAGAGCTGTTCCCAAGGCGGCTGGATGCAGGGAACCCACAGCCTCTATTACTGAGATACTGCTGCATGGTTAGCGAAGCCCCAGAGAGCACCTAGCTGAGTGCCTTTGTCACTGGGTGGCTGCCCTTTGAGGGATATTAGACCTGCCTCACTGTGACTGACTCCTGGAGCAGGGGGAGGGATGCAAGGGTAGAGGCCCCTGGGCCTGCACTTTGTGTTACTTGGTGAGTTTGTACTTGAAGAATAAAACTGCCTTGCAGGCAGGGCCTGAGCAGACTCTGGGTCGGGGTACTCCTTCCTGGGCTCAGGAGCCAGGCCAGCAGCTTCCAGCCTTGTCCTTAGGGTGAGGAGGGTCACTGGACTCTATCTCCTCGGCCATGCCCACCACCCATCCCTTGGATGCCCTGCCTATGTATAAGGTGAGGAGGCTGCTCGGCAGGAGGCTCAGATGCCCCCTGCTCAGGTTGGGGATGTCCATCGACTGCCATGACCCTAGATTTTGAGCGGTGCATCAGTGCAGCGCTGAGCATGATGGGGCCTGATCCCTGCTAGGGGCCCAGGCTCAGCTACAACCCAAATTGCTGCCAGGAACCTGCGCCCATGAAATCCTCATGTTGGAGTGTAACAACTGGTGTTCCTCGTGGTGTGAGCCAGCTCATTGCTGGCTACTGCTTTGTAACTGGAACTTACTGTGAATGGATTGAGTGTGACCTCGTGGGCAGTCATGCAAGGGGGTCAGGGGAGTCCAGACACAGCTGGGAACAGAGGGAGGAGCTGCTAGTGTCTCATACATCCAGGAAGGGCAAGTCACGCATTCCCCATCCCCACCTCGAGAGCTGCTTCCTTGAACCCATATACTCACCTTCCGCTTTGGCCATCTCTCTGTTACTGCCCAGCCAGCCCCCAGCCCACTGCTGTTCCATCCCCCCACCCTGCTTGCCAACAGTGGCTGTGAAGAGGCTGGCAAGACAGGGGCCTGCCCAGCGGCGTAACCTCCCCATCTACATACAGCAAAGGAAACACAAGGTATGTTTAGATGAGATCCTCAGATCGGAGTGCCTGTTGCTCACGATGAGACATGGGAGTGAGAGACTTTCAGCCACGCAGCCCTGGCCTGGTTACCTTCCCGTCGGTGCTGATCCCAGGGCTTCTTCAGAGATTAGCAGCTGGGGGAGCCATGACCCACCGTGTGCCCAGACAGGCATGGCTCCCCTGCATTAGCTTGGCTGGTTTCAGTATTAACTGCTTTGCTGCTGTAGTTATTTGCATTTTCCAAACACCCCTCTAGGTGCCATCCAATGTGTGGGCACCAGTTCCATCCCTCTCAGATCACACTGTAAGGACTGACCACAGGTACCCCCCCTGTCCACACGCTCTTCAACAGCCTCACCCAAGGGAAAGATGAGCTTGGAGGAATGCCTGGAAAGGAATACATCAGGGCTCAAGTGAAGCTGGGGGCAGTGAGCTCCTAAACTGATGAGCCCCCCACCCCAATGTGAGCTGCCTCCAGCTCGCTCTCATTTATGCTGAATGAATGCAGTGGTGTGGATTCACACCAGCTGAGAATCCAGCCTGCAATGTTTCCCCACTAATGCTTGCAAGAAATAAAGACCAGCAACCAGCAGGGATATAGCCACTGGAAACAGCCCTGTGTAAGGCTTCTCATGTCTTGTGGTAATACACTCTTCTTACCTCAGCCCTAAGGCTGCCCTTTGCAGTGCTCGGACAGCACAAGCTCTGGTACTGCCGAGCTCTGCTCCTAGCCCCCAGCACAGCGCATGAGTGCCAGGGCGAGAGGTGTGGCAGGAGTGCCAGGGCTGTCTGGCACTGTTGCCAGAATGGCCCTTGGGGACTGATGCAGCTGGGCACAATTTGGAGGAGCCCTGAAACTATTCATTTGTGCCCCTCCGATGTGCTGAGAATGACTCTGCCGGGGCAGACCCTGGAACTCGCGGTGTGCTGCACAAATTACTGGGAGCAAAGGCAAGGCTGGTGGGGGGTGAGATGGCATGGGCTGGTGGGGGGGGTGAAGAAGGGACAGAGAAATAGCTCAGTGCAGAACGGGTCAGAAAATGGAAACCTATTTTCACCCCAAAAAAAATAATTTTTTTTTAAATTGGAAATTTGGAAGTTGTTACCAAAGGTTCAAATCAGACCCATTTTCTGTTTAGTCAACATTTTTCAGGCACTTTTTGAGTTGTGTAGAGTTCAGAAAGCATTTGGATAATAATTGCAATAATACTGTGGGGAGAATCTCAGAAGCATGACGTATTTCATGTAAAATATCAACAATCCCACATGGAAACGTTTCTTTTTTAAAAACGTGGCCATTTTTCAATGAAAACCATTTTGTCCCAGAACCATTGCCAGAGCGTCACACTTTGGCAATCCAGACGCATTGAAACAATTCCACAGAGCAGTCAAGCGTTTCATTTTCTAGGTGGGGGTTGGGGGGGGTCCAGCACCAACTCATTTCCCTCAGTTCACTGCCCTGCAGGGTGGAAAGTTCCCAAGCAGCAGGTCCCAGAAGTGGGAGAGAAATTCCAATATGTACTTCAGACAAAAGGCAGATTAGTCTGGGGCCAGGCCCGGCTGTTTCAGGAGATTAATTATTAGTCAGGTGCAGATAAAATGAGCAAGTTAAATATGGTGATAAAGATTTCGATAAAGCAGAGCCATTATACATGCGTTTTATGGCAGAGCAGGAGCTCTGCTTAATGGGGTGCCTAGAAGTAACCAGCTTGTGCAGCTGTTCATGCTCTAAGCCTTTTTGGAACTGAGTTGGCGACAACCTGAGCATATGGTGAGCTGCCGTGGCCTCAGTGCAGTGGCTGTGCCCTGACACCATCACAGGCTGCCCCGCCCAGCACCTAAGGTAGGCTTGCAGATGTTACGATCATGCTAATGCTGCATATTGTGCCACCTCACACCTGGCACTGAACTGCTAGGGAGGCCAAGGGCTGGATTTTCAAACCAGTTCAGGTCCATGGAGATCAGAAGTATGCTGCCCCCAGCAGCTCCAGCTGGGCTGTTTATGGGCAAGTTTTCCAAAGAGCCCAGCACCCAATGCGCTCGGTCTCAGCACTCTGAGCTCTGGCAAATCTGGCCCTGACTGTGGGTCTGAGGAGAATTCTGTCCTGGCTGCCCAGACATTTGGAATAGCCCAGCTGCCAAGAGGACAGGGCCATGCTGGTTTGTGCCTGTTTCATGGGCTCCCTCTTCACCAGCACAGCTGCACCAGCCCAGGCCATGACCTTGGAAATGTTTACAAGCTAAGTAGGGCTCAGGCCTGCTCTGCTCTCAGAGAAACGCCCAGGAATGCATGAGGTGGGGCATAGTGGGGGTTGGTCAATGAGGTTCTTCTCTTTGGCTGTGTTGACATTAGGGAATTCAGGAGCCGTGATTCCCCACTGGTGCAGGCAATGGCAGAGGATTCAGGTATTTTGTATCCCTGCTCAGAGCAGATCCAGATGATATCAAGGTAAAAGCATCAGCAGCTGGCGGAAGCTTGGGGAGAGAGAGCTGTCCAAGGGGATGGGACGCCTCCAATCCCCAGTGCAGCCAAGCCCCGGTGTCAGGGCTTCCTTAGCATGTTGCATTTGACCTCAGCCTTCAGGCTAGATCCCCCAAGGGCAAGTGCTTTTCTGAGTTACCTCACCATAGATTAGCTTCTTTCTACCTTTTCCTCCTTCAGTATGTGTTTGCAATTGCTGTCAAATGCATGGGTGTGTATCTGTGCATTTCAGTGATCTTGGGCACATATCAACAATAGCCAGGTGCCTGGCTAAGGTGGGCGAGCCCTTTATGTGTGAACTTGGCACATCCGCATGCATTATACAGCCAAGAGTATTTACTTTCAGGGATGGGGAGTTTTCCAGAGGGGTCACCCCCAGCAATATCTGTGCAGCATCCTCCTTCAGAGCAGGCTAATGATAGGCCCTGCAAACGAGAGTCGCTAACGTTGCGCAAGTGAACAGCGGGGCACCAGCGTAGGTGAGCAGAGTTCCCTCTGCTCCCCTGGGGGCGCTCACTCGGTGAGGGGGCTCCTCGGGAGACAATGCTGCATGGCTATTTTCTAAGGCCCGCCCATGGTGCAGGCTGGAGGCAGGGCTTTCTGACATGGCAAACGCACCAGGGGAGGAGGCCCCCTTGCCATGTCTTTCATGTTGCAACAAATACGGGTGCTGTTGGTTGCTGCAGAACCTTCCCTGTGCCTTTGAGGCTGAAGCAGAGCCGGGAGAAGAACAGCATTAAAGGATTATTGTACAATGGGTGAGGGCTGCATTAGGGGCAGGAGGGGCTGGCTGGGGCAGGACGGTGCAGCTAGTGCAATGTTTGGGGCTGTCGCACACCTGACACCACAGATAATAGGAATAACAATAATCAGTTAATGAATGCTTTAGTGTATTTCTGTACTAATGGCTGAGTCAGCATTACGAACCCCGCCCAGCTGCTGCAGGGTTATGCTGGTGGTGCTGGGGTGGGGAAGGATTCTGCAGCGATTTAAATAGAGAGAAGGCGAGTGGTGAACAAAACCAAGACTCCGCTAGGAAATGTGTTTGCTTGATGCCTAGTGGAGAGGTCTCCTGCTGGGGGCACTCACAGCACCACTGGCATGACAGTGATTTACACTCGGTTGGATCCATCCGGGAAAGACGCTAGTGCCAGCACAGGGAGAAGGGAAGGAGGTTTGTGCTTCCTTTACTCACGGGCTCCTAGGGAACCAACGGGACTCCTGGTGCAGGCCTAGGGTGACCAGAAGTGTGAAAAATCGGGACGGGGGTGGGGGGTAATAGGCACCTATATAAGACAACGCCCCAAATATCAGGACTGTCCCTATAAAATGGGAACATCTGGTCACCCTATGCAGGCCCTATGGACCATTTCAGGGCACAGAGTCACCAGCCTGCAAGAATATCCTGGCCACACCCCTGGTCCATGCCCTCCCACAGAACATACCCTGCACCTGGGGCAGCTGTGGACATAGGCAGAGCTGGCACAGCCAGTTCTTTGCTTGGCATAGAGGCCCCAGCTTGGAAGCCTGGAGGTATTCCCTGAGGCCTGGTCTACGCACCTGAGTCACCAACCTTCGTGGCACAAAAGAGCTGTGAGGCAATGTTGGCCCTTCCCAGCCCTGCACCTCATGTGTAATTTACACCAGTTTACAGTGGGTGTAAAACACAACCCAGTCAGAACTCTTCCCTCACACCTGTCCATGTGCACACTGGATTCACCTATGGCTTGCACTCCACTGGTGTCAATAACACAGTAGGTGCCAGGTAGGGGGACTCGGGCCCATCCTTACTGGGATTGGGCCGAAGCAGAGAGGGCAAAGGTTTGCCAAATTGCTGGGGCTGGGGCAGGGAGGCCCATATTAAACAGGCTGGATTTAGAGCCTTGCTTTCTGCCCCTGGCATCTGAAGGGCTCTCAAGGGTGGCAATGCCAGGGGCCATCCCATACTGTGCTGAGTCAGTGAAGCAGAGAGCACGTGCTTCCAGCGCCACCTGCCGATGATGATGACCTGCAGGGGTAAAGCATGGTGTCCTTCCCTTCAGTCCCTAGAAGGGCTCCCTCCAGTGCAGTCCTGCCCCAGAAGGCTCAGTCCCAGCAGTAGTCCTTCTCCGAGGCCCCCCCGGTGCTGCAGTTTGAGGTGGCTGAGCTGTCTGCTTGCAGGTGGAGGGCGTATCCTCACCCCAGCTAGGTCAGGGATGTAGGCTCTGTTCACAGCAGGACCGTGGGGCTGGGCTCTGAATGCTGCAGCTCTCTCTAGTGTCAGTGTCAGTGTGTCCTGCTCACCCCAAGTCCGGACCCTCTTCCAACCCCCATTGGGGGAAAACATGAGTTACAGTCCACGGATGGGAGGGGGACTGCCACCACTCACACACACTGCTGGGGGATCAACTGGATCTCTGGGGGGGTACCCAGTGCATGCGTGTGTGTGTGTGTGTGCACATGTGCGTGCGCATCCCAGGGTCCACGAGCCAAGGTACAACTGCAGCACCAAGAAATTGCGACTTTTGTGCCAATTCCTACACTGTCCTCCACTCTCCCCCTTTTGCTGCAGGGGCTTCAGTGTAACCCGCATCCCCTGTATCCCTCATGGGACTTCAGCCAGGGACACTGAAATAACAGCATCACGAGCTGTGTGATCTGCTCCCCTTCACCTCAGAGTCTAAATGCCAACAAGGTTCACACTTAACTACAAATTGCCAGCTGCCTCCAGCAGGTGCCTGTGTCAGTGTTCAGATTCCAGCTTCACTGCAGTCTCACCCACCCCTTGGCTCTGTCATGGCCCACCCAGAGTAGCGGCCACATTCTGCCCAGATGTTGCTGCAAGGGAGTGGTGGGTGAGTGATAGATGTGCTCGGATATGAAGTGCTCTGAGATCTAAGAAGCCTTCAGGACCTGAAGGGTGCCAGGAATCTGCATGGATTTGCTCCTTAAAGGGATGCACAGTGAAGAAAATTACACAGAAGCCTTGGACTTTTGACTCAGATGTTCCAGACACACTGACAGCACTCAAGGGCAGACTCCAGGCCTGGTGTAAGAAGGTGCAGCATCTCAGAGCAAGGTTATGCAGAGGCGTAATTGACAGCATTGATAGTGGGTGGTTGTTACTTTGTATCGTAGTAGTACTTAGAGTCTTCAGCCAAGATGGGGACCCCCTGGCGTCAGGTGCAGCACAGACGGTGAGAGGCAGTCCCTGTTCCAAAGAGCACACTCTCACTAGACAAGACCGAGAGTGGAAGCAGGAAGGTCAGAGCCCCCATTTCACAAAGCCATGCAGGGGCTGGTCCAGGGCACTCAGGGAGTCTGTGGCAGAGCTGGGAATTGAACCCAACTCTCCTGAGCCCAACGTCTGGTGTAAACTGGGGAAAGGGCTGTAAGCAACAAAGCAGAGTAATGTGCCAGAGATGTGCAAAATGACCATAAATGACACGGCAGGAAAACAGAAGGGCACAGCAGGAACAACAGGAAGGGGTGAAATATGGCAGCTCCCACCCAGACCATGTGCTTGGGGCTGTATGAGCTCGTGTCTGCCCAGGGGAGGAGTAGAGACAGTCCAAAAGTCCAGTCTCATCACACATCCAGAGATCGACGAGGCTTCAGCGCCAGCCCATTGGCCCACATGCTGGCCCTTCCCTCAGCTCAGTGATTTGATCTGCTGCACGCTCGGGGCCCAGCCTCCTCCCACGCCCACTGGTGTCCGGTGGGAATGGCAGCACTGATGTCACTGAGTGATTCTGATGTAAAACGGGTGTGAGTGAGATCAGAAGTAGGTCCTTGGCATGAGCATTGCACTCACTTGGCAGGAGGCCAAAGCCAGCATCTGTCATTTCGGGTCAGGGAGACCAAGCATCTGCGTCTGGTTGTTAAGAGAGCAAGAACCAGAGAGTAGCATCTCAGCCCAGGGTTCTAGATACTGCAGTGATGGGGGCCGGCTCAGCACCATAGATGGGGTTCCTGCGTGGCAAGGAGGCAGGGCTGCTGGCTGCTACGCTCCTAGCCTTGGGCTTAAAGGGCACCCTGGGGTTGTTACCAGGAGCAAGGGGACACGAGCTAAGAATCTCTCTCACAGAACTGGCTCCCTCCAGGATTAGTTAGAGCGACACAAACGGGGCCTTTGCGCCCACAGCTGAGAATCTGGGTCTTAACGTCGCTTGGCTATTTGGTACAGTCCCACCTGGGTAAAAGGCCGCCAGCCAGCCGGCCATGAGAGCACTCTGGTGAGTCCCTGCGTTCAATACCCAGCACTGGCTGGAGTACAAGAGTGAATTGTCCCCGTCAGCCCGGGGAGCGCTCGGTCCCTAGCCCAGCGGCCAGTTTTGTTTCATGGGACGCTGGGCATTTTGTTTTTCAATTTCCAGAACAAAATTAATGGGAAAATGGAAACAACACTTCTGGGGTTGGAAAAGTGTTTTGATAAAGTTCAGGGGTTTGTTGATTCAGCAAAACCCAGGGACATGGTGACCCGGATGGAGGTTCGCTGTGGCTGAAAAGGCTTTTTACAAATGTTCCTGGTCAAAAAAGATGTAGCGGGAGCCACGGGAGTGGCTCTGGTCACTAGCTCGGGGGTCACTGTGTGTCCTGCAGGGCACGTGCGGCTCCGGCTGCTTTGAAATTCGGGCCGGAATTTCACCTGCGCAAAGTTTAGGGCGAGGCTCCCACCCCTAGAGCCCAGGAGGGGGCGCGGCGTCCTCCCCCTCCCACGGGGCGAGCCAGGGGCCAGCCCCACGCCCGACCCCTGGCGCGGAAGGGGAATCCCCGGCCCGTAGATGGGGCCAAGGCCCAGGCCCGCTCAGCCTGGCCCCAGCGCCCGGTCCCTAGACGCGCTGCGCCGCGCGGGAGCGTTTACACGGGCTTGGGGCGCGCCGCTCCGGGGGCGTGGCGCTCGCCGCCCGGGCTGGAGGCTTTTCCAGCTGTGGAGTTTCGGGTCCTGTGCCAAGCGCTGGAGCGTCTCCTGCGCTCGCTCCCAGTTCCCCGCGGAGGGGAGGCGCAGCGGCCCGGCACGGAGCGTGTCTCCAGCCGGAGGCAGGGCTCAGGGAGCAGGATCCCGGCTCCCCACTGGTGCCCGGGAGCCATGGCTTTGCCCAGGGCACCCCCGGGGTCCTAAGCACCCCGACCCAAAAGGCGGGAGCGGTGGGGCTCTCCGCGGGCTGGGGCAGCCGGCGGGACACCTGGGAGCCGGACCCCGCGCCAGGCTGAGCCGCGGGACATGCAGGTGGGTGACGCACCGAGAGGGGACGGGACACGGAGCGAGTTCGCTGCTGGCTGCGATTCACGCTGGGGAGGTGGAGGGCAGAGAAAGCGGAAAGCCTGGGGGGGGGGTTGGCCAGAGCCTCCCCCGGGCCCAGGCTGAACGCCAAGGGTTTCTCTCTGCACACAGGTGGCCTGGGGCAGGCAGGGCAGGTGGCATGTCGGACCTCTCCTCGAGGACTTGCCAACGCCTCCCGGTGGGCTTGGAGACCCCACTGCTGAAGGGCATCTGCTCTTGAAGAAGATGCACTTGTTCCGGAGCTACAGCTACCAGATCCAGCTGGAGGGCGAGGCGGGCAGCCTGCCCAGGATACAGGGCATCCGATGGGTAACTACTGAAGCTGCTTCGTGTTGCCTTGCCTAGTGTTTGTGAGAGCTGCAGGTGTGCGTGCCAAGGTGCTGGCAGGGCTCTGCCTGTGGGGAAGGGCGGGGAGGGGATGGTTTCTTGTGACAGGCTCTGGGTGCAGGGAGCTGGCACTGAAGAATGAAGGTTAGTCAGGTTGGAGCAAGACTTTGTTTCATCCCTTGGGCCACTGCTGTAGCAATAACTCACTCCGTAACTGACTAGCAGAGCAAATTGACCTGGACACTGGCAAGTGCTTGGTGCCAGACCGTGGAAAGCCGTTCCCAAGGATTCTATGGACAATTGTGGTTTCTGGGGCTTAAGCAGCCAGGATCCTCTGAGATGTGTTTGACTGGGATATACTTCTAGGATTCCTAGTCTAGCCTAATTCAATCCAGCACGTAATGGGGCAGAGTTCAATGGGAAAGGTGCAGGAATGCCACCTCTGCACCCACCCTTCCCCCCACTCCTCCCCAGAACAGACACAGTTGAGTAGACTGTCTCCACCCATGAAGCCTTCCCTGGGGTGTGATTCTGTGTTGTCCTGCGGTTTGGGGAGCCATTTAGACTGCCCGCACACATTCTCGTTTGGTGGTATTTTACATCCACATGGCACTCGCTTTGCATGACTGCACCTGACTTCACCAGGGCCAGGCAAGGGGGAACTGGCCCCAATCCAGAGGGAAGAAGGGAGTTAGTCTCCATGGCCCAGTCAGGGCTTGGCCCCTCTGCTGAGACAGCCAGCGAGGGGGCTGGTTAGGATCAGTTGTTATTAGTGACAACCAGCTAGGAACCCAACTGAGACCCGCAAACTCAGCGCACAGAGGGGGCCTCCAAATCTGGAGTCAACAGGAATTTGAGGCAGCTTCCACTGCACTTCTGCTGCATCCTTCATAGTGTGTTGGGGTCTCAGGACTGGGGCCTGAGGGCAGATAGTGTGGGCTGGGGGTGGCACGAGGCTGATGGGAAGCAATCAGGAGGCAACCGGGAATAAAACCTCAGGGAGGGAGCCTGCCCAGTGATGTTCATGTGTGAAAGGTCAACCATGCACGGGATCTCTCAGCCAGGTTCGGTGCTTTACCATGTAAACGGCCCCTTCTCAGCAAAGTGTTCCCGCCGAAGCTGCTCTTCGTGTCTATCGGATTCAGGGGGACTCTTGTGCTTGCTATTCCGACTCCGGGGGAGGTGTGTGGGGGGGTCTGTCCAGCACCATTACCAGGTCTGCGATGTGCCAAGCCAGCAGTATGGGGGCGGGGGGGGGGGGGGGGGGCGCGGGGGTCTCTGAGGGCAGAACTTGGCCTGCAGAACCTTATTTCCTGGTGATGGCGCAGCCAAGGAAGATCCCTGGCGTGACTCTCTGGTCCCAGGATGGGGCTGCAGGGTCGGCAGTCAGAGAAAACAGCCTTCCCTTGTACACCTAAGCAAGGAGTCCTAAGGTGTCACTTTTCAGCGCAGAACTGCACTGGCATTTCCAAAGACAGTCCGATCTCCATGAGCGAGTCCCCAAATGGCCTAGGCCCTGGGCTGGGCTGGGGGGGGCAGCCTGGTACTCACTCCCTGCTGCTTCTTTCATGTAGGGTGATTTGGGGCAGGGCAAGGGACACTTCGGCAGACATGGCCTCAGCTGTTAGCGAAACCATTTCCCAAGCGATTGCCCCAGCTTGTTCTCCAGGTTCAGCTCTCACTGAGGCATGAAATCAGACCTGTGCTATTGTGCTTCAGTGCACAGCGGCTGTACTGAGTGTTTAAACAATCTACTTGGCCATGTCTTAGATTAGATTTAAGCCCTGAGCATGTGAACAGGAAACACCTCTACACCAATCTCTGCACCAGCAAATAACCCACACTGTCTCTGCCACACAAGATGTTTCATGGGCAGGATTTCCCTTGAGTTTCTGCTTCTTCCCCCTTAAATTAAAACTGCTCTAATTTATGCTGTGTCTCCTATTATCCTCTTTGTGCCCTGGGGAGCAGAGAATAGCTATAGTGCAGTTCACCCCTTCCCCACCCTCCTCATTCCTGGCAGGTCCCTCCATGCCAGCGGCTGGGACCAGGGCTGTACTCTGGCAGGGAGAACCCCTGTGCACGTGGCATTCCTGGTGTACATGAGAACTGGATCCCACATCTCTAACAGTGAGTCAGCCGGGGCAGTGTGTAGCCATCTGGCATGTCAGGTGCTATCCTGAGCACAGTGACCATGAGGAGTTAGGGACGGCATTTATGGTGGCCTGGAAGGCTGTCGATATCAGGGATGCTCAGAACACATGCACTGTGAACTGGCCCGTCTCTCAAGTGAATCCATGTCTGGATTTCTTTGCTTAAGGTTCCTCTCCCAGTGGGGTCTAAGTAAGAGCTGGTGACATTTTTCCAACAAGTTTTTCATTGAAAAATGGCCATTTTTTTCAAATATAATTCTTTTAAATGGAAAATTGTCCATTGTTGTGATTTTTAAAAAAGTGATTTAAAATATTTTTGTTTCTTGTTTCCTTTTCTTCCTCACCCCCCAGATCTTTTAGAAAATACATACAAAATGATGTGTCTAAATTAGCTGTTACCACTCAAGAAAGAGATCTTGGAGTCATTGTGGATAGTTCTCTGAAAACATCTGCTCAATGTGCAGCAGCAGTCAAAAAACCAAACAGAATGTTAGGAAGGGGATAGATAATAAGACAGAAATATCATATTGCCTCTGTATAAATTCATGGTACACCCACACCTTGAATACTGTGTGTAGTTCTGGTTGTCCCATCTCAAAAAAGGTATATTAACATGGAAAGGGTACAGAGAAGCACAACAAACATGATTAGGAATATGGAACAGTTTCCATCTGAGGAGACAGTAAAAAGACTGGGACTGTTCACTTTGGAAAAGAGACGACTAAGGGGGGGGATATAATAGAGGTCTATAAGATAATGACTGGTATGGAGAAAGTCAATAAGGAAGTGTTATTTACCCCTTCACATAACATGAAAACTAGGGGTCACTCAATGAAATTAATAGGAAACAGGTTTAAAACAAACAATAGGAAGTCCTCCTTCACACAACACACACTGAACCTGGGGAACTCGTTGCCAGGGGAGGTTGTGAAGGAAGTATAAGTGGGTTTAAAAAGAATGAGATAAGTTCATGGGGGATAGGTCCATCAATGGCTATTAGCCCAGACAGTCATGGCGCAACCCCATGCTCTGGGTGTCCCTAAATCTCTGACTGCTAGAAATTGGGAGTGGACAACAGGGGATTGATCCCTTGATAATTGCCCTGTTCTGTTCATTCCTTCTGAAGCATCTGGCACTGGCCACTGTGGGAACACAGGATACTGGGCAAGATGGACCATGGATCTGCCTCAGTAAGGCTGTTTTTATGTTCTTAAAATCATTCACCATCCACCCCTGAAAATGCCGGGGGGGCGGAGGGGAAGATGGTGCTTGATAAGTTTATGAAGGGGCTGATCTGGCGGGATTGCCTGTGATAGCAAGGGACTGGACTTGATGACGCGGTCCTGTGTTCCTAAAAGAAAATAAGGAAAAAACAAAAAAATGAAAATGTCAAAATAAAAATGCATATTTTTTCCCCAAAAATTGCACACGCAAAGAAATGGAAAATAAAATTCAAACTGGGTTGAATCTGGTGAAATAGATATGACCTGGGAGTTTCCAGTGTCCGTGGGAAATCACTGTAAGGTCCTTGGCCTGACACTGATCTCAACCCCTTGGGTCTGGGCTCTGTTACACCGGCACATGTAGGGCTGCAGGGATGTCACCCCAATGGGATGGTGCCAGAGTCTTGTTTCCTTAAACCTCCAGCAAGTTGCCCAGCCCAAGCGAAGGGGCGGCTCTGCCCTTAATTTAGGACAAAACTGTGCCTGGCCTTTCCCCACCCCACACAAGGGCTAAAGCCTACAGCACCCCAGGGCACACACTGCTGCAAATGCGGAGGTGGCAGGGGGAGAAGGCAGCCATGCTGCCTAAGGAGCTGGCTGGACCTGGCGTGGGAGCAGGCAGCTTCCCCTGTGTTCTCTGTTGCTCTGGGAGACCCATCCCTTTGGAGCTGCCCTTGCGGCTCTGGGTAAACACCACAGTCTTGCCCTCTCTCTCAGCCTGCTTTTGCAGCGTTGAGCGTTTGCAGTCAAACATCAGCCTATGTGCTTTTCTGTGCCAGGGCTGCAATGCATGTCATTGTGGGGGGTGGGGAGGGGAAGTCATTTCAGAGCATCCTGTCAGGCTCTGGGGGTCTGAGATTCCCCTTGCCCCCACATGTATTTTGCCATGGCCTGGAGTCCCTGAACTCTGGGATCGTATACAGCTCCCGGAGGGGTGCGGAGCCCTTGTTGAAGGTTCTGGGGAGGACCCCGTGGCCCAGGGCTGCAGAGGAAGGCACCCTGCATGGGTGGGCCTCACGCTGGTTTCTTGCCATCCTGTTTGAGGCTGCGGAAGGGCGAGGGCCTTCACAAGAGCCTTAAGGACTGAAATAGCTTTGTTGTTGTCCCTGAGATCCCAAACAAAGGCCAGCGCGAGAGCAGAGCCGCGGTCCCAGGGCTTGGCCAGGTGCCCAGAGCTGCCGGATTTCTGGAGACAGACAGGATCTCGAGGCCCTTGCAGCCGGGCAGCAGGAAGATGGAAAAGGGTGACTCCTTAGGAAGCTGCCTGGAGACAGCAGCTGAGATGCTGGGACAAATTGGGCAGGGGCCAGGTGGGGATGATCAGCAAGTCAGGGAGGGAGTGAGGCGAGCAGAGCAGCAGTCCTTGCAGAGAAAGCTGGGGCGCAAGCAGTGGCAGGGCTGGGAGGGCAGTGGCGGGGCAGGGCCAGCTGGGCGGGTGGTAGCGGGGTAGGGCTGGCCTGGCGGGGGGTGTTTGGGAAGTGCTATGGCAGCAAAAGGAGTGCGGCACAAACCTGCTTTAGACACAAAGGTCCCTTTGAGTGTCCAGGGAAACCACTCACTGGGAATGTTACTAGAATGAATGGGGGACAGTTCTAGAGCTGGTTGAATAATGAGAAAATCCTGGGTCCCAAACACTTCTGTGAATTAAAGCGCCCAATTCCTTTCCTTGTTCCTCACTGGATTCCAAGTGGCTGCCGGGCGCTGGTCTGGTGAACACATTTGTGAATCTTGAAAAGTTTCTCTGGTTTTAGTGCTAGTGCTGAGTTATGTGAAAACCCCGTGTTGGAAAGTGTGTTAGTCGCTCTTCTCTTTAAAATGGTTTCAGCTGGTTTGGAAAGGAGGGAGTGATTAGATCAAGGTCTGGCAGCCAGGACTCCTGGGTCCCATGGCTACGTGCCTTTGGGGAAGACACTTGTCCTCTCCGTGCCTCAGTTTCCCCATCTCTAACACGAGGATAATGCTTTCCAGCCTCACAGGAGGGGCTATTTCTGGAGCACTAGTGGCCTTCTGATGAACAGCACTAGCGCAAGGCAGGGCATGGCTCTGTGTTTGTGGAGAGCTGACCCCAGGAACTTAGCTGCTGTTCCTTATCACTCCAGCTGCCACCTGGGTAACTCCTGCCAGGCCACAGGCCTGCCTCTTATTTGTAAACATTTGCTTCGTAATTACAGGTGAGCTTCCTGCTCCATAAACCAGTCACGAGTCTCAGGAATGTTTGTACAGGGAGTGACAGTCTTGGTACCCAGAGGCTTGGGAGAGCTGGAGGGTTTGGGGAGCTGCTGACCATGGGGGTGTTTGGGGCCATACTTCCATGTGCCTCGCCCAGGCCAAGTAGGGGGTGAGGGGTAGAGCTAGGGTACCCCAGACCTTGTAAAAAATTTTTTAAAAGCTCAGTTTTTCACTCTCCACGAACCTTCTCCCCCTCCGCCACTGAGCAGAAGCGGCAAGGGCCATTTGGCTCCTATTTGCAGGTTCCACAGGGCTCACTGGAGGGGTGGGCTCAGTTTTTGCTGCATTCATTGATGCAGCATTTGTGGGCCCCAGCCATGGGCCAGAGGAAAGGAAAGGGTCTCTGGGTAATTATACTTGCCTCTTGACATCATTAATTGGAGGGTCCTGTAAACCCCCTCCCCCACATCTGCCTGCTGCTTACGCTGTCTGTCTCTCCCTCTCCCCTGTCCTTTAGGCACCCCTATGACAGGCTAACACAGTGGTTCTCAACCTTCTGGGGCTCAGGACCCATTTGTCAGTGTTGATGGTCTGTCGCGACCCGGGGGGTGGAGGCCCTGGGATGGTTTCAGTGAGATCCTACCCCCCTTGGGGGGGTTGGGCCCTGCCTGGCACTCACCCCACAGTGGTGGCTCCTGCAGCTCCTGTGCTGTGGGGCTAGTTGGGCTTGGCTCTTGGCTCCAGGCATTGTAATCTCTGGGGCTGCAGCACCGCTCAGGTTTGGCCCCGCCCCCCTGACTGGACCCAATGTGTGTGAGTGGAGTTGTGACCTAGCTCATAGGGTGGCAGTGCCACTCACCCACATTTGCCCATGATGACGGGCTCCCGTCATCATGACGGCTGGGCCAAACCTGAGTGGCGCTGGGAGCCCAGAGGTTGCCGTGTCTGGAGCAGGGAGGTGAGCCCAGCCAGCCACGTGGGACAGGAGCCACCGGAGCTGTCATGCGACTCCTTGAAACATTCTGGCGACCCAATTTCAGGTCCCCAGCCCGGGGTTGAGCACCCGGGTCTAACAGGTGGGGTGAGGGTTGGTGTGTGTTGCTCTCTTTGGAGGCTGGGTCTGGAGAAGGTCAGAGCGATTCTTCCCTCGACAATGGAATTGGGGATGTGGTGGAGTGGCCATGGGTGAAAGGGACCAGATAGGGGACGGGGCCTCTTAGTCCCTCCAGCACTGTCCTGGCAAAGGACTAGATGGGCCAGGAGCTGCTCACCCACCCTGGAGTTCATTGCAGACCCTGGAGATGGGAAAGGGCCATGAAGCTGTTTTCTCCTTCCGCTAAATGAGTGGTTCTCAACCTGCAGCCCACAGGCCACTTGCGGCCCAATCAGCACAGAGCAGCGGCCCATATGATATCCTCAGGGCCATAGGGATAGTATTGGATGCAGCCCACGTAACACATTGTGGGCCACATATGCGGCCCCGTGGTAAATAGGTTGAGAACCACTGCCCTAAATGATGTTTCTAAGTGAAGTTTGAACTTATAATACGATTTTGAAGTGAGATCCAGATTCTGCCTAGCCCAGTGCCTGCCCACAGCTCCCGTGCCTGTGCTGTGTGCGGCTCAGCTGCCGGAACTGCCTCTGTCATTAGCATGAGAGACAAGGGGGTGAGCACCAAGGAGTTAATGAGGAGGCCAGTGCATAGGCAGTGGGAAACCCTCACCCCCACCCCCTCCCCGGGCTGGGGATCCCTCTTACTCTCTCTGGGTTAATGTTAGACGCTCACTCCAGTCTTGTCTAATACAACACATAGAAAACAGGTCTGACAGGTCCCTTCAGCTCTGCTTCAGGCCCTGGTTTACTCAGCACACGTGGCCCCAGCTGGCGGTAGATGAAAGATGGTATTTTTACAGGACACACTGATGTTCAGCAAGGATAAGCTAGTGCAGCGGTCCCCAAACTTTTGAGGGTCGTGCCTCCCCTTCCCCCGTCTGCAGCCCCGTGCAGCCAGGACCAGGAACGGGGCTGTGGCTCTGGGGGAGGGGGGGCATGGATGGGGTAAGGGGGCCTAGGCAGGGGCTGCTGCTGGGTCTGGGTCTAGGGCTGGAGTCACATCCAGGGGCCAAGGCTGGGGGCAGGAGCAGAGCCACAGCCAGGCTGTGATGGGGGCCAGAATCGCGCCGAGACTGGGGACGGGGTCAGGCATGGGGCTGGGAGCCATGGCTGGGGGCAGGGTGGAACTGGAGCAGAGCTGGGGGCTGGGCAGGGCTGGGTGGCGCTCACAGTTTGGGGACCTCTGCATTAGCGACTGGAGACATTGGTGAATGAGTGCATCAGGGCCCCTGAGGAGCTACACAATGGCCTCGCCTCTGAGCCGGGTTCAGAGGAGTTCTTGAAGTGAACCCGAAACCAAAAAGTGCACATGGATGAGCACTGCCTTCTTCGCACGGTGTGAATAACTGCTCTCCCTTGGGGCCAGACCGTGCCCCACAGCTCAGCCCTGCGTAGGGCCAGCACCGTTCCAAGCGCTCCCAGCTCCCATCTGCTTAGGGCACGGGTGGCCAACGTGTGGCTCCGGAGCCACATGCGGCTCTTCAGAAGTTAATATGCGGCTCCGTGTATAGGCACCGACTCTGGGGCTGAAGCTACAGGCGCAAACTTTCCAATGTGTCGGGGGTGCTCACTGCTCAACCCCTGGCTCTGCCACAGGCCCTGCCCCCACTCCACCCCTTCCCACCCCCTCTGCCGTGCCCTCGCTCCTCCCTCCTCCCCCAGATCCTCCTGCACGCCATGAAACAGCTAATCGGGGGGGAGGGGGAGGCGCTGATCGGTGGGGCTGCTGGTGGGTGGGAGGCGCTGGGAGGAGCTGATGCGGGGCTCAGCTGTATTACTGTGGCTCTTTGGCAATGCACCTTGGTAAATTCTGGCTCCTTCTCAGGCTCAGGTTGGCCACCCCTGGCTTAGGGTGACCATATTTTCCCAAAGGGAAAACGGGACAACCCTGGGCTGGCCTGAGGCTCCCACTCCCCCAGGCAGATGTGAGGCTGGCTGCATGGGACCAGTGGTCCGATCCTCCCTGCTGCCTGCCCACATGTAGGGCCAGTCTGAGCCCGCCCGCTACCTGCCTCCGTGTGGGGCTGTTTGAGGCCCCCCTTTTCCTTCTGCACACTGGGTGGACTGGCCAACCCAACCCTAGCCTCCAGCGCCCTCCCCCCATATGTTCCTCCCCATTCCCACTAGGGATGATCAGTTGGCAAGAACAAATGGGACAAATGCTCAGTTTTGTCAAAAAAGTCGGGATGGCCGTGACAGGGCCCAAAAAAGGGACTGTCCCGGCCACAACTAGATGTATGGTCACCCGCTCTGCTCTGGGGCAGGAGTACGTCACTTCTCCCTTTCCAGGGCACTGTTTACTGCCCCTGCAGGCCTGGACAACTCTGGCATGGGAGGGCTGCTGTGGGCACAGGCACTGACTTTTGGTTTTCCCAGTGGGTGCTCCATCCCCACTCCACCTCCTCCCCCAAGGCCCCGCCCTCGCATCACCTCTTTCCGCACCTGTTCTGCTCCCTCCCCCGAGGCCGCCTGCCCACTGATTGCTGCTCTCCGCCCTTCCGCAAGTGCCTCCCACCAAATAGCTGATGGGTGGCCCTGCCCAACAGCTCTGGCTGGTGGGTGCTGAGCACCCCCTATTTTTTGTGTGAGTTGGAGTCGGCGCCTATGACTGTGGGAGAAGGTCACAAGTGTGAAGATGGCCTTGCCCAAGGGGGATGGAGAGAGCCTGAGTTCCCCTCAGTAGTCCCCCCACCCACCATATGTTCCCACAAGGGTCTGGAGCCTGGGTATGGCTGGGGGATTCCGGCATGGCTGGGGGATTCCAGCATGGCGCAAACTGCATAGAAGCTAGGCCTGTATTGCAGCCACCACCTGCAATGCCTGTGGCAGACGGGAGGCACGTCGGGTGATCACAGATAACAATTTGAGTCATCAGGATGTTCCGGGCCACGCCTGCTCTGCTCATAAAGTTACTGGCACACGATGTTGCTCGGGCTGAGTCAGCAGAACCAATGCTGTCATGCCACACATGGGCCTGCGGGATCAGGAAGTGCAGTTGCAGCTGGGAGCCTCGGTGCTTCGGCAAGGAGTGAGGGATGAAGCTGCCACTGATGCTGGTTGCAGTGATTTGCAGTTAGTGGGGACGGTCAGAGAATGCGCTTGGCGGGGCTGTGGGTGCAGAGCCTGCTCCTGCAGTGGAAACCCCCCCCCCGCAATTTGGTTTGTTCTGCATGTTATTTCAGTGCAGCCGCAGAGGCACCATTTCAGATTTGGAGGGGAGGGGCAACTTTAACCGTGATTCCAGGGGCTATGTAGGCACCTGAAAACTCCAGTTGTTTCTGCAGATAATAATTTAGAAATAAGCCGAGAGAAGCACTGTATCTAATTCCTATATAAAGAAAGAAAATTAAATAAATATTAGACCCACTCAGTTCTAATACTAACATGTTCTGACAGCTTGTGTCAAGTCACTTAAGGGACACTGGTTAGGTTTCAAATTGTAATGTATATTTTTACCTTGTTACTACCTCTTGAATACAATAGTTGAAATAATTGTAGAAAAATCTAGAAGACTTTCTATCACTTTTTTGCAGTTCACAAAGCTTGGAATAGATCATTTAACTTTTGGAAACATCCTACTAGGGCAAGGCCCCATGAGTTTATACTGCACCTGCCTGGGGCTCTACGGGTGCTACCCCAAACAAATAATCGACTAGACATTCACTTTAAACAGGAGTGAAACTGACACTTTAAAGTCACTTTCAAAGGATTGTCAAGCCCAAATGTTCAAAATCATGAGATTGGCTTTACAATCATGAGATTATGTAAAAATAACAACTTTGAGGGGCCACAGGGACGTGTCGGCTGCTTCCGGGAGCAGTGCGGGGCCAGGGCAGGCAGGGAGCCTGCCTTAGCCCTACTGCGCCACCAGACTTTTAGCACCTAAAATCTCCCAGTTTGGCTTCAGTAGGAGATAGGGCCTGATTCCAGGAGACTCCCAGTGAAACCAGAAGGGTTGGCAACCCTACACGGGAACATCACAACCAGCCATCTCTGGAATGAAAGAGAAGTTCACAGTCTGTCCCTCATATGTCCCACGCCTCCTGCCCAGGCCTGGCTGGGTGCCGCAGGTTGGTCACTCACTCTGGCGGTGGCCACATGCCTTCAGGCTCTAGGTGGCAGGACCTTCTTCCCAGCGTGCCCCCCCCTCTCCACCCCATCCCACCCCAGCCTGGCCTGCAAGCCCTTTTGGCTGGGGGCGTCTCCCTGCACTGGGCCTGCTGCCCAGGGTGCCCCCTTGCTCTCCCCAGCTATTCACTGCACCCAGTTCCAGACGGCTCCAGCCCCAGCTCTACTCTGCCTCCTGAGCTGCTTCTCAGGCTTCCGCTCTCTCCTTAGCTCAGCCCCAGAGAATTCCAGTTCTCACGGAGGACGGTCTCCTGACTGCCTCATTAGCCTGCCCGCCCTGTCAATCAGGCTGACCTGGACCATTGATCTCTCCCCATTGCCCCTGGGGACTGTCAGTCTCAGGGTTTTGGCTTCCCATTGACCCTTCCCCTTTCTTTTGGTACCGGAAGATTATAGAATATTAGGGTTGGAAGAGACCTCAGGAGGTCATCTAGTCCAATCCCCTGCTCAAAGCAGGACCAACACCAACTAAATCATCCCAGCCAGGGCTATGTCAACCTAGGCCTTAAAAACCTCTAAGGATGGAGATTCCACCAACTCCCTAGGTAACCCATTCCAGTGCTTCACCACCCTCCTAGTGAAATAGTTTTTCCTAATATCGAACCTAGACCTCCCCCACTGCAACTTGAGACCATTACTCCTTGTTCTGTCATCTGCCACCACTGAGAACAGCCGAGCTCCATCCTCTTTGGAACCCCCCTTCAGGTAGTTGAAGACTGCTATCAACTCCCCACCCCCACCCCCCAACATCCAATCCATACTTCTTTAACTTGCTGGCAAGAATACTGTGGGAGACAGTATCAAAAGCTTTGCTAAAGTCAAGATATATCACGTCCACCGCTTTCCCCATATCCACAGAGCCAGTTATCTCATCATAGAAGGCAATCAAGATGGTCAGGCATGACTTGCCCTTGGTGAATCCATGTTGACTGTTCCTGATCACCTTCCTCTCCTCCAAGTGCTTCAAATGGATTCCTTGAGGATCTGCTCCATGATTTTTCCAGGGACTGAGGTGAGGCTGACTGCTCTGTAGTTCCCTAGATTCTCCTCCTTCCCTTTTTTAAAGATGGGCACTACATTAGCCTTTTTTCAATTGTCTGGGACATCCCCCAATCATCACGAGTTTTCAAAGATAATGGCCAATGGCTCTGCAATCACATCCTCCAACTCCCTCAGCTGCATTAGATCCGGACCCATGGACTTGTGCATGTCCAGCTTTTCTAAATAGACGGCCAACCAAAACCCCCCACTAAGTTTTAGTAAGGGGCCAACAATCCCCTCACACATGTCATCACTGTAGCTCACCTATGAAACTGCTGCACTTCATCTGTAGTGGCCAGGAAAACATGATAAAATAGTTATTTAAAAGTCAAATAAAACACTGATGCCAAACAAAGCGGTGTCCCTGGAGCTGGCTTACCGAGCACTGGCAGTACTTACTACCAGGCAAGGACTGTGGCTGTTCGTTAGTGTCTTGGGGAATCTGCAGGGTCCCTGCAGCTTCCCGAGACAGGAGTGGGTGCAGTTCTAGGTGGTGTCTCTTGCTCAGTGACCAGCTGGTGCTGCCGCTCAAGAGGGACTCTCCCACTTTCTGTAACTGACATATATCCGACAGTGAGTCTCAAACCACACCTCCAGGAAACGTGAACTTTTCCGGAAAGAAGTGGGCTGTGCCATTACCAGGCATAAAGGATGCACAAATAGAGCTAAATGGGGAACACTTTCACTAGCAAGCGCGGGGGGGTTCATGGATCTGTGGCATCCTGTCCCCACTACTGCCCATTCTGTACAGTGCCAGCGCTTTGGGCTACCTCACTGAAAAGGGACATCGCTGGACATGAGCCAAAGGATGGGAAAATGCTTTCCAGCAGTTGAACTCACTCAGTGCTTCCTTCGCCAGCTGACATATCTTCTGACCCCACTGCCGTGGTCAGCACTCTTGGAAACCAGGAGGACGAGGGAGAGAGTATTTGTACCAGTCGGAGCTGAAGAGGGACATGGTGTTGTCACATGAGGAGATCTCTTGGCCACGAGTCCTCTTGTCATTTCCTCTTTGAGGAAGATTGTATCTTTCAAATCATCCATGCAACTTGGGAGCGACTATAGGCCCCACGGGATAACTGGCTTTGCACTCACATCATTTCCTCCTTCTCCCAGGAGCTCTCGGGAACTCCGATGCCTTGTGGAGATGACCATGTGTGGCTGGCTGCAAGCTCTGCTTAGGGATGGGGCAGTGAAAACATCTGCATCATGGCAGCACTGCCAAGGGGCTTACCGAGATATGGTAAATCAGAGAACTAGGAGATCACATTCTCACGTTCACTACTGCTTCTGAAGTGCACCCTTCAGCCCCCCAAAAGTGGGGTATTTGAGAACTTCACAATGATGAGAGTAAATGTCCTGTAGCATCATTTGCAGCCAGATGGAACGATACGAGAGACAGAACTGAGTTCCTTGGAGCTGAGTCACTCTTCCCAACACCACTTTACAGGCTGCAGGACCACCGGGCCAGATCCTGCACTGTGGTGCAATGGCAGCACAGATTCTGGCTGGCGAGGTTGAGTGAATCTGTATCCAAGAGGATCACTCAGTGCTCAGGGGATCTTTCAATGACATAGTGCCAGCATAGAGATCCCTTCACTGCCAGCCTCCATGCTGCCAATGGAGGGAGCATGGCCAGGGGGCCATTACACTCTGCTGGTTCCTGGTTCAGGTTTTGGCCCCAATCCGCCTAAGGGCGTCTCTCAGTTATGCATTGGAACTGGTCTGGTTCCCAGTGGTCCCAGGACTGGGGAGAGCAGGAGTGGTGAGCTCCATGATTTGTACACCTGTGGATCTAATTATCCCCTTCCCTGTCACTTACATCTGTGTACAGCAGGTGTAAAACACCCCCGGAACACAACTGTCCTCTCACTTTCACCAGCACCTGCATTTCACACTCACTTTGCACAGCTGTGAATGGCTGCAGCAAGCAGGAGAAATCCAGGCCAGCTGGGACTCTTGAGACATGACAAAGAGAAGGCGAAACCCCACCTGGGACTAGCGTCAAGCTGCCATGAAGGCAAGTGGAGGAGCTCCGTCTTTGAGTCACAAGTTAAAACTACCGGCCACCTGGGAATCAGCAGAATGCCCGCAAAGCTCCATTGAACTGATTGGCTGGGATGTGTGAGCCGCACAAGGACTGTGCTACAGGCCAGACTGAAAAGCACCAAGGGGCAGAATTATTGATGATACGCATGGCTTGCTGCCCATGTCAGAATCTGGTAGCTGAGACATAATGAGTGCCATGAATATTTCACTCCACGGCCTGAGGTCCAGCCCTGGTGGCTGAAATGCGGCTCAGTCTCAACATTCAGGGGGCCAGGTCAGTTTCACTCTCCTCTGGGAAGTTACCCCCAAGAAAAGGCGGAACATTTCTGGAGCATTAGCAGAATCCCAAGCTGTCCATTTAGACTGGAAGTGTGAGGAACCTCCGAGTCCTATTCTGTTTGTGCAGAAATCCACTGGCTAGAGCAGGCATTCAGAGTCCTTCAGCTATAGCGCCCTGGTGATGTGCCAGGTCTATGCTGCTGAGTCCATGAACTTATCAGTTCTTTCTTATGCTGGTTTTCCATTGGGCCAGACCCTCCTCAGCTGCTGTAAATAAGTAAAGTCTAGTCAGGACAGTGGAGCTAGGGGGTCTTACACCAGCGGGGGATCATGCCGGCTGTTTGTCTTTATGAGATGAGAATCAGGCAAACTGAAGCAACTGCTCAGGTTGGTTATAGTGCAGGAATCTCTTCCCCCGCCCCCCTGGTGAGTGAAAAGCAGATAAATCCTTGTCACTGGTTCAGTGGGTGACGTGACCCAGCAGAGACCAAGAGCCGATTGTGCAAAGATTGAAGCCAGTGTCTGAAGTTGTTGCAGGGTTGCCATGGGAACTTGGGATTGACTCTCCTTTCTCTGCTCTTTCCAGTTTGCTCCTCATGCTGGTTATGTGGGAGGCAGGGGGTGCGGTGCCAGGGGGTGCGCTTTGCTGTCCTTTGGGCCGGTTATAACCTGAGGGTCGTTTGGATGCATCATGTAGCCAGGGCTGGGCTGCTGTGTTATGCCTGGTTTGTTCAAACACGGAGGGTCTGTCTCCACTGCAGCTGCGCGTGAGCCCTGAGCCTGGGTAACAGACACATGCTAGCTCTGCCTGAGCTACCGCACTGAAAACAGCAGTGTGGATGTTGTGGCGTAGGCGCTGGCTCGGGTTAGCCACCCGCGTACGGACCCAGGAGTCAGGCAGGCTTGGCTCAGACGGCTAACCCGTGCCGCAGTGTCCACACTGCTGTTTCTAGCGCAGTAGCTCAAGCAGAGCTAGCGTGTGGCTGTCTACCTGGGCTGGGAAACTCGCTCCCATGTGCAATGTAGATATATGTGGGGGCTCCTAGCATTGAGCTATCCCAAGCTCGCCAGGCTAGAAAATGTCATCTGCTCAGTCCATGTTACTTCAGTCAGAAGTGCTGGGCTGGGAGCAGAGACCCCTGGGTTCATAGGCGCCGACTTCCCCTCTGCCCGGTGGGTGCTCGACCCCTCCTGGCCCCACCCCTTCCCTGCCTCTTCTCGCCTCTGCACCGCCCTTGCCCCGCCCCCATTCCACCCCCTTCCCCCAAGTCCCCGCCCTGCCTCTTCTCCACCCCCCCCCCCGAGCATGCGGCATCCCCGCTCCTCCCCCTCCCTCCCGGAAAGTCTGAAGCGCCACCAAACAGCTGTTAGGCAGCGGGAAGCACTGGGAGGTAGGCGGAGGAGCAGGGACGTGGTGTGCTTAGGGGAGGAGGTGGGGCCAGGGCAGGGGGTGAGGGGAGCTTGGCTGCCTGTGAGTGCAGAGCACCCACTAATTTTTCCCCGTGGGTGCTCCAGCCCCAGAGCACCCACGAAGTCAGCGCCTATGGCTGAGTTAGATTCTCTGAAGTGGGCGGGGGAGGGAGGGAACGACAGCTCACAGGGGCTGGTCACTACAGTCCTTTCCAACCTCAGACTCTGCGCATCTGTGCAGAAATGCGGTTACTTCAGTACTGCAGCTTTGCGTTACTTTGCACTGCGCACATTACGGAAGGTCTTTAATTATTTGTCAGCTTGGAATGTAACCCTTCTGTCAGGTGGAGTTGGCAACTACAAGGGCCAGGTTCAATATCTAGGGGTTCCTCCTAACAATACAGAACAGAACCAGTTTGAGCCTCCACCCAGAAATCTGGGGAAATTAAACCCCACTTGTGGGCATCTCTAAGGCCAGGTCTACACTACAGAGTTTTGTCGACAAAAGTTATGCTGCTTTAAGTAAACTGCTCTTGCATCTCCACACTATGCTCCTTGTGTCGGCAGAGTGCATCCACACGAGCAGCACTTGCATTGATACAGAGATCAGTGCACTATGGATAGCTATCTCGCTGTGCAACTGGCGTCAGGGTGCTTTGGGAATGGTTTACAATGCTTCATGGGGCAGGTACAGCATCACATGATGCAGTGAGACAAAAATGCATCCTTTAAAAAGTGGAATTTAAATCTTAGTGAGGAAAATAGAAAGGAGTACAAACTCTGGCAAGTGAAGTGTAAAAATATAATTAGGAAGGCCAAAAAAGAATTTGAAGAACAGCTAGCCAAAGACTCAAAAAGTAATAATATATATATTTTAAGTACATCAGAAGCAGGAAGCATGCTAAACAACCAGTGGGGCCACTGGATGATCGAGATCCTAAAGGAGCACTCAAGGACAATAAGGCCATTGCGGAGAAACTAAATGAATACTTTGCATTGGTCTTCATGGCTGAGGGTGTGAGGGAAATTCCCAAACCTGAGCCATTCTTTTTAGGTGACAAATTTGAGGAACTGTCACAGATTGATGTGTCATTAGAGGAGGTTTTGGAACAAATTGATAAACTGAACAGGAATAAGTCACCAGGACCAGATGGTAATCACCAAAGAGTTCTGAAGGAACTCAAATGTGAAATTGCCCAACTACTAATTGAAGTTTGTAACCTATCATTTAAATCAGCTTCTGTACCAAATGTCTGGAGGATAAGTAATGTGACGCCAATTTTTAAAAAGGGCTCCAGAGGTGATCCTGGCAATTACAGGCCGGTAAGCCTGACTTCAGTACCGGGCAAACTGGTTGAAACTTTAGTAGGGAACAAAATTGTCAGACACATAGATGAACATAATTTGTTGGGGAAGAATCAACATGCTTTTTGTAAAGGGAAATCATGGCTCACCAATCTACTAGAATTCTTTGAGGAGGGTCAACAAGTATGTGGATGGGGGGAATCCAGTGGATATAATGTATTTAGATTTTCAGAAAGCCTTTGTCAAGGTCCCTCACCAAAGGCTCTTAAGCAAAGTAAGCTATCATGGGATAAGAGGGAAGGCTCTCTCATGGATTGGTAACTGGTTAAAAGGTAGGAAACAAAGGGTAGGAATAAATGGTCAGTTTTCAGAATGGAGAGAAGTAAATAGTGGTGTCCACCAGGGGTCTGTACTGGGACCAGTGCTATTCAACATTCATAAATGATCTGGAAAAAGGGGTAAACAGTGAGGTGGCAAAATTTGCAGATGATACAAAACTACTTTGAGCAGGGGATTGGACTAGATGACCTCCTGAGGTCTCTTCCAACCCTAATATTCTATGATTCTATACTCAAGATAGTGAAATCCCAACCAGATTGCAAAGCGCTACAAAAGTGGGTGACTGGGCAACAAAATGTCAGATGAAATTCAATGTTGATAAATGCAAAGTAACGCACATTGGAAAACATCCCAACTATACATAATGATGGGTCTACATTAGCTGTTACCACTCAAGAAAGATCTTGGAGTCATTGTGGCTAGTTCTCTGAAAACATCCACTCAATGTGCAGCGGCAGTCAAAAAAGCTAACAGAATGTTGGGAATCATTAAGAAAGGGATCAGACAGAAAATATATTACCTGTATATAAATCTATGGTATGCCCTCATCTTGAATACTGCGTGAAGATGTGGTTGCCCCATCTAAAAAAAGATATATTGGAATTGGAAAAGGTTCAGAAAAGGGCAACAAAAATGATTAGGGTATGGAACAGCATCCTTATGAGGAGTGATTAATAAGACTGGGTCTTTTCAGCTTGGAAAAGGGACGAGTAAGGGGGGATATGATAGAGATCTATAAAATCATGACTGGTGTGGAGAAAGGAAATAAGGATCTCATAAACACAAGAACTAGGGGTCACCAAATGAAATGAATAGGCAGCAGGTTTAAAACAAACAAAAGGAAGTATTTTTTTCACACAATGCACAGTCAGCCTGTGGAACTCCTTGCCAGAAGATATTGTGAAGGTCAAGACCATAACAGGATTCAAAAAAGAACTACATAAGTTCATGGAGGACAGGTCCATTAATGGCTATTAGTCAGGATGGGCACGGATGGTGTCCCTAGCCTCTGTTTGCCAGAAGCTGTGAATGGGCGACAGGGGGATGATTACCTGTTCTGGTCATTCCGTCTGGGCCACCTGGCACTGGCCACTGTCAGAAGACAGGATGCTGGGCTAGATGGACCTTTGGTCTGACCCAGTATGGCTGTTCTTATGTAGGTTTCTCAATCCCGTTGTTCCATGGGCATCCTACTAGATTGGTGCCAGCCGCTTTTCAACTGAAACATATGTTGGGGAGGGAGGGTGAAAGAGAGGGAGAGTGTGTGCGCGCGCATGGGTGGCAGGTTTATACATTTTTTGGTGGTGCCTTGTACAGGTCCGCAGAGCTGTCCTGTCCATAAGACGGACCAGGGCAACCGCCTCGGGACCCGCGCTTTGGGGGCCCCCGCACTTCAGGGGGATGCAGGGTCCAGGGTGGCCTGGGAGGTTGCAGGGGGCCTGCCGCTGGCAGCAGTGAGCAACCCAGCCCCAGGCCGCCCCACTCCATGCCACCCCGCCGGCTCCCGGCCTCACTCCAGGTAGGGGGCGGAAGCCGGAAAGAGACAGGGCGAGGACTTGGGGGAAAAGGGTGGAATGGGGGGTGGGGCAGGGGCAGACTGGGGCTGGGTCATTCGCTGCTGCCAGTGCCAGGCCCCCCGCTGTCCCCTCAGGCTGCCCTGGACCCCGCCTCCCAACAAAGCGCAGGGCCTGGGGTGGTCGCCCTGGTCCATCCTATGGATGGGACGGATCTGAAAATATAAGCCCAAACATTAGTCTGGAACATGGGCCCGGCTCCACCATTGGTGGAGCACGGGCACCACAGGCCCATATAACTCGCCGTCTATGTGTGTGTAGAGTGACCAGATGTCCCGATTTTATAGGGACAGTCCTGATTTTGGAGTCTCTCTTATATAGGCTCCTATTACCCCCCACACCCATCCCGATTTTTCACATTTGCTGTCTGGTCACCCTGTATGTGTGTGAGAGAGACAAACAGGGTGTGTGTTGGGGAAGTGTATGTGTTGAGGGAGAGTGTGTCAGTATGTGGTCTCTCAATTCAGACAGCAGCCTGAGCAACCAATCGGGGGGGGGGGGGAGAACCTCCCCCCTACATCAGCCCCCAGCTCTGCACAGCACTGCAGTCTCCCCCCTGCCCCGCAGCAGTAGCCCATTGTACCTGCCTGCTGCTGTGTTCCTAGTGCTGGGAAGAGCAGGGTTCCACATTCTCGTTTCTTTGATTCCCTCCAAGTTCTCCCACAGCCTCCTCAGCTGCCAGGAGCGGCATCTTCAGCAGCTCTGTGAGCTCTCCACACTGAGGAATGTCAAAGCTTCCAGCAGTGAGCAGAACTGTCACAGTGGGAATTGTGGGATACTGGGGGAGGCCAGTTACGTACCCAACGAATGGCAGCGCCTACACTGACGCGTTGCCACTCTAACTTTGCCGCAATAAGTTCTATGCCTCTTGTCGAGGTGGTTTTATTTTGTTGGCAAATCAGCAGAGTTTTGCTGCCAAGAGTAGCTTTGTAGTGCTTACATCTCCCCTGCTTTGTCGGCAAAAGCTGCCTTTTGCCGATAAAACTGTGTAGTGTAGACAAGGCCTAAGAGGCAATACTTCCCCACTCACAAGTCTGTGTATAACAAAAGAAATCTTCTATTAAAAAGGGAAAGGGAACCCAGCATTAATTTGGCAAATCACCACAGCCACATTCAAAAGCACATAACCTTGACCTCCACTGCTGCTGCTGACTCTGCAACTATCTCACTGCCACCACTGGCCGCTCACTGCTACCTCTGCCACGGTTGTCTCTGCCACTGCTTGACGCTCACTGCCACTTCTGCAATGCTGCATTTTGAGGTTCCCCATTTAGGCCAGCTCTTAGTGATTTCACTGGATAGCCTTGTGCTGCTGCCTCTTCATTGTTTTTCACCGCAGCAGTGTCCCCATCCCAGGTCTAAGGCTTAGTCCTGCTCATCAGCGATCACAGCACTGGGAACCACGGAACAGAAACAAGGGCTCTCCTTTGAGTCCAAGCAGTTCCATCTTCAAACGCTAGAGAGGGGATGCTCAAATGGAAGCTGCTGAAAGAGTCTCAGGCCTTGGCTACACTCGCGGATTCACAGCGCTGCCGCGGCAGCGCTGTGAAGCGCGAGTGTAGTCGCACCGCCAGCGCTGCGAGAGCTCTCTCACAGCGCTGCGAGCACTCCACCTCTCCAAGGGGAGTAGCTTGCAGCGCTGCGAGCGAGCGTGCAGCACTGCAGGCGCTGATTACACTGGCGCTTTACAGCGCTGCACTCGCTGCGCTCGGGGGGGTGTTTTTTCACACCCCTGAGCGCAGCAAGTGCAGCGCTGTGAATTGCCAGTGTAGCCAAGGCCTTACATACTATCAGGCCCAGGCCCCCTCCCGCTCTTATCTTTATTGGCCTCTGGCATCCCTACCCTCTGCTTAGCAAGTTAGATTCCGTTTAGGGGGAACCCCTCAGTCGGGACAAGCTAAGAAGAGGCCTGTTGCCCTTCACTCATACAATCAGGATAGTAACATTTCATTCCTCTGCATTCAACACTGTAGCAAGTCGTGCACTTGCTGCCCTGGCGCCTCCTGCTGGTCAGTCCGGGAATTAGCTCATTCCAGCCTTGGAGCACCTCCTGCTGGCCAGTGTCTCTCTACCTCAGGGGTTCTCAAACTAGGGGTCAGGACCCCTCAGGGGGTCACGAGGTTATTACATGGGGGGGTTGCGAGCTGTCAGCCTCCACCCCAAACCCCGCTTTGCCTCCAGCATTTATAATGGTGTTAAATATATTTTAAAAAGTGTTTTTAATGTATAAGGGGGGGTCACACTCAGAGGCTTGCTATGTGAAAGGGGTCACCAGTAAAAAAGTTTGAGAGCCACTGCTCTACCTGTACCTGCTTCCTGGTCTCCACCACTGTGCTTCAGGCTCCACGTCCCTCCCGGCCCACGATGCCCCTTCTCCTGGGTACTGCCCCACAGCAGTACCCCCACACTCCCCAGGGAACTCCAAGCCCCTAATCCTACCTCACCTCAGTGACCCACTGCCAGTCTTCATCTAGCCCTTTCCCTCAGGGGCAAACTGCAGTCTGAAGTGGTCACTCATCATCAGCCAGGGGATTGGACCTGTTGCCTCCTCCTCCCCTGGCTGCCTCCCCACGGCCCTAGTACCACCTCTAGCACTGACAGCAAGGCCTCGGCCTGGGGATTTTCCAGGATGGAGCTCCAACAGCTCCTCCTGCCCTTCCCCAGCACTGCACTGTCCAAAGTACCCTTTTCTCCTTCAAGCAGCCAGGTCTAGCTCTCTCCAAAGCTGGAGAAAAACTGACTGCCTTCTGGCCCTACAGCCCTTTTATAGGGCCACGCCTGGCCCTGATTGGCTGCCTCACAGCCTTTTCTGATTGGTTCTCCACCTCAGCCATCGCCAAGGGCTGGCTTTTAACCCTTTCAGGGCCGGAGTGGGGTGACCGCCATGCTACAAACACACTACCGTGAATTGTAACCCAATCCCAGCCAACATTGATCACTTTGCCAAGCAGGTCTGAAGAGCTCGGTGTAGCTCGAAAGCTGATCTCGCTCACCAACAGAAGTTGGTCCAATAAAAGATATTACCTCACCCACCTTGTTCCGCTGAACACCTCGGTAGAGTAGGTGTGTCTGTGCAAACAGGGCCTGCTCCTGAAGTCTTTTCCCCCAGTCCCTCAGTAGCTGCCAGGGGAGAGGTTTTCAGGCCCTGTTTACAGAAAGAAACCACTAAGGATCCCATCAATGTCCCCTGCATGTCAGATTCTGTCCTGGGCATTCTGGTGCCCCAATAACAATGGGGTGAGAGGCAGAGGAGTGATCTGAGAACGCGCATTGCCCTGCTGACTGGGAGATGTGGATGTTTGGGTGCCAGACGGGTGTTGCTGTCAGCCAGGCCATGAGGCTGGAACTGCTGTGTACCCTGCTTAGCCAGGCGTCTGCACACAAGGCAGGGTAACCGGGCTTGTGAATCTCCTGGCAGAAAGGGAGGTTAGAGTGACCGTCCATGCGTCTCGGAGCTGGCTCATGAAGCCAGCTTTGTGACCCATGCCCTGGCCGATGGTACCCATGGGCTAGCCTTGCTCTGGCAGGAAGGAGCCTGTGTGTGAGGGGGAGCCGAGGAGCTCTACTGCCCCACAATGGAACAGGCCAGGGCTTTGCCCATGCTAAGGCGGCTCTACCTCGGCCTAGGAGCAGCCTGGCCTCAGCAGGAGTGTTTGCTTGTGCTCCTGGTGCTGCCCGGTGCAAACCAGGACATGGCATATGGCTCCTGGCAGGAGGAGCCAGACTTTATCCCTGAGATAACAGAGCAGGGGGGGATTCTGGTTCCTGAGCCTGCAGGATCCCAGCTGATAGTGTGGGTTTGCCTGCTCTGAGTCACAGGCCCTCACTCCTCGGCAGACAACACTTCTGAGAGCAGAGCCAGGCAGGGGCCGTACTCCTGGGAGGCCCTAGGGGGAGCTGGGGCAGGGACAGAGTCCCTAGGCCCAGAGGGGAATCTGGCCCTACAGTGGGACAGCCTATGCTGGGCTTGCAGCCAGACTCCTCCTTTTAAAATGGATGTTGAAAAACTGGCGAGGATGCAGAGAAGAGCCACGGAAATGATTCAAGGGCTGGAGACCATGTGTGACAATGAGAGACTGGCAGAGCTCAATCTGTTGAGCTTATCACAAAGAGGACTGAGCGGTGACTTGATTGCCATCTATGTACCTTCTGGGGGAGAAATAGTGGGTACTTGAATTTAGCAGATAACGGCAGAACAAGAACCAGTGGCTGGAAGTTGAAGCCAGACGAATTCAGAGGAGAAAGTAGGCCCAACTGTTTAACAGGGGAAGGTGAATAGCCATAGGAACAAACTCCCCAGGGCAGAGCTGGAGTCTCCATCTCTTGCTGTCATCCCATCCAGACCAGAGAACTTTCTGGAAGAGGCTTTGAGCAAACACAAATCATGGGGCTCAGTGCAGGGGGAACCGGGTGACCTTCTCTGGCCTGTGCGCCACAGGCCCTTGGTCTAGATGATCTAATGGTCCTGTCTCACCTTACACTCTCTGCAGGACTGGCCCTAGGGGCAGGCAAGTGGTGCAGTTGCCCTCGACGCCACCTTCTGGGGGTGCCACATTGCTCTGCACCTGGCTGGCTGTTGGTCTGGGTGTGGAAGGCTCCAAAAACTCTTCTCCGCCCTGGGTGTCAAAAATGGCGAGACACCTCGGGCCATTCAACGAATGAATCCACTTTCCTGGAGTGTCTGAATGTTGATCAGGCCTCAGATTTCATCAGATCCTGGCTGTGAGCCTGAGCTCAGGTGCGGCCCACTGGGATGCTGCGGGAAATGTCCGTAGTCAGGGGAGTGGATGCAGCGCCCAGCCATGCTCCGTCCACCCTAGACAGATGTCTCCATCCATTCATCCCAGCTGGCCAGCCTGCCCTCAGTCCCAGCCCCTAGGCCAGTGTGTGTTGTCACGCTGCCACTGGTGTCCTGTTGTAGGGGCAGCCAGTGTGTGACAGGCTTTGTGAGGCTAATTCCTCAGCAGAGGGTGCTCTGTAGGTTGCAGCAGGCCGGCGGCTCTGTGCAGGTGGGTGTTCTGTGGTCACTCCCAGGCCACTCAGTTGTGTCCGAGCCACTGACAGTTCCCACAGGGCTCTGGCACAGCTGTGAACTGGTCACCTGCAGAGCTCACAACAAATGGTCAAAAGGGCCTCCCCCCTCTCACTACAGTCTGACTCCCCCCATCCCCAGGACAGGTCCCGCTCCCTGGACAGTCGCAGGCAGGGACGGCCCCTACGCTGGGATGCAGGTGTGACGGGTTGGATCACAGAAACCCCCTTGGGAGCTGCCATCCGATGTGCCAAGACTACCCCTGCTTCTGTTTTCCCTGCCAGCTCAGGACTCCAGCACCCTGTCTTGCTGAGTGAGACACTCCAGTCTGGCTCCAGACAGAGACCCAGGGTCTGGATCACTTGTCCCAAAGCTGCAAGTTTACCTGAAAACAGCTCATAGAAGTGTGCTTGTCTTTAGCACTCAGATGCCCAACTCCCAATGGGGTCTAAACCCAGATAAATCCGTTTTACCCTGCATAAAGCTTATGCAGAGTAAACTGATAAATTGTTCGCCCTCTATAACACTGATAGAGAGGTATGCACAGTTGTTTGCTCCCCCAGGTATTAATACATACTCTGAGTAAATTACTAAATAAAAAGTGATTTTATTAAATACAGACAGTAGGATTTAAGTGTTTCCAAGTAGTAACAGACAGAACAAAGCAAGTCACAAGCAAAATAAAATAAAATGCGCAAATCTATGCCTAATCAAACTGAATACAGGTAATCTCACCCTCAGAGATGCTTCAGTAAGCTTTTTCTCAGACTGGACACCTTCCAGGCCTGGGCACAATTCTTTCCCCTGGTGCAGCTCTTGTTGCAGCTCAGGTGATAACTAGGGGATTCTTCATGATGGCTTCTCTCCCTCTCTCTTCTGTTCCACCCCTTTATATATCTTTTGCATAAGGCGGGAACTCTTTGTCCCTCTGGGTTTCCACCCCCCCTCACTGGAAAAGCACCAGGTTAAAGATGGATTCCAGTTCAGGTGATATGATCACATGTCACTGCAAGACTTCATTACTCACTTGCCAGCACACACATATACAGGGAGACTCACAGGTAAACACAGTCATCTGCAGACAATGGGAGTCATCAAGATTCCAAACCATCATTAATGGCCCACACTTTACATAATTACAATAGGCCCTCAGAGTTACATTTTATATTTCTAGTTTTAGATACAAGAGTGGTACATTTCTACAAATCAGATGATCATACTCAGTAGATTATAAGCTTTGTAATGATACCTTACAAGAGACTAACAAATTTATTAGAGCATAAATTTGTTAGTCTCTAAGGTGCCACAAGTACTCCTGTTCTTTTTGCGGATATAGACTAACACGGCTGCTACTCTGAAACCTTACAAGAGACCTTTTGCATGAAGCATATCCCAGTTACGTTACATTCACTTATTACCATATTTCCTCTAAAACTATCCCAGTTACATTATATTGACTTATTATCAAGTTTTTATAAAACCATATAGACTGCACAACGTCACAGCAGGCACCTAGCTCTTGCTGTTGCTTCAGTGCCCTTTGCCCAGTCAGCGTCAGTGCTGAACTTCCTTGCTGCTCAGATCACCCAGATGCCATTTTCTGACCCTCCCCAAAGCTAGTGGGGCCTCGTCTGTCTGCACTGGAGTTCTCTGACTGCTCCCCTGCCAGGGGAGTGCCTGACTCCCAGCAGCCTTCCTGGGGCCCCTGGCTCCCTGCTGGTGTGTGATTAGCCCTCCATACCTGTCACTAGGAGCAATGCCCATGCAGCACCTTATACTGAGCACCTCACAAATCAGTGCCCCTGCAAACTGCAGCCCCTCCCCAGGGTCTAGCACCCACAGAATCAACAAAGTCCTAGAAATGTGGGGCTGGAAGGGATCTTGAGAGGTCGTCAAGTCCAGCCCCTGTGCTGAGGCAGGGCCAAGTAAACCTAGACCATCCCGAACAGGTGTTTGTCCAACTGTCCTTAAAAACCTCCAGTGATGGGGATTCCACAACCTCCCTTGGGAGCCTAGTTCAGAGCTTAACTTCCCTTACAGTCAGGAGGCTTTTCCTAACATCTAACCTAAATCTCGCTTCCTGCCATCTGCGCTTGTTCCTTCTTGTCAGTGCACATCGAGAACAACTGATCGTTGTCCTCTTCATAATGGCCCTTAACAGATTTGATGACTGTTATCAGGTCCCCCCTCAGTCTTCTTTTCTCAAGACTAAACAGACCCAGGTATTTAACCTTTCCTCAGAGGTCAGGTTTTCTAAACCTTTGATCATTTTTGTTGCTCTACTTTGGACTCTCTCCAATTTGTCCATCTCTTTTCTATAGCGTGGCACTGTGATGAAGTGGGAATGATTACTGTAATATTTTTATGAAGCCTATATGTGCCTCAGTTTCCCCTGCTGCAGGGTTATCCTAGGGGGTGGAAAGGGTTGTTTGCTCTCTGCAGCCGGTCAGAGACTCTGATGTGAATGGCTTCTAGCTGTCTGGACCTGAGGCCCCATATCAATAGAGCTTTGGAGAAGACAATGGCAAATCCAGTCACTGGGACTTTGATACCTAGCAACCAACCACCATGGTGGCCCACCTTTCTGCAGCAAGCCAAGCAGTGTTAGCCCAGCTGGAGAGCTAAGGACTGGGGAGGTACCAGGGAGTGGTTAAGGGTTGGCTGCTGAGCGCATCTGGGCACACCTCATATGGGACAAAAAGAGGTCAAAGGGACAGGGCTTTGGGCTCTGTGCTGACCAAGATGGACTATGGTGTATCTTTCTTTTCTCTATGCTAACCAAGGATTCCTATGCTGTGCTCCAGTTGACTAATAAACTCTTCTGCTTTACAACGCTGGCTGAGTGTCACTGCAAATGCTGATGGAGGAGGTGCACTGCTCCCTGATTGTACACGTCTCCCCCAGGGGTCTGTCTCAGGTGAACTTGCTGAACAGAGCTCACGGTGTGAAGCAGGGGTGCTGAGAGCACAGAGGTCCAGCCTAAGGAGGCAGTGAAACTGCATGGCTTACCCTGGAAGAAGAGTGAGACCCCCTAGGCCAGGGGTCCCCAACGCGGTGCCTGCGGGTGCCATGGCGCCTGCTGGGGCGTCTAAGTGCGCCCGCATACTGGCCGGCGGACGAGCATCCGCCGAAATGCCGCCAACAAGCAGCGTCATCCAGAGGCGTCGCCGCCGATTTGGCGGCATTGCGGCGATGACGCTGCTTGTCGGTGGCATTTTGGCGGATGCTTGTCCACCGCCACGGTCCTCCGTGGCTCGTCGTCTGGCACCCGCCAGACAAAAGAGGTTGGGGACCATTGCCCTAGGCAGTCTGGCACATTGATGGGTTCCTCCTAGAGATTGTTCCAAAGCTGGGGCTATAGCACTGGTCCTGTGGATCTATCACAGGCACCCAGAACTGGACACAGTTCTCCAGGTGAGGCCTCACCAGTGTCGAGTAGAGCAGGACAATTACATTCTGTGTCTTACATGCAGCACTCCTGTTAATACACCCCAGAGTGATATTCACCTTGTTCACAAGTGCATCACATCGTTGACTCTCATTCAATTTATGGTCCACTATAACCCCCAGATCCATTTCAGCAGTACTACCACCCAGCCAGTTATGCCCCATTTTGTAGTTGTGCATTTGATTTTTCCTTCCTAAGTGTAGTATTTTGCACTTGTCTTTATTGAATTTCATCTTTTTGATTTCAGTCCAATTCTCCAATTTGTCAAGGTCATTTTGAATTTTAATCTTGTCCTCCAAAGTTCTTGCAACCTCTTCCAGCTGGGTGTCATCTGCAAATTTTATAGGCATACTCTCCACTCCATTATCCAAGTCATTAATGAAAATATTGACTAGTACTGGACCCAGGACTGACCCCTGCAGGACCCCACTAGATACGCCCTCGCAGTTTGACAGCAAACCATTGAGAGCTATTCTTGGAGTATAACCAAAGAGTTGTGTACCCACCTTATGGTAATTTCATCTAGACCACATTTCCCTAGTTTGCTAATGTGGGACTGTGTTAAAAGCCTTAGTAAAATCAAGATATATCATATGTACTGCTTCCCTTCTATCCACTAGGTCAGTAATCCTATCAAAGAAGGAAATTAGGTTGGTTTGGCATGATTTGTTTTTGACTAATCCAGTCTGGCTATTCCTTTATAACCCTATTGTGCTCCAGGGGCTTATAAACTGATGGTTTACTATTTTGTTCCAATATCTTTCCAGGTATCCAAGTTAGGTTGATTGGTCTGTAATTCCCTGCATCCTCCTTGTTCCCCCTTTTAAAGACAGGTACTATGTTTGCCCTTCCCCAGTCCTCTGGGATCTCACCTGTCCTCCATGAGTTCTCAAAGATAATTGCTAACTGTTCCGATTGTTTCAGCTAGTTCCATAATTACCCCAGGATGAATTTCATCAGGCCCTGCCGACTTGAATGCATCTAACTTATCTAAATATTCTTTAACCTGTTCTTTCCCTACTTTGGCTTGTGTTCCTTCCCCCTTATTGTTAATATTGTGTTGTTAGTATCTGGTCACCATTAATCCTTTTAGTGAAACACAATAGACATTAAACCCTCAGCCTTCTTGATGTCATCTGTTATTAGCTCTCCTTCCCCATTAAGCAGAGAGCTTTCCTTCATTTTTCTCCTGCTCCTAATGTATTCCAATAACCTCTTCTTGTTGCATTTTATGTCCCTTGCTAGATGTAACACATTTTGTGCCTGAGGCATTCAGATTTGGTCCCTGTGCTATTCTTTTGTACCCCTCCTTAGCAATTCAACTATGTCTGCACTTTTTGCAGGATTCCTTTTCAGGTGTTTAAAGAGCTCATGATGCAGCCAGGAAAAGGGGGGGGGGGCGGCTAGGGGCAATGGCCAATTGGTTTTTACCTGCCTTAAGGGTGAGCGACGCAGGGGAGGAAGCAGAGAGGAGGGAGTGGGGGACAGAGCCTCGGAGGAAAGAGGCAGCTTGGGGGGAAGAGGTGGAGTATGGGAGGGTCCTCAGGGGGAGGGATGGAGCCATATTGGCTTACTATTTTTCCGATCTTTCCTTTGCATTGGAATAGTTGGCAGTTGTGTGTTTAATATTGTCTCCTTGAGACACTGCCAGATCTCCTGAACTCCTTTATCCCTTAGATTTTCTTCCCGTGGGACCTGACCTACCGGTTCTCTGAGTTTGTTACAATCTGCTTTTTGGAGGTCCATTGTCCTTATTCTGCTGCGCTTTCCTTACAATCATGAAATCTTTCAGATAGGCTTCCACCTTCCCGGTCACAACCAATCCCTCCCTGTTGGTGAGAATTACTTCCTCCATTTTCTGAAACAAAAAGTGGTCCCCGATCCATTCCAAGAGCTTACTGGAAATTGTGTGTTTTGCCACATTGTTTTTCCCAGATGTCTGTCATAGTTAAAGTCCCCCATTACTAGCAGGTCTTGTGTTTTGGATATTTCTGTTATTTGTCCTAGAAATGTCTCGCCCACTTCCTCTTCCTGATTGGTGGTCCATAGTAGACCCTACCATGACAGACCCCTATTTTTCCCCTTTTTATCTCGACACTGAGACGTGCAAGTGGTCTGCCTCTCACCTCCTTCTGGACTTCAGAGCAAACGTATGTACTCTTGATGTATAGTGCAACACCTCCTTCCTTTTTGCCCTGCCTGTCCTTCCTGAACAAGCTATACCCCTGTGTATCAATATTCCAGTGATGAGATTTATCCCACCAAGTCTCTGTGATGCCAATTCAGGCATAATTTAGCTTATGTACTAAACTTCCAATTCTTCCTGTTTATTCCCCATACTTTTTACATTTTTGTATAGACAGCTGAGATGTTTAGTAACCCCCCTCCCCCATTTCATAGAATCATAGAATATTAGGGTTGGAAGGGACCTCAGGAGGTCATCTAGTCCAATCCCCTGCTCAAAGCAGGACCAACACCAACTGAATCATCCCAGCCCGGGCTTTGTCAAGCCAGGCCTTAAAAACCTCTAAGGATGGAGATTCCACCACCTCCCTAGGTAACCCATTCCAGTGCTTCACTACCCTACTAATGAAATAGTTTTTCCTAATATCCAACCTAGACCTCCCCCACTGCAACTTGAGACCATTACTCCTTGTTCTGTCATCTGCCACCACTGAGAACAGCCGAGTTCCATCCTCTTTGGAACCCCCTTTCAGGTAGTTGAAAGCAGCTATCACATCCCCCCTCACTCTTCTTTTCTGCAGACTAAATAACCTCAGTTCCCTCAGCCTCTCCTCATAAGACATGTGCCCCAGCCCCCTAATCATTGCCCTCTGCTGACTCTCTCCAATTTGTCCACATCCTTTCTGTAGTGGGGGGCCCAAAACTGAACGCAATACTCCAGATGTGGCCTCACCAGTGCCGAATACAGGGGAATAATCACTTCCCTCGATCTGCTGGCAGTGCTCCTACTAATGCAGCCCAATATGCCGTTAGCCTTCTGGGCAACAAGGAAACACTGTTGACTCATATCCAGCTTCTCATCCACTGTAACCCCCAGGTCCTTTTCTTTAGAACTGCCGTTTAACCGGTCGGTCCCCAGCCTGTAGCAGTGCATGGAATTCTTCCATCCTAAGTGCAGGACACTGCACTTGTCCTTGTTGAACCTCATCAGATTTCATTTATCCCAATTCTCCAATTTGTCTAGGTCACTCTGGACCTTATCCCTACCCTCCAGCATATCTACCTCTCCTCCCAGGTTAGTGTCATCCACGAACTTGCTGAGGGTGCAATCCATCCTATCATCCAGATCATTAATAAAGATGTTGAACAAAACCAGCCCCAGGACCGACCCTTGGGGCACTCTGCTTGATACCGGCTGCCAACTAGACATCGAGCTGTTGATCACTACCCGTTGAGCCTGATGATCTAGCCAGCTTTCTATCCATCTTATAGTCCATTCATCCAATCCATACTTCTTGAACTTGCTGGCAAGAATACTGTGGGAGACTGTATGAAAAGCTTTGCTAAAGTCAAGATATATCACATCCACCGCTTTCCCCATATCCACAGAGCCAATTATCTCATCATAGAAGGCAATCAGGTTGGTCAGGCATGACATGCCCTTGGTGAATCCATGTTGACTGTTCCTGATCACCTTCCTCTCTTCCAAGCGCTTCAAAATGGATTCCTTGAGGAGCTTTTCCATGATTTTTCCAGGGACTGAGGTGAGGCTGACCAGTCTGTAGTTCCCCGGATTCTCCTTCTTCCCTTTTTTAAAGATGGGCACTATATTAGCCTTTTCCCAATCATCCGGGACCTCCCCCGATCGCCACAAGTTTTCAAAGATAATGTCTAATGGCTCTGCAATCACATCAGCCAACTCCCTCAGCACCCTTGGATGCATTAGATCCGGCCCCATGGACTTGTGCATGTCCAGTTTTTATAAATAGCCCTTATCCTGTTCTTTCACCACTGAGGGCTGCTCACCTCCTCCTCCTACTGTGCTTCCCAGTGCAACAATATGGGAGCTGACCTTGTTTGTGAAGACCAAGGCAAAAAAAGCATTGAGTACTTCAGCTTTTTTCACATCATCTGTCACTTGGTTGCCTCCCCCATTCAGTAAGGGGCCCACACTTTCCCTGACCTTCATCTTGTTGCTAACATACCTGTAGAAACTCTTCTTGTTACCCTTCACCTCCCTTGCTAGCTGCAACTCCAATTGTGCTTTGGCTTTCCAGCACATTTCCCTCTTGTTGCTCCTATGATCCTATAAAAACAATAAAAACGAACAGACTGTCGGTTAGTCTTTAAGGTGCCACTGAACTCCTCTTTGTTTTTGTGGATACGGACTAACACAGCTACCCCTCTGATATTTGTGACCCTATCGTAATTTTCCATGTCCCCCCCAACGTATTTTGTTGGCTTCCTTTCGACTACGAGAGACAGTGGGAATGTCTCATGTGACTGGATAGTCCAATCTGAGATTTGCATGATCTTTGGCAGTTATTACAAATGTCTGTATCTCGGTTGGGAGCTGCTTGCTTCCTCAGGGCTCTTTTCTCTTCAAGTTGTAGGAGCCAGCTTCTGCCAGGGATTTTGATACCCTGATGGAGACAAAGGCACCACTTGTTATGATCACTTGTCAAGATTTCCCATTGGTCAGGATCAATTCCAAATTCCTTCATATCTTGCTTGCATGTGTCATTATAGCAAAGCTTGGGACATCCTGTTGTTCTTGTTCCCTCTGATAGCTCTCCATAGAGCATGTCTTTGGGTATGCGTCCATCTTCCAACCTACTCAGATGGCCCAGCCAGCACAGTCGTCTTTGCTTGAGCAGGGCTGTCACACTTGGTAAATTTGCTCTTTGAAGAACCTTTGCATTGGTGACTTTATCTTGCCATTTGGTATTGAGTATGTGGCGTAAACAGCCTAGCTGGAAACTGTTTAACCTTTTCTCCTGATGAGCATAAGTTGTCCATGTTTCCCCACTATACATGAGAGCGCTGAGGATGCAGCTTGGTACACTAGCATCTTGTTCTTTGTGGTAAGCTTTGAGTTGTTCCATGCTCATTTAGTTAGTCTGCTAAAGGTAGTGGCAGCTTTCCAATGTGAACATTTAGTTCTTCATCCAGGGAGAGGTTGGCAGTCACTGTAGAGTCTAAATAACTGAACTTTTGGACTACTTCTATCTGGTTTGCATTTAAGGTGATTAGAGGATCTTGTGGAACCCTCAGTCCTAATACAACCATTTTCTTAATGCTGATGGTGAGAGCAAATGCCTGACAGGCACTTGAAAGGCAGTCCATGAGTTCTTGTAGTAGATCTTCATCATGGGTTATGAGGGCAGCATCATCAGTGAATAGAAGTTCTCTAATTAGCACCTTTTTGACCTTTCTTCCTGCACTTGAGGATTTCCGTTGGAATGCCATCTTTTCCAGGAGCCTTGCCATTTGATAGCAAATCAACGGCCTTGCTTAGCTTGTCTACAGTGGGCTCCACATCTAGCTCTGGCATGACCTGTAGGGTTGGTATTTGGCCAGTGAGTCGTTGGTGATGTTTCTTTCTTGTGCGTATAGCTCTGAATAGTATTCAACCCAATGAGACAACTGCTTGCTTTTATCTGTAATGATTTCACTGCTGTACGATTTGAGAGGGGCAACCTTGTTGATAGTGGGGCCTAGAGCTTTCTTCAGGCCATCATGCATGACTTTGAGGTTTCCTGTGTCTGAGGCTGTCTGTATCTCTTCACAGAGCTTGGTCCAGTAATGATTTGCACAGCCTATGTTTGCTCGCTGTACCTCGGTTTTTGCATGTCGAAGTCTCACTTTGGTGGTCTCTGTTGGCTTCTTGTTGTGTTCCAGATAGTTTGTGTTCTTAATGTTGATGAGAGGTAATAGTTCTGCTTCATTTTCTTCAAACTACTTCTTTTTAAAATCTTCCCAAAATTCCTCTGCCTTCTCTGGTAGTGACTTCCCATGCTGAGTTCAAAATCCTTCACAAACTCCTGGCATTTCCTCTGGTTTTTGGTGTTAATAGTGTTGGTTTTGGGCTTGCTCCTAGGTTTTGCTCTATGTAGCTTCTTGGCTGTCATCTTCCCTTTGCTAATAATCAAGGAGTGGTTAGCGTCACAATCGGCACTGTGGAACTGTTCTGCACTAAGGGTAGGCCTTTCTTCCTGTTGATAACAATGTCTAATTGGTGCCAGTGGCCTGATCGTGGATGTCGCCATGACACTTTGTGGCAATCTGTTCCTGTAAAATATGAATTGATAATGCACATTTGGTTTTGGACACAGAATTCAAGAAGTTGTTGGCCATTCTCATTCATCTTGCCAATGCCAAAATGTCCTAGGCAATCCGGCCATGAGTTGTTGTCTGCACCAACTCTTGCATTGAAGTCACCAAGGAGGAAAAGTTGCTCAGTTGACGGTATTCTTTTCATGACTTGAGGCAAACGTAAAATGTATCCTTCTTCTTGGGGCTAGATTTGAGTGTTGGTGCATAAGTACTAATGCTGTTCATAGAGCCGATGGTTGTCTGAAGTTTAAGTGAGATGATACCCTCTGACTTCCCAATGGGTGTTTCTAGGAGCTTTACCCATTTCTTTCTCACAGCAAAACTGGCACCATGGAGATGATTTTCTTTGCTGCTTTTACCTTGCCAAAAGAAGGTGTAATTGGCCTCTTGGACAGAAACAGCGTCTGCAAGTCATGTTTCCTGGAGTGCTGCAATGTCAACGTTGAGCTTGTACAGCTCACGGTCTAGCAAAGCTGACTCCCATATGCTGCTTGTGTATTGTAGGTCATCATCGTCTGTCAGTCCTGGACACATGGTCCTGACGTTCTAGCTTCCAAGCCAGAAAGTTCTTGGTTTCTTATTTTTGCCAGGTGCAAGGTGTCCGTCTCCCTTTCAACTTTTGGCCTAGCCCCATGCACCCCCTGAGGCAGACAGATCGTGGCGGTTCAGCACCTCACTGTCCGGGATCTGCCCGGCTTTGTGGTGGACAGCGGCTGACCAATGGAACATAGTGATTCCTCCCACTGTCAAAGGTGACCCCGTGGTGCCATCGTCTATGCCAATCAAGTGAGCGCTTATAACCCGTAACTGCCACCTTCCGTGCTGTGTCCATGTTGCCAGCAAGGATGGAGTGTCCTCTCCGTGTGATGTGACTGCAATAGCTTGGGCAGTTGATATGGGGACGCTGCTTTGCTCATGTGTCAGCATCCCCCTCTCGACTTCACTGTTTTGGACCAAAGGAAGGATGGGAGTCGATACATTTGGAACCAGTTACATTGCAGGAGTTGCCAGTGCAGAGGAGATCTTCCATCTGCCTGCCTTTCAGGGCTCCACCCCTAGACTGGTTGGTTATCAGCCACAGCTGAAGAGCCCAATCTGTCATGTGTGGATGTCGTTGGCAAAAACACTGAGTCAATTTGCTCATTTGCCTTTTGAGGACATTTACTCCATCAAGGATTCCATTACCCTCATCAGGCGCTCATCGGCCCAAAGCCGCTGGCACTTCCTGAGGTTTCTGGGTTAATTAACTGCTGCCCAGCACTCGGCATTGACCAGTACAGGTTGTACTGCTTATGGTCATAACAGAAGCAGGTTTTCAGTTCTGACCTGACAGAAATGAATAGAGCCCCAACATATAGCCCTTTGTTAAGGTCGCCTTTTTTAATGCTAACCTGTGGGCTTTTGTCACTTGTCCCCTTTGAACCTAGTTCAAAGCCCTCCTCACTGGGTTGGTGAGTTGGTGCATGAAATGCTCTTCCCCTTCTTGGTCAGGTGGACCACATCTCTTTGCAGTGGGGGCAAAAGACATATCTGGCTTCAAGACTAGCTTGATAACTTTATGGAGGGGATGGTATGATGGGATAGCCTAATTTTGGCAATTAATTGATCTTTGACTATTAGCGGTAAATATGCTCAATGGCCTGTGATGGGATGTTAGCTGGGGTGGGATCTGAGTTACTACAGAGAATTCTTTCCTGGGTGTCTGGCTGGTGAGTCTTACCCACATGCTCATGGTTTAGCTGATCGCCATATTTGGGGTCGGGAAGGAATTTTCCTTCAAGGCTGATTGGCAGAAGCCCTGGGGGTTTTTCGCCTTCCTCTGCAGCGTGGGTCACGGGTCACTTGCTGGAGGATTCTTTGCACCTTTAAGTCTTTAAACCACGATTTGAGGACTTCAATAGCTCAGACATAGGTTAGGGGTTTGATACAGGAGTGGATGGTTAAGATTCTGTGGCCTGCATTGTGCAGGAGGTCAGACTAGACGATCATAATGGTCCCTTCTGACCTTAAAGTCTATGATTCTGTGATTCTTCCCAGCAGACTTCCTTCCCAGAACAGCATCCCATGTGAGGAAGACGAAGCCCTCCTGTCAACACCGTCTGCTCAGCCTTGCATTCATCTCTAAGCTGCATGTGTCCCTGCCTGGGCTCTTGCCCTTAACTGGGAGGATGGACGAGAACACAACCTGTGTCCACAATCGCTGCACCGTGGAGGAGCCCAGCCAGTCTGTGCCACTGGAAGGAAAACACTCGCTCTGTGCACATCCTGCCTGGGCCTTTCTGAGGCTGGATTGGGAGGAGGCTTCATCTATTCACACAGGCCTCTGAATGGAAGGATGGTCCAGTGGTCAGGGTACTAGCCTGGGTTCAGGTCCCTGCTCTGTCACAATTCCCCATGTGACCTTGGGTAAGCCACTTACTCTGTCTGGCCCTCAGTTCCCATCTGTAAAGCTGGGACAATTGCCCTGCCACACACAGGATGCCAGGATAAGAACATAAGAACGGCCACACTGGATTAGGCCTATGGTCCACCTAGCCCAGTCGTCTGCCTCTGACAGCGGCCGGTGCCAGATGCTTCAGCGGAAATGAACAGAACAAGGCAATTATTGAGGGATCCATTCCCTGTTGTCCACTCCCAGCTGCTGACAGTTAGAGGTTTAGGGACACTCAGAGCATGGGGTTGTGTCCCTGCCCATCTTGGCTAATAGCCATTGATGGCCCTATCCTCCATGAACCTATCTCATTCTTTTTTGAACTCAGTTATACTTTTGGCCTTCACAACATCCCTTGGCAATGAGTTCCACAGTTTGACTGGGTGTTACGTGAAGAAGTACTTCCTTATGTTAGTTTTAAACTTGCTGGCTGTTAATTTCATTGGGTGGCCCCTGGTTCTCGTGTTATGTGAAGGGGTAAATAACACTTCCTTATTCACTTTCTTCACACCAGTCATGATTTTATAAACCTCTATCATATCCCCGGTTGGCCATCTCTTTTCCAAGCTGAACAGTCCTGGTCTTTTTAATCTCTCCTCATATGGATGCTGTTCCATACCCTTAATAATTTTTGTTGCTCTTCTCTATACCTTTTCCAATTCTAATATATCTCTTTTGAGATGACAACTACATGCTGTATTCAAGGTGTGTGTGTATCATGAATTTATATAGTGGCATTATATTTTCTGTTTTATTATCTATCCCTTTTTCTTTGAGTGATGGTACCTATGTGTATTCCACACAGGGGTGCACATGTGTGCCATCCACCCGAGTCTAGAAGTTTTTCCAAGCAGTGTCCATTGACCCACCCATGCACAATGTGTCTCCTCATGCTCCTGACTGATGGTATAAGGGGCAGTGCATTAGCCAAGGCACTCCAGATCCTCCTTAACAGAACTACAGTTCCACATAGTTCCAAAGAGGATGGAGCTCGGCTGTTCTCAGTGGTGGCAGATGACAGAACAAGGAGCAATGGTCTCAAGTTGCAGTGGGGGAGGTCTAGGTTGGATATTAGGAAACACTATTTCACTAGGAGAGTGGTGAAGCACTGGAATGGGTTACCTAGGGAGGTGGTGGAATCTCCATCCTTATTGGTTTTTAAGGCCCGGCTTGACAAAGCCCTGGCTGGGATGATTTAGTTGGGAGTTGGTCCTGCTTTGAGCAGAAGGTTGGACTAGATGACCTCCTGAGGTCTCTTCCAACCCTAATAGTCTATGATTCTATGATAGCTACCTGTCATGCTCTTCTAGCTAAGTGTGACTTCAATATGTACAGCAGGCTGGCAGAGTTTACAGACAAGCTCCCTGCAAACGACCATGCCCAGTTCCAGGCCTCAGTGAATGAGAGGAAATTGGTGGTGAAGGTTGCCCCGCAGGCTGTGGCGGATGCAGCTGACACTGCATCTCATTTCATAGCCACAAGGCTTGTGATGAGCAGGACTCATGGCTTTAATGTTCCGGTTTCCCGAGGGAAATCCAAAGCGCCACTTTCCTTTCGATGAAGACAGTCTTTTCAGTGACACAATGGATGAGCCCCTGCACTCCCTGAAGGACTCCACTCTGCGGTCCCTGAGAATCTATACCCCAGCACCTAGGAGGAAGCACCAGAGGCAGTATACTGCCTACCAGCCCTACTACCAATGGCCAGCGGAACCCCCCTGGAAATGACAGAGGTCCCAGAGGCCCCGCTTTCCAGCACCAGCCACCTCCTCGACCCTCTTCCAGCCGCAGGCCAACGGTCACTTTTGACACGTGGGCCGAGACCCATGGGCCACCTTCAATGCCAGCTACCTCGCCATCCATCATCTTCAGAATTCGCCTTGTCCTCTTTGTCCACAATTGGGCCAAGATCACCATAGGCAGTTGGTACTGGAGATCATCCATTACGGGTACTCCATAGAGTTTCTTTCCTTCCCACCTCATCATCCTCCCACCTGACCCACTTTGGAGGATCCCTCTCACCAGTTGATTCTTCAGCAGGAAGCCAACTCCCTGCTCCTCAAGGGTGTGGTACAGGGCATCCCGCTGCAATACCAGGGGAGGGGATTCTACTCGCCATATTTCCTCATTCCAAAAAAGGGTGGAGGACAGAGACCTATCCTGGCAAGCAGTAGGAAGCACAAACGTGTCACACTTTCCATTGACACAAAGCTAGAAATATTAAAATAATTCAACAATGGTGTTAGCCTCAGCAACATAGCAGGAGAATATGATATTGGGAAATCAACCGTCACTGATATTTGGAAAAATACAACAATTTGCAGAAGAAGCCAAAGACAACGGAGCAGTAAGAAGCAGGTGTATTGTACACGAAGGTACTACTGCTGATTTTGATAAGGCAATGCATCTGTGGCTTGCACAAGAGAGATCAGAAGGCAATTCTATAAGCAGTGTTATGGTTACAGAAAAGGCAGGGTTGCTCTACCGAGAAATGTATCCAGACAAAGGTGAGGACCATTTTAAAGCAAGCATGAGGTGACTCTGTTGGTTGAAAAATCGGCATGGAATACGGGATGCAAGGAGAGTCCCTGACAGCTGACTCGAATGCCACTGGTGAATTTAAAACCACTTTCGAATCATTTATTGAACAGCACGAACTTACCCGGGACCAAGCGTTTAACTGCAATGAGACAGGCCTGTATTGGCGCCTGCTTCCAAACAAGACTCTGGCAGACAGTTTAGAAAAACAGGCGAAAAATTTCAAATCCAGTAAAGATGTGGTCAGGCTGATGGCTACTGCTAACGCAAGCGGGGATTTCCATCTCCCATTGGCATTCATTCACAACAGTGTGAAACCTGGCTGGCTAAGCCAAGCAGCACTTCTGCAGAAAAGGACCTGGGGATTACAGTGGACGAGAACCTGGATATGAGTCAGCAGTGTGCTCTGCATTAGTAGGAGCATTGCCAGCAGATCGAGGGAAGGGATTATTCCCCTCTATTCAGCACTGGTGAGGCTACACCTGGAGTATTGCGTCCAGTTTTGATCTCCCCCCACTACAGAAGGGAATTGGACAAATTGGAGAGAGTCCAGCGGAGGGCAACGAAAATGATTAGGGGGCTGGGACACATGACTTACGAGGAGGGGCGGAGGGGACGGGGGTTATTTAGTTTGCAGAAGAGAAGAGTGAGTGCACTGCTTGGATGGTGTGGCAGGGCTGGGGTCTAAACCCCTTAGATGCCCTGCCAAAGGGGTACCTCCTCCCCGGCTTCCCAGTAGAACGGCCAAGTGCAGGGGCCCAGACACTCAGCAAGGAGCTCAGCTGCAGGCTCTAAGGCGGGCAGGCTCAGAGGAATCAGCTGAGTTGAGTGGAGCCAGCTGTGCTGGGGGCTGGGAGGAGATATAAGCCCAGGGAAAGGCTCACTGGAGGGGGAAAGGTGAGCCAGGGGGAAGACAGAGGGACTGCAGGTCTGTCTCTACCGGCAGCAGAAAGCCTCAGGGGCCAGTAGGCCCAGGGAAGGGTCAGAGTGGGGATTGGTGTTGTGTGAATCAGGACTCTGTATTAAGCACTGTAAATAAAAAGACATGGGCGAACCACCTGAAGGAGGCATTGGGACCCCTTTCTTGGACCACCCCAAGCACAGAGCACAGGGACTAGAGGGCAGTAACCTGTGCAGACCCTGTGACGGATGGAGAAAGGTATTTTCTCTGACTGGTTTTTTAAACACTTTGTTCCACTTGTGAAAGACTACCTTATGTCAAAAGCGACAGAGTCCCGTGGCACCTTATAGACTAACAGACGTATTGGAGAATAAGCTTTCGTGGGTGAATACCCACTTCGTCAGATGAATGCGACCTTATGTCAAAATCTGTACCTGTCCAAACTGTACTACTGATGGGTAATGCTCCATCTCACCCTGCCATTGAAAATCTATTGACGGAAGATGGAAGCATTTGGTATTTATTTTTACCACCAAATGTCATATGCCTCATTCAGCCAATGAACGGAGGCATTCTGGAAAACATGAAATGTTGATACAGGCAAAACCTTTTGTAGTGCGTATGACTGGGATCAATGCAATTTGAATCTTACAGATTTTTGTAAACAGCTGACAAAACATGCTGTCTACATGTGTGCTGAGTCCTGGAGTGAGATTGGCTCGGAGTCTTTGACACGCTCCTGGAATACACGTTGGCAGTGTATTGACAACACTGAGAGAGAATTTGGAAAACAAGGATGAGATGGAAATAAATCAATTAATTTTTTCTAAAGAGTGACAGCTTTTGGATATCACCGTGGAAGAACAGGAAGAATGGCTGAACGCAGATTAACATGAGAACGAACACCCTATTCTCAGCGACTATGAGATAATTGAATTGGTACAAGAAACAGCACAACCAGACAGTGACAAGAAGGAGGGGGAGAACGCCAAGAAGTTCCCATACATGCAAGCAGAAGAGTGTTTCGCTACCTGTCTGCAAAGGCTTGAACAACAGCCTGACGCCACAGCAACGAATCTAATGATGCTTCAAGAGCTACATACCTTGGCAGCAAAAAAGCGTGTTAGCAACCTCAAGCAGAGTACCATTAACGATTGTTTCAAGTCTACATAGTTTATCCTGTAGTACTTACGCAGGAAAGTTAAGTTTGGAAAGGTTTTTTGTTGTTGTCATTATAAAGACTAGTGCCGGTACATTTTGCTGCAGCATTTAGTTCTATTTGAATGGACATTTAAATCGATGGGCTTTTGTGTTTTCTTTTCATGGGTAACAAACACTAAAAAGAAGCGAGAGAAATTACTGAAAATTGAAATACAGTACTGTGTTAAACGTAAACTACTAAAAATAAAGGGAAGGTTTTAAAAAAAGATTTGACAAGGTAAGGAAACCGTTTCTATGCTTGTTTAATTTAAATGAAGATGGTTAAAAGCAGCATTTTTCTTCTGCATAGTAAAGTTTCAAAGCTGTATTAAGTCAGTGTTCATTTGTAAACTTTGGCAAGAACAACCATAATGTTTTGTTCAGAGTTACGAACGTTTCAGAGTTACGGCCAAACTCCATTTCCGAGGTGTTCGTAACTCTGAGGTTCTACTATATTTAGACTTCCAGCATTTGTACTTCTAAAATGTGTCTATATTTAATTGTCTGCCCTCATGTGATGTAATTGGATGGGACTCTTTTTCGTTTGACTGTTTCTCTTCAGTTTCTACCTGTACTATATCTCTCCTCTCCTCTTTACTAGGATATAGAGTATCCCCTTTAATAAATCCTCCCCTGAGGACATGCCCCTGCACACCTGTCAGCTTTCCGCCAGCCCTTAGTTTAAAAACTCCTCTATGACCTTTTTAGTTTTCCATGCCAGCAATCTGGTTCTGTATAGGCTCCAGGAGCGCCGCCAGCTTTTCTGCCGCCCTAGGCGGCGGAAGGTCCCGCCGCCGAAATACCGCCGCGGTCGCCACCCCCCAAATTATAGTGCCCTAGGCGACCGCCTAGGTCGCCTAATGGGTTGCGCCGGCCCTGATAGGCTCCTCCATTCCCAAAAGTTTCCTACTAAACCTAAATCCCTCCTCTGAATGCCATCATCTCATCCATGCATTGAGACCCTGCAGTTCTACCTGTGTTCCTAGCCCTGCGCGTGGAATGCTATCATGAAGGTCCTGGATTTTGGTCTCTTACCTTGCAGGCTAAACTTGGCCTCCAAATGCGTAAAAGCTTGCGAGGTGCTCAGATATCACAACGGTGGGGGTTGGATAGGTCCCTTGGACAGACAGGCCCTGTGGTAAGCAGAGAGAAGGAGCTGGCATGGACACCACAACTGATGCTCCTGAGAGTGAAGGAAGCCATAGAGCCTGCCTGTTCCTGTGCAGACTCCGTACAGCCATAACACTGGGCAGTGGGGTCACAGCTGGACCAGACAGCTCAGAGTGGACTAGCTGGGGGAGGGGGGGACTCCCAGAATTTACTGTGCTGTAAGGATGGATCTGCTGCAAGTCCCAGGTTTGGGTTGAACCTTATAGTAAATGTGTACTAACCATGTAGGGATCTGAGCAGGCAGCCCCAGGCACTAACCCCGTGGCATTAATAGAAGGATGCTGAGTTAGTGTTTGCAGAGATCGGTGGCTGCAAAGAACTGTGTCCATTCCCCTGCCCTGCAGCACTTGTGCGTCTTTTTCCTGTGCAGGGAGGTGTCAGCTCAGGCCCTACCGCGGTTTGCACCTGCTCTGCCCGGCTGGAGAAGACACTACGTGGTCTCCAACAGGCGAGAGTCAGGCCCTGACCGTTGTCACTTGGGCTCTGGAATCCCAGTGCAGGGGCCAGGAATACTTGCTCCCACAGACTCGCCCTGCAGTGGGGTTGGCTAATCCAGCTGCCTTTGCTTTGCCCAGTTGCTGCCGGCACCATGTGCTGTTAATGCAGGCTCTGCCGGCTCTGCCAGGGAGGAGCCGCAGTCACTCTAGGGCTAAGAGTACAAGGGACAAAGTCTTTGCTGGTGTAAATTAGCACAAACAGAATTTGTCCCAGAGAGTCTCCTGCCACTAAGGAGTGAGCTAGTCCCATAGGTTCGAGCCCTGCCATCCCCAGCTGGCACTGACAGACGCAGCCCTCAGAGGGACGTGTTTGTTCCTCCCTGCTAGGCCAGGGTCTAGAGATGCCCTTGTGGCCCTGAGACCTCTCTGGGACCACGTCAGAACAGCATGCTGGGATCTGGGCCTTGTCTGCAATAGGGTGAAACTCTGGACTTTACTCCATGAACTGGGGACCTTCACCCGTGCTGCCCAGAATGGCTGGACAGGACCAGGGCTGAGGGGAGGCCTGGGGAGAGACTACTGTGCTATTGTGTGTTTTTTATCCCTTGCCCATCACTGTGGTGTCTGCCTTGCAGGACTGGGGTCCTGGTGCTGCCGTCCCTTCTTCGGCCCTGCTATTCTGGAGGGGGAGGCTGCCACGGACCCTCTCCAAGTCCACACAGGGTGTGATGTGCTTGCTCCAGGGTGCAGAGGAGCATCCAAGCCCCTGTGGCACCTTGGCCTTCTGCCCGGGGCACTGGCACCCACCCAACAGCATGTCAGCACAGCTAGTTTTGCTCTTCGATAACATTCACTGCAGGGTTGGCTCTGCGGATCTGGGTCCCACTTCATTCCCAGTATCTGTCTGGCCTGTCTCCCTGTAGGCGCTAGGAGGCCAGCTCAGACTGCAACACCCTGCATTGGGTCTCCGTTGCTGTGAGCTGAGCACACCGTGCCCTCAGCGCTCCTTGCTGCCCAGGCAGCCAGCGCACTTGTGATGTTTGCTGTGTAAACACACCGGTGGCTGGAGGAAACGGGCGCCCTGGCGAGTGACCTTGTGCAAGGCTGGGGGGATTTGTGAGACCTGCCCACAGCAGAGGAATGCTGAGCCAATTGCTTCCTACCCATCCCCTCGAGTGGGGACAAACTGTCCAGCAAGGGACCCTCCTCTCCATATATTCACATGGAAACAGACGGAGAACACTATCCCTCAGCTGCATGGGGTTTCTATGCCTAGGTGTGACTGGGTGCTACCCCTCTGGGCCATCCTGGGTCTGGCTGGGCGCTGCCCCTCTGAGCCATCCTGGGTCTGGCTGGGCACAGCCCCTCTGGGCCATCCTGGGTCTGGCTGGGTGCTGCCCTTCTGGGTCATCCTACGACCCCCAAGGGGCCCAGTCCAGCTTGCCCTGTTGGTCCCTGTAGGGTCCAGCTCCCCAGATACTGTTTATCTGATTGATGTCCTAAGTCCCTCAGCAAACCCTTGTGAGCAAACACAGGCTTGGAGGGAGGCTGCATATCCACAGCACTTCAGTGAAGCATTAACCCTTCAAATGCTGACACTTTCCAGCCCAAGCAGTGCTCCGAACCACAGGATGATGACGGGGCAATGTCTCTCAGGGTCTGTACAGCGCCCAGCACAGCAGAGCACGGATTTCATTGGGCCCCCTGGGCACCACCCCAAGACCAATATACCAGATAAGAATGCCCCTGCTTGTGCAGGGTTATTCCCTACAATCCAGTCCTGCTCTGTCTCTGGCTGGCTTGCGGGGAACAACACTTTCTAGTCCATTCCAGTGACAAATAGACCATAACTCAGCAAATGTTTCCTGACTCTTGGGCCGAGACAATTAAAGAGCCAGGGAATTCGCTGAGGACCGGCGGGCAGGGACGCTGCAGGGCAGGGAGTTGGGGCGGGTGCAGAGCCAGCTGAGTGCCTGGGAGTAGGAGAATTCCCTCTGTGGGAAAGTTATTGTATAGCTGGGGGTTTCCCTCCCTCTGCGGCTCTGATGGCGCTCAGGAGCGCCTGCACGGTGATGAGTCTGCTCTGCAGCCCTGCACAGGAGATGGGGCCGGACGATGAATCTCATGCCGTGGCTAGTGGAGGAGAGTCGAGCCTTGGGAGTCGGCAGGGAGCTGGTTGACCGTGGGTTCTGACTCCTCTCCTGGTTTCCAGCTGCTAAATTCCATTGGCCCCACCCCAACCAAAGGCGACTCGAGGCAGGGCTGCTTGGACATTTGCCATCGAAACATTTTTCAGTGGAAAATGCTTTTTTTCACTGAACAAGAATTTGTGAGGAAAGGATCTGCTGTGGGAAAACTGAGCAGCTGAACCCAAGGCCAGGTGCTGTAGGCAAGGCAGGGGGGCCAGGGCTTACAGATTTCATCCTTCAACATTATTCAGCGATTTCCAGGTCTGCAGATAAACACTGCACAAATACACAGTCTGCAACACCCAATGTGTTGGTTCCTGTAGTTACATAATCAGCCAGTCAGGGAACAGAAACTATACCATGTGACATAGGGCAGATACTGGGAATACCATAACCAAATAAACAATTGAAAATGGGCGCTCCATTGGCTAGGGACACAAGTCACATGGTGTTGTTTCTGCTGTCTGATTGGATGTCTTGTGTAACTTACCGACCTTCTACAAATTGCAAATTTTGAAATCAAATGTGCAATTTGCCATGTACTTTCTGTGAATGAGATTGGCAGAGACCCTGTTTTTTCCCCCTTCCTCTGCAGCATGGGTCACAGGTCACCTGCAGGTTTAAACAAGAGTAAATGATGGATTCTCTAACTTTAAGTCTTTACATTGTGATTTGAGGACTTCGGTAACTCAGCCAGAGGTTAGGGGTCTATTCCAGGAGTGAATGGGTGAGGTTCTGAGGCCTGCGATGTGCAGGAGGTCAGATTAGACGATCATGATGGTCCCTTCTGTCTATGAGACATCAGCATTCAGCACGTATTAGCGGGAGAGAAGCCTGCCTGCTCAAATGCTCATGGAAAGCGGGTGTGAAAGGCCACGAATGTTGGAGAGGCACCACTCAAGTTTGAACCCCAGCAAATATAAATATGTGTGGGAGGTGGGGGACCGGAGGAGAAGGGGTCAGGGAGAGGAACAGCAGGGCAGCGGAGAGCAAAGCAGGGCTTGGATCGAGGTACACGTGCCTTGTGCTCAGGATCAGAGGGCTGGTGCCGGGCTCTGCTTCAATTGCTTTTTATGCGGCTGGGATCCTTCCAGAGCTGAACGAGCCAGGGCAGGGCCAGGGGGTTGGAAAACAGAGATGCTGAGGGTTCCCTCAAGGCCTCGTCTCCAGAGAATTGCCTGCCCTTTCCATTCTTAGCCATGGGAGGAAGCTCTCTGATCCGCAATGCTCGCGACGGGTAAGCCAGGCTCAGCTGGGATTCCTTGGCCTCAGCAGTATTGTGTATCGCGACCCCGGTTTACCTTCCCGGCAGGTTTGGAGGTTGCCAACACTAGGGGGACAGAGCAACTGGCCCACAAGAGAGATTGGTTCTGCCCTATCTGATCGAAGCCGCGACGTGGTGCCAGTTTGCAGCAGCCTGGCGGCGAGGGGGCAATGTACTGCCCCACCTCTTGTTCTGAGCTCTGAGCACTGATCTTCCCGCTGTTTCTTTGTCTTCTTAGAGATGTACGGGAGGGCGATAAGCCTGGCCAGAGCCCTGCACAGCTGGGACATTTGTGAGCCAGCTGGAAGCTAGGCTTGGACCCAGAGGTCCCTTGAGCGCCTAGACTGGCCAGCAGCAACGCCAAACCCACCCAACTCTAACCATGGCCAGAGGAACTTTCTTCATATTGCCAGGCCCATAGATGTGGGAACTAGGAATGCTGGGGGTGCTGCTGCACCCCCTGGCTTGAAGTGGTTTCCGTCATATACAGGGTTTACAGTTTGGTTCACTGGCTCTCAGCACCCCCACGATACAAATTGTTCCAGCACCCCTGCGGCCAGGCCTCACATACAGGGTCTGGCTAAGCCCTGCTCACAGGTCCCCAAGCAGCTCCCGGAGCTGAGAGCAGAGCCGGGACCTGGCTTGGACTACAGCCAGAATCCCACGCTGAGCGAGGCTCTGTCCCAGCTGTGGTCATGCGCAGGGCCAGCTCCTACGTGTTTGGGGTCAGGAGGTCATGAGTTCTAGTCCTGGTTTTCCTCAGGTAAATCACCTAACTATCCTGTGCACCAATGCTCTAGCCCAGGCATAGCCCTGCCCCAGGCTTGTTACCACCAATTACTTGTATTTAAGTGGGGGAAACCCCCACAACAACTGTTACCAGTTGCAGCGCATTAAGCAAAGGAGCAATGATGGTTGGCCGACTAACCAGTAACAACGGGCTGGTTCTAAAGGGCCTCATATCCAGCTGCCCGTGCTTTGCTCTCGTTCCAGTCCATTCCTTGCCAGTCAGAATTTTACTCTGAAGAAACTGCCCACTGCACCCACCACACATGCAACTGCTGTTGAGGTGGGAAATGGCAGCTGTTAAACAGCGAACAACTGCTAGGGGGCAACCTTGCTTAGCGTCTGCTTCTCCCCAGGTAATCCAGGAGTCATCCCGGAAAGGCCCCTCTCCCCTGCAGGGTAGGACTGGGAGAGCTCTGCTGTCACCACATGATCCCTGCCCTTCACAGTGGCCTCTTTAGCAACAGGGATCCCCGTGCCACTGCATGCCTCAATCAGAGGGCATGGGTGTGGAGGGGCCCCTGTTTGCCACTAACAGAGTGGCACTAACGTCTAACACTAACGTCTCTGTCCTGTTGCTTTCCAGACGCCGCTCCCTGACAGCGAATCAGCCCCAGACTGCGGGCAGAGCCGTACGCAGGTGAGTGGGGTAGTCCCTGCTTCGGGAAGCCACCCCCCATCACCGGGGGGCAGTTCGCTGCCCCGGGCAAAGAAAGCAACTCAAAAGGCCCTTGCTGCCTGTTGGTCTGGGAATGCCCCTCCAACCTGCAGGGCATCCCATGGCATCCCTGGACACTGGCTGGGTAGCTGGCAGGAAAGGGAGAGGGAGCTGGGGAGTAGTTTTATCTTGCTGGTTTCCCGTCCAAATGGTGAGCAGGAGTGACCCTGCTTAGCGTGGGAGAGCCAGCATGGAGCGAGCAGTGCTAAAGGCTGATACAGGCAGGGCTAGGGAGGAAGTGCCCAGTCCAGAGCCCAGCTTCTTGACTACTGATGCTTGTTTGTCCCCCAGGCACATGCAGAGAAGGTTTGGAGAGCAGGGAGACTCCTGTACAGCCACCTCGTGAGCTCCTGTCCTGGCCTCATCCGCGATCACAAGTACCACCTCAGGCACCACAGGTGGGACGGCCCTGCTCTGTGGCCATGGCAGTACCTACCAATGAGGGAGCCTCGCAGGGCAGCTCCTGTGTGCCTGGGTATGGACCCTCCTGGAGCCAGGCCTGGACAGACGGGTGGGACGTCACGGCCCCATCCCCAAAGCCAGAAAGGGAGAGACAATCATGGACCCCTGCAGGCCTGGTGCTTCCTACCCGAGAGAATTTAATGTCGCTAAATGTCAGTCACAAAGCAGGGAAAGTGTCCTCCTCCACACAGCCCTGCCCTCCGACCCACTGCCCTGCCCTCCGACCCACAGCCCCTGCAGTACCTGCCCTGGGTCCTCCCCTTCACAGCTCTGCCGGAGCCCCTCAATCCCCACCCACAGCCCCCCCGCTCCCCCCCTGGGCCCCCCCCCTTCGCAGTTCTGCCGGAGCCCCTCGGTCTGACCCTCAGCCCCTGCAATCCCTGCCCTGACTCCCCCTGTCTGCAGCTCTGGTGGTGCCCCTCAATCCCCACTCACAGCCCCCCTGCTATTCCACTCCAGCACTCTCCCTGCCCCCAAGCTCTGCTAGTGCCCCTCAATCCCCACCCACAGCCCTGATATTCCACACAAACCTTTCTTGCACCTTTTCTCCTGCCTCGCTATGCCAGCCCTGGATTCCCCAGGTCACTAGTCTCGTCTCACCCATCCAACGCCCTTTTTCCCCTGCAGGCATTGTTGCTCCGGGAAGGAGCTGGTAGACTGGCTGCTCAGTGCAGGGCTGTCCATCCAAACGCGGGGCCAGGCCATTGGGGTTTGCCAAGTGCTGGTGGATGGAGGAGTCCTGACTCATGGTGAGAATCACAAAGGGTCTGGGTGCTTCCAGGACTCCAGCCACCTCTGCAGTGCCAAGCTGGGAGGAGCAGGCTGGAGAACATATGGAGTGTGGCAGGGTGGACTGGGCTGGGGACTGGGCATGCCAGGCCTGTGTGGGGCCCAAGGGAACAGGGTGGGGCTGGGAGCCATGTGGAGTTTGTCAGGTTGTGGTGGGCCAGGACCCAGCAGGGCAGGATAGGCCAGGGGCTGTGTTGGGTCTGGTGGGGCAGGCTGGGGGCCAGGTGGTGAGGTAGGCTGGGGAATGCATGGGGCCTGCAGGCACGGGGTAGGGCTGGGAACCATGTGGAGTTTGTCTGGGTGTGGTGGGCCAGGATGCAATAGGGAGGGGTGTACCTGGAGGTGAAGGGTGGGCCAAGGGGTGTGGGCTTGGCCAGGTATGGAGGGTGAGATGTGCCAGGGACTGCCAGGAGCCTGGTGGGGCAGGCTGAGGTCACATGGGGTCTGGCAGGGGTGGGACTGGAAACCACGTGGAGTTGCTGGGCCAGGACCCGCTGGGGTGGGGTTGCCAGGAGTGTGAGGAGCCCATGGGATGGGCCAGGGGCTGCATGGATGTGTCAGACTCTCGCCAAGCTCGAGCTCCATGGCTGGGCTCCGTGCTGTGGGGCCAGGGCCCAATTCAGGCTCCTGTCAAGTGTCTGCCCATGACAAGGAGAGCGCAGGGGGAATTGCCTGTGCGCACCCTCCCCTCTCCCCCACGGCACACGCTGACAGTGCCCACTGTGACCCTGGTGTCTGTTCCTACCCCAGCTCACGCTGGCCCTGCTCTCTCACGGGCTCACAGCAGCTCGTGACCTGGTCCAGGCGCGTGCCACGCACGGTGTCGCACACAGGCTGATGCTGCCATGTGGCTCTTTCCCCAGTGAAGCAGGAGTGGCATTTCCAGGACAAGGATGCCCAGTTTTACCGCTTTGCCGAGGGGGAGCTGACTCTGGAGCCTGGCACCTGGGACACTGAGGAGCTACTGGAGGCATTGGCCTTTCTGGCCCAGCTGGGCCCTGATGCGCTGCTCACCATGGCCCTGCGCAAGCCGTGAGTATGCCACATGTGCCCCCATGGCTGGGGGAGGGCTGGGCTGCCCACCAAGAGACCCGCCCTCCCCACGGCTGGGCTGCCCACCAAGAGACCTGCCTCCCCCACGGCTGGGCTGCCCACCAAGAGCAGCTGGGCTCAGTGGGCCTGAGACCCCAGGTGGGGTGTAGAGGGCGTTGAGTGGGCCATCTCCCCGCATTACAACAAGGGTCTGCCTGGATCCTGGAATTGTCCTGCCAGGCTGGAGTACATGTGCATGGTCAATGCCCTCAGCTCCAGATCCTAGACACACAGACCCCCCCCCCCAGACAGAACCTCAGGAAGGGAGCTGTGAGACCCACCCTGCTGCCTGGCCAGGGGCTGCCCTCTGCATGGGACCATGCCCCGCTCAGGGGGCTGCCCTCATGTGAGGTCATGCCAGGGCTGGGGGGAGCTGCCCCGCATGAGGCCGGGCCTGAGTTGGGGGGGGGGGGGGGCCCTCATGGGGTGGGGGTTGCCCAGCTCAGGGAACTGCCCTCTGTGTGGGGCCATGCCTGGCATGGGGATCTGTGCCCCA
>NW_020665097.1:2131710-2138616 GCF_002925995.2 Terrapene triunguis
GAGGGGATGTGTGGGGGAGCAGGGGGCCCATGTAGATAGGAGGGCAGAGGTTGGGGGAGGAGCATGTGGGGGAGGGGGTGTGTAGGGGAGCAGGGGGCCCATGCGGGCAGGAGGGCAGAGGTTGGGGGAGGGGTGGTGCAGGGGGACAGGGGGCCTGTGGGGGCAGGAAGCATGTGCTGTGAGTGCCTAACGTCCTGGTCTGTTCTCTCCTCCTAGCTCCCATGTCCCCACTGCGGAGTCGTGCCCCCCAGCTGCTGGAGGACCCCCAGGCCCTGCGGATCTCCACCTGTACGGAGCCCCACCTTCCTTACCCCTTGCGAGGGCAGCCTGCTGGGAGGGATGAGTAGGAGCACGAGGCCGGGGGGAGGGAGATGCTAGGCCAGTGCAGCTCCTTCCCCATTTGTGGCCGGTCATACAGCTCCACTACCCGGTCCAGCTGTACCCACCATGGCATCTCTGCCAGCACCAGCCAAGCCAGGGGCCTCGTGTGGGCATGCCGTGCCCCCTGGCTGTCCCCCAGTTGGGCTCCCACCTCACACCTGTGCTAGCGAGAGCACGTCAGGCCCAGGGAGTGAGCGTAAGCAGAGGCCCTCCCACAGCCCACCCACAGCAGTTGGGGGGAGATTCCGGGGTGCTCCTGCCTCTGGCCATAGCTGGGGAACCTGGCCAGCCCCTGAGCTGGGCTGGTTGCGTTCTCTCCAGCCCACCCATGTCTCCTCCAGCCAGGCCCCCCCGCCCCGTTCTCCACTCACGTTAGTCCCCCACCCCCACCCCATTGTCCCTGCACTAATGACCCTGGGATCTTCCTGCAGCATCAGTCAAAGGCCGGCTTCCCTGTGCCAGCGGGAGCTGTGTCTGCCACTGTGCCGTGGCATGGCACCCTTGTGCTGAGTTGTGGCACCATCGCACTCATGCTCGGCGCTCCCTTGGGCAGGGGGAGAGCAGTGCCCCCAATCACAGCTGGCAGCTCGCCCTTCAGCACCTGCTCACAGGGCGCCTGCCCTCCTGCTCAGGGAATGACCCCTCTCTGCTCGCCCAGGAGCAGCCCCACTCCACACTGGCTCACTCGCAGATCCCAGGGTGGAAGGGTTGGAGTAAAGGAGGATGCCAGTCCTGCCTGGTGGGCATGAGCCAGATGCCTCCAGAGCAGCTCGGGGGGCATAGCCCGAGGCTGCCTCCCCTCCTGTTCTGAGGGCCCAGCCCCTGTGCACGTAGTGCCCTGTTCTGCTTGACTGCGATTCCGCTGGCTCCTTGACTGCAGCCCAACTCCCCACTTCCCCACCTGTCACAGCCTCAAGAGGGACAGGAGCAGCTGCTGGAGCTTGGCAGTCATTCAGCCTCCGCCTCCCCGTCCCCTCTTGTACTCGCTCCTCTCCTTGCTGGGTTCGGATGCTGGGCCAGGTAGTCAGGGGCTGCTTCTGCCACTGACTCGCCCTGGGACCTTGGGACTGTCCTGGCACCAGTCTGTCAGGTGAGAATCAAACACAGGATCTCCTGGCTCCCAGTTCCTGCCTAGAGGGTACAGAGGCTGCCCCGCCCCTGCCTTTCCCACTGGCCACTTGTTGGAATGCGCCTGCAGACCTGGCTTTGAATTCCCTCTTTGCACAGCCCAACAGAGCCAGGCATGAGCTATGCTGCCCTTACCCCTCCTTACCCCGCACTGGGCTAACACTGCAGCCCTAGGGCTAGTGTCAAGGTGTGGGGCAGTGAGGGAACAGCTGCCTGTGCTGAGCCGTGGGCTTTAGCCAAGAGTGTCCCAGCCCCCCCAGCCCCCACTCTGATCTGGGGCTGTTTCCTTGCAGGCTCGGAGCAGTCCCTGGGCGGGCGGAGTCCTGCCTCCACCCGGGCCTACCTCCAGCACCTGAAAGTGATCGACAATCAGAAGGAGCTGTCACGGCTTTCCCGGGACCTCGAGTCCTGATGCTTGGGACCAGGGGCGGAGCAGGAGGGGCCAGGCTAGAACCTCCAAGGGGAGCACGCCTCAGCTTACCCCTGTCTGGCTGCAACGGGGCAGTTGTGCATGCCCGCCACCTCCTGTGAGAGGGCTGGCCATGCAGTCCGACTGTCCCCACTGCAGAGGGACCCTGCCACAGCCCATCTGCCAGACCGCCTGCCCAGCCAGGACCGGGGACCACTCGGGCTGCACCATTCCTCTCAGACTTGGAGCCAGCTGGCTAGAGCCTGGAGCAGTAACGGGCCAGCCCCAATGATGGCGTCTGCTATGAAGAGAGACCGGGAGGGGCAAGGCCGGGGGAAGGAGGGCTGGACACTCTGGCTTTACCCACCGCTGTCAATAGAAGTATTTTTTGTACACAGGGATGTTTTCCTTCCTGGTCCAGCATGGAGCTTCCAGCAAGGGGGGAGGAGGGAATGCGGCTTCTCTGTTCAAGAGCCTCCCACGCCCCCAGCACCATTGCGGAAGCGGACAGCCCCCAGGCATGTCAGAGCCTGGGCCCTAGCTACAGCGCCCACTGCTGGACCTGTCTGGGCGAAGCTGGGGCGGGTTAAATTGTGCCAGCCCGAGTACCAGAGCCCTCCTGCAGACAAGGCAGCGGGCACTCCAGCCCCAGCTAAACTGGAGGAGATAGAATACCTTCAGGCCCAGGCTTCCCTGGCCTAGCTTAGCCCATGCTGGAGAACGACCAGCCTGGCTCTAAATGCTAGCGTAGACATGGGGGTAAATGGTGTGTGCTGGCACCATGGTTACCAGGCCCTGCCCAGCTGTGCCCACTCGTGACTAGCAAGTGGTGGCTTCAGAAGAGGTCCCATTGGAAGCAGGAGCCGGAGAGCCTGTGCTGACTGCTCCACATGAGGTGGCGGCTGGTGCTCCCCTGCTAAGATGGATTGAAACTTCATTCGAGTTCCAAGAGCGGGGAATAAAAATCCCCCTCCCCAGCTGCTGCAGAGAGAAGAGGCAGGATTTCTGGGCCCACTGCTCACTGCTGGCCAGGGCGGGCCCCAGGCATGGTGCTCCAGCCCAGCAGTGGGGCACAGGGGGGCAAGGTTCTGGGGGCCCAGTGCTGAGGGGGCTGGCCAAGGGCACCCATGTGAGCTGCCTGGGGGTCAAGGCCTCAGCCAAATGTTCAGTCACCTCCTTAAGTTAGTACTCGACAGGAGGCTCAGCCCAAGGCTCTGGGGGGTCTGGACAGAGCAGCCAATGCCCCAGAGAGCAGGAGGGGAAAGAAACCCAGCGGTACCAGCCATGGAACCAGCATCACCATGACACAAGTTGAAGGCCTCCCTCTCCCCCAGGGGTCACTGGGCATGTGCTCACACCACTCCCTCCCAACACAGCCTGTGCTGGGGGCAGCAGGTAGGAGGGATGTTTTCCTGCTGGGGAGCTGGACGCTGCAGCCAAGCCCCCTCTGGGGCAGAGACACCAGGAGGTGTCCCGTGCACCTGCTGTAGGGGGAACGGTCCTTGGCTTATCACTCCTGCCTCAGCCCTGTTGCGCTGCAGCTCCTGGTACATAGACAACAGGCTGCCTACAGATAACATGGTCCTCACTGGCTGGGTGAGGTCAAGGCTCCTAGCTGGCAGCAAGGCCCTGGGCTGCCTAGCTCAGCAGCCAGCAGGCTCGGGGAGAGCCTGTCTCTGCATGACCTAGTCCTCCCCTGGGTCCAGGCCAGTGGGCTGGGACTTAGGCATTGCCAGAGGGGAGGTTTGTCCTTCAGCTCTGCTGGGGATGGGAGCAGGGTGGAGTTAAGGCCCAGGCATCCTGCAGCAAGCAGGACCTGAGCTCAGCAATAGAGCAAGACTGGGGCAGCAGCTGCCATGAGGTTCTACCAGGTGAACAGAGCTGGGCTCAGGGCAGCAGCAGGCTGGGAGCAGCTGCGGAGTCGCTCTGACCTGGGCACACGCTAAAGGCAGTGCTGTTGGCACCTGACCCCCAAGCGCCCTGGCGACAGTTTGAGGGGGACGCAAGGGGCTGGCCATTTAAAAATATTTATTAGAAACCAGCCAGGCTGCACCACCTGGTGGCCTGTGCGAGCCAGCCGCTGCCACAAGCCTCAGGGACCCCACGAAGAGCTACGGAGACAGCGCTGGGCTGCAGGGGAGAGTGTGGGAAGGGTCCCAGGCTGGGTGAGCTGTGACAATGACGTGTTTCATGGTCACTTCCACCCTCCAGCCTGGTGAAAGCCAGCCCCCCTCCCCTCCAGGACAGACTCTGAGAACCAGCCCCCTTTCCCCACCCAGAGCAAGTGACACCGGAGCTCAGTCTCCTCCAGGCAGAGGTGTGAACCTCCCTTAACTGATCCCAATGAGTGGCCTCTCTCCCAACTTCTGCCACAGGCTCCTCGTGTTTGCACGGTGTCCTAGGGGCAGCCCCAGCGCTGCCGCGGCACAGGAGACCGGCTCGTTGGCCCCAGCTGCACCCTGTCTCCCCAGACCATCCTCAGGCAGCGCTGGCCTTGCCGGCTGTCCCCGAGCACACTCACAGCCTGCTCCATCTAAGCCTCTGGGATCTCCTGGGAGATGCTGGGGGTGGGCGCAGCTACCTTTGGGGAGCCAGCGCTCTTGGGACTCTTCCCCAGGGGCAGTGTGATTCCCTCAAGCCCAGAATATGTCCTAGGTGGCTCATGGCACATGGTCTCCTGTTCCTCTTCAGGCCAGGATCCCCCACAGATGGACTCACTTACTTCTCAGGGAGATAAACCAGAGCAGGCTGGCCGCATCAGGGAGAGGCATCGGGGACTGGGCACTGGGATAGCTGGTGTCCACGCTCAGCCCAAGGCAAGCACCCAGCACAGGGACTGACCCACCCTGTGCTCTGGGACTGGGCAGCTCTGCCACTGGGAGCTGTCTAGAAGGTGGTCTCAAGATGTGGGTCATGGGGGATGAGCTCCAGGACGGCAGCATGCTCCCAACCCCCAGCCCAGTACAGCGCCTTGGCTGCATGGCCAGCACAGGGCCCCTTGAGTGGCTTGGCAGGATGGGAGATCCCAAAACGGGCGAGTCCGCAGGAACCAGGCAACCATCCACGTCCACACTGCTCCTCCAGGAGGAGCAGAGCTTGCCATGCGGAAGGAACTGAGCGGGGTCAGGTTCCTCCACTGGCCCCAGGGCATTGCCCAGTGCAGAGCTGCCCTCGTAGCGCAGTGTGGAGCTCTCGTCCCACTCCTGACGCTGCCCCGCCATTGGCTCAGGCCCTGCGCTCAGTCCCTGACTCAGTGCCCCAGCTCCCTGCTCGGGGGAGAGCCAGCTCGCCAGCGCAGACTGGTGGGACAGCTCGCAAAGTGTCTGACTGAAGCCGTAGGCTGGTGGGTTCTGTCGCACGCTGGCTGGGCCGGAGAGGACAAGGCTGAGGCTGTGCACAGACGGGGCCTGGTCTCTGGTCAGTGCCTCGAACTGAAGGGACTTTCCCTGGTGGCTCCTGAAGCACTTCTGTCTGGTACAGAGAGAGACTCCAGTTTAGCAGCAGCAAAGTAATCCCTGGACCCACTCTGTTAACACAGCCACTGGAAACAGGACCTGCCTGCAGGTGGAGACTCCCAGCCCGGCAGGCACCATCTCCAGACATCCTGGATGTGTCAGATACATGGTGAGAATGGGAGCTAGACCCTCTAGTGTTGTAATAACTCCTCCAGCAGCTCTGCTGTGATTGCGCCGGGAGTATGCACCATGTAGAGCACGGGGGATGCCATGTACCTGGCTGGGCACATCCAGGATTCAGTGGCAGAGGAGCCCACCGAGGAGTTCCTTAGCCAGGGCACCCCCAGACGGTGCTCCCTCATGGGCAGCTGGCCCAATGCTGGGCCTGGCCATTCTTCAAACATGGAGCACAGGTGCCTCAAGAAGCCATACGTAGGCACCTAGAGAAAAGCTGGCCAGTGTTCAGAGGCACCGAGCACCCAGCCACTGGGGCAGAAGCCCTATTTGAAGGTGTAGGGCTGGGTCCCTATGGTGACGTGCAGCAAAGCTCTCCAGGCAGCTAGGGGCTAGAGGGGCCATCACGGGGGGCTGACAACACACCACGGCTTCTGCTAGTGAGCCGTGATGCCTATCCGAGGCCCAGCAGAAATGTAGTGCCGGAAGGGTCAGACTGAGGCTTGGGGACCCCTTCCCCCTCCCCTCGAAAGACAGCCCTGCCAGCTGGTGGTGAATTCTGGGAGGCTGCTGCGGGGAGGGGGGCCCATTACCATCACTCCTGCATGGGGGTGGGGCCACTGTGTGGGGACAGGGCCAAGGTACACCTAGGGCCCCAGATTGCCTTGCGTGCTCTTGCCCCGAGGGCGGAGTCCCAAGGAGCCACGTGCGGCATGGACAGCACATGATTCCACCCCATTGGGACGAAACGCCAGGGACACATGCCCGTGCGCTGTCTCCGAGCAGCCAGCAGACAACCCAGGAGTTGGCTTGGGGGCCCATCCCCCTGCTGGGGTCTGGCAGGCTCAGCCTTACGGCTCAGGGCAGGGAGCTGCTCCCTCACTCCTGGGAGTCCAGAGCAGGTTTCTCCAAAGAGCAGGGCTGCTGGACATACCAATGCAGAGACCTAGTGCACCCCGAGAGTCATTCACAAATGGGTCAGAGAAGGCTACAACCCTGCCCCTCCCTTTGAGAGTGGGAAGGCCCCTCTACAGAACAGAGGTCTCCGAGTCTTGTTAGAGAGGGGCAGGGCCTTGACTAGAGACATCCTGCACCACACCTCATAGAATCACAGGACTGGAAGGGACCTCGAGAGATCATCTAGTCCAGTCCCCCCGCGGCAGTGGGAGCTACAGCAGCGGCTGCTCCCGAGTCCCGCTGCCCGGGGGGGAGAACAGCCACCGCCTGGCCCCGCGGGCTGCCTCCCTCCTCTCCCTACCGCCTGACTGAGTCCTGCCTGCGCTCGGGGCCAGGCCGGACTCTCACTCACGGCACCCCGCTCCCCCTGCATCTCCGGGCCTCCCTCCAGCACTTGTGGAG
>NW_020665097.1:2138716-2158616 GCF_002925995.2 Terrapene triunguis
TTTTTTGCCCCGCCCCCCCGCCACGCCCCGCGTCCCAGTATTTGACCTGGGTGATCTGGTCACCCTATTATCAAGTGATCTAAGATAGGGTTACCATACGTCCGGCTTTCCCCAGACATGTCCGGCTTTTTGGTTGTTAAATGGCCGTCCGGGAGGAATTTTTAAATATCTAAAAAACGTCCGGGTTTTTCGATATTTAAAAATCCCTCCCGGCCGGCCGGCATATGGATGTATGGTAACCCTGCCGGAGCAAGTCTCTGAGTGCCCGTCCCAGGGACTGCAGGGCTTGGAGAGGTTCTTCGCCGAGGAGCCGCTAGGGGTTCTGTTGAGCTTGGCGCCACGTTCACAACTGGGTGCTCCTTGAGCCTGGACCCAGGGCCGGCTCCAGGGTTTTGGCCGCCCCAGCAGCCAAACAACAACAACAACAAAAAGCCGTGATCGCGATCTGCGGCGGCAATTCAGCGGGAGGTCCTTCGCTCCGAGCAGGAGTGAGGGACCGTCCGCCGAATTGCCGCCGAACAGCTGGATGTGCCGCCCCTCTCCGGAGCGGCCGCCCCAAGCACCTGCTTGGTAAGCTGGTGCCTGGAGCCGGCCCTGCCCGGACCCAGCCAGGGCCCCCCAGCCCCAGCCCCAGATGGTGAGTGCCAAGGCCCTGACGCACTGCCCTGCCCGAGCTGCAGCCGTGCCAGGGAGCGTCTGAGGGCTGCAGGCAGCGCTGGAGCCGATGGGGCTGCCGGAGTATGAGTCGGAGCCGGCCCCGCACCAGCGGAGAGAGCAGGGAGTTGTCCCGGGAAAAGTTTCCCTGGGCACCCAAGTCCGTAACCTCCCTCCCTGCAGTGCCGCCAGCACGGGCGCCCTCGGGCTCCTGGCTTTCTGCCGGCCGGAGCAGAGCCTGCAGGGAAACTTCTCCCGGGACAACTCCCCGCTCAGCCTGCTGGTGCAGGGCCAGCTCCGACTCATCCTCCGGCAACTCCAGTAGCTCCAGCGCTGCCTGCAGCCCTCGGATGCTCTCCGGCGCGGCTGCAGCTCGGGCAGGGCAGCGCGTCAGGGCCGAGCCCTCACAAAGGAGGCTGCCTGGCGAGGGGGGGGGAAACGGGGGGTTTCCTCCCCTCCCCTCCGGCTGCTGCATCGCGCCTGCCAAGGCTGCGAGCGGGACAAGGGAGCCTCCCGCAGCCACGGCAGGAGGGAGGGAGATTCCGGGAGTGGCGGACCCTGCAGCCCCTAGGGCCAGGTGCAGCTCCCCAGCTGGAGCGGGAGGGGTTGCACCAGTGACTTCAGGCTGGGTCGGGGCTTCCACTCCCTGGTACCCCACACAAGTCAAGAGCAACTCTCCCCTCCCCCCTTCAGTGAAGCAAGGGCAGGGGGTAAATTTAAAACTGGATCCTGCCACATCTTGTGGAGTGTGGGACCACCCTCTGCCCCTCCGCTGTCTGGACAGAGAACATGGTGGGGGCAGTTAGGGTGTGGGGTCTCAGGAGGGGGCAGTCAGGGGACAAGGAGCAGGGAGGCTTAGATAGGGGGTGGGGTCCTGGGGGGCAGTTAGGGGCAGGGGTCCCAGGAGGGGGCAGTCAGGGGACAAGGAGCAGGGTGGAGGTTTGGGGGTTCTGAGGGGGACAGTCAGGGGGCGGGAAGTGGGAGGGAGTGGGATGGGGATGGGGCTAGGGCGGGGCTCCCCCTGTCCTCTTTTTTGATTGTTGAAATATGGTAACCCTATCTAAGATCACTCTGCATCACTGCCCTGTCCTCATCATTATTTATCACTCTGCCAGATTGTGTTCCATCCACAAATGTTATCCGCAGTGATTTATATTCACTTCCAGTTCATTGAATAAAATGTTAGTGTAATCATGCCTTAGTGGGTCACAACTGAGGATGCCAAATTCAGGATGAACTACTGAGAAATAGGGCAAACACATCCCAAAACTGGTGGTTATTTTATAAGAGCTACCAAACCAGCCACAAAAGTAAACTGTTTCACCACACTGGCTAACAAGAAAACATAAAGCAGTTTCCTCAGGCATTCCAGTTCTTATATCAACACCAAAAACACTGGATTCAGAGATGAGTGGTTCTTTACAACCAGTCTGATCAAATAATAGGTTCTTCTGATCCCAAAGTACCATCCACACACCCAGGTCAAAATATAACTTAGATCTTACCCAAAAATCACGCTGTTGCCAATCCTTTAGTATCTAAAATCTAAAGGTTTATTCATAAAAAAAAGAAAGAAAGGTGAGAGTTAAAATTGGTTAAAGGAATCAGTTACATACAGTAATGGCAAAGCTCTTAGTTCAGGCTTGTAGCAGTGATGGAATAAACTGCTGGCTTAAGTCAAGTCTCTGGAGTACATCCACAGCTTGGATGGGTCATTCAGTCCTTTGTTTAGACCTTTAGTTTGTAGCAAAGTTCCTCCAGAGATAAGAAACAGGATTGAAGACCAAATGGAGGTGTTTCCAGGGCCTTTTATAGCTTTTGCCATGTGGAGGGCATCACGTTGTTCTTACTGTGGAAAATTACAGCAACAAGATGGAGTTTGGAGTCACATGGGCAAGTCACATGCTCATGCCCAATTTCCCTCAGTCATTGCAGGAAGCCATTACCTACACTCCAGACAGCACATTTACATGACAGTCCACTCAGTGTAGATGGGTGTCTCCCATGGTCCATTGTCAACCAAGTGTTTCTTGATGAGCCACTTAATTTGAATAGTCCCTCCAAGATCTTCTGGGCGTTACCTTGTGGGCGTTATCCCAGGAGCAAACATTTGAAATCCAAGTATTGAGCCAATACTTATAACTTCACATACAAAAATGATACATGCATACAGATAGCATAATCATAACCAGCAAATCATAACTTTTTCATAGACACCTCACTCGACAACCTTTGTACAATATTTGCTGCAAATATATAACAGCGGTTGCAACAATGATCTATATGGTCATATTTTAATCAGATAACAACACAGTTAGTTTTTGAGAGTTTGTTAAGACCCGAGGCACCAAGTACCTGTTCCCTCCTGCACAGCCGGAAAAGGGTGTCTAGCCCTGCTCTCACATGGGGTGAAGCAAGGGACACACACATGCTAAGGAACCATGTCAGCTGGGGTATGAACCAAATGTGAGGGAGGGGCCACCTGCTTACAAACACACTACAGGTCTGTAGTGTAGACAGGGCCCACATCTCTGTCTCATTTTCCCACCCTGTAAAATTGACATAATAAATCCCATCTCGTTGAACTCCATTTTATCATTGGGGAAACTGAGGCAGACAGCGGTGAAGTGACTTATTTGTGGTCACAGTGACTCAATAGCAAAGCCAGAAACAGAAAACGGATAGTCAGTCCTGGGCCCTTGCTCTTGTTATCCTGGCTTCTTTTTTTGAACGTCAGTCACAGCCTCTCTAGAGGTTTTTCTTTATCTCCATTTCCCTTAATTCCACGTGGAAAGATTTTCTGTTATCCAAATTGGCTCTAATGCCTGTGGATGTCTGTCCAAAAGATGTGCTCTGCCTCAATCAGAAGTTATGGGCTTGATGGAGGAACCACTTGGTGGCATTCTACGGCCTGTGTTATACAGGAGGTCAGACTAGATGGTCATAAAATCTATGCATCTAGGCATAAAATCTTTCTGGCCTTAAAATCTGTGCATCTAGGCATCTTTCTGCTCCTATTGAAAAAATTCATATTTTCTGTCATTCACTTGCAGTTGGAATAATTTAAATACAGTAAAAGGATTTCCTCTTTCATTGTGTCCTGAGCACTTTTGATTGCAAACAATGTATGTTAAACCAACAGGTCCCAATTTCAGATGGTCACAGAGTGAGGTGGCCCTTTACGGAGGTGGGGCTCAGCTGCACCTGTGCCAGGTTTAGCCACCTCTCAAAGAAAAGGGAATGAGTGACAAGGGGCAGCATGTGACTAGGAACCAGGCCTTCTGGGAGATATAAGGACAGCCTGTGCTGAGGCTGGACTGAGATCCCAGGGAGATGAGACTTGGTCCAATCTGTTAAGGGCCAGGAAAGAACCACAATGAGCTCACAGGAAGAGGCTCTGTGAGGAAAAGACAGAATGTTTTCGGTGATGGGGCAGATGACCCAACTGGTTTATGCTCTCAGAGCCAAACACCCACAGGGGGTCGTGGGGGGGTTATGTTCCCTTTCCGCAGGGTAGATTTTCTGGAGGAGGAAACTGATGCAGTGAGGGGAAGGGGATTGACTCCAAGGCCTCACATGTGAGTCTGTATCATAATACATATGCACAATGGAACTGCACTAAGGTTGTACTGACACCAGAGAAAGTCTATTTTGAAGTCCCCAGACTTCATTTTATATCCCTGGCTTCCATTTTGAATAAGCAAGAGTCACTCTAGCATTAGATGGAAGCTGCAGGTCACATAGCGCTAAATATAGAATTGGCGGGGAAAAGGTGGTAAACAACAATGACTCAGCAGATCATAACACCATGAGGTAAATACCGGTTGCAAGTTTAAAAACAGAATTGACAGTTAGCAAAAGAAGGCAAACAAGTAGGATGATGTCATGTGTCTAAAAATAAAACTGAAAAAGGTATAAAAGTCTGTGTGTCAGTTGACCGCTGACAGTTGAGGAGGCAGTTCCGAGAGGGGCAGCTGAGACGAACCAAGAGAGAGCACGCAGGAGAGACAGTGCAGCATAGTCACTGTCAGAGAAAGTTCTAGTTATAGCTACAGTCAGAGATATAGTATGGTATAGTGTTAGTGTATGTATATGTGTGTGGGGGTTAATAAAGGTGAATGTATGTGCTGTGTTGACTGCAAGCGGAATTTATATCTATATAAGACCTAAAGAACACCTAAAAACTGCTGTCAGTGACCTGTGGAAGACTGACGATCTGACGTCTGTGATGACGATCTGCTCATCACTTAGCATTTCTTCAAACTGAAAGGCCATATGGTTTAGGGTGCTCTTTAACTTGTGAGGGATTTGTGTTTCCGATTATTAATGTGTCAGGGGTTGTTGTTTGCACCAATAAAAGGTGCTTTGTTTTGGAAAGAACACTGCTTGTGTCAATCATTAATTGGAAGGCTGTATCCATGTCCTCTGGGGGTAACAAGTCCAACCTGTTCTGGGGAGTTTCTGAAAGAGAGACCCCCCCCTGGCCAGCCCAAGATATTCCTTGGCCACCCTGGAGACCCATACCTAATGAGAACAGATTGGTAACAGAGCCGGCTCCAGCTTTTTTGCCGTCCCAAGCGGCGAAGCGAAAGGAAAAAAAAAAAAAAAAGATAAAGCCGCGATCGGCGGCAGTTCGGCGGCAGCTCTACTGTGCCGCTTCATTCTTCGGCAGCAATTCGGCGGCGGGTCCTTCGCTCTGAGAGGGACTGAGGGACCCGCCGCTGAATTGCCACCAAAGACCAGGACGTGCTGCCCCTTTCCATTGGCCGCCTCAAGCACTTGCTTCCTGCGCTGGGGCCTGGAGCCGGCCCTGATTGGTAAACAGGTGAGCTGTTTGGAGGGAACCCTTGGTAAACCCAGGAGGGGGCAATAGGTGAGTTATTCTGGGGGTACCTAAATTCTGTTTTGGGGGTAACAGTACAAGCAACCTTCATTGTGATGTTTTCTACATTTAAAGGCCTGGTCTACACACAGTTTTTTGTATAACTATTTTGGTTACGAGTGTGTTTATTTATTTATTTTTATTGAAATAGTTGTCCTGGCACAACTTCTATTGCAGACAGTTATTCTTTATAAAAGTGCCTTACACCAATATAGCTTATTATCCTCCTTGTACTGGAATAGCTATACTAGTGGTATAAAGCACCGTTATATTGATCTGTGTCTGCTTTGTACTGCTTTAACTATACTAGTGTAAGCAGAGTCAGGATGAGCTCTACCCTGACATCTGGTGGTGAATTATGGCGAGTGTGGAAAAGAACTCCAGGGGCTGATCTTATTTGCATAGGCACACCCACTCGCCTGGCAGGAAACACAGCAACTGAAAGTGGTTACTTTGGCTGGTGTGGGATCCCCAGTTTCTCTATTATTGGGGCAGGAAGAATAAAGTTTTGTTACCCTGATTCTGTGAATCAAGGCCAGTGGAACTGTTGTATGACAGAAGGACTGAGTGAGTCCTTCACCATTACCTAAGTAGCACTTGCTTGACAAGGGGCATGGGTTACAAAACCCAGTGAATTGAGAGAGGATGGGGACAGGTATTTGTACCTGATGGGATGGGCCCCCTCTGAGGGTCTGAAACACCAATTGCACCACCTCCTCTCTCCACTGTGGAATGTCAGAGCTAACTTTGATTCCCTTAGGAGTCTAGTTACAGGCTGCTGAGCTGAATTCACTTTGGGCCAATGGTGCACCAGCACTGGGGCTCCCTCGCTAAGAGCTGAAATCACAAAAGAGCTGATGTTATTAAGAGCTGAGATCACTGAGGCTATGTTAACTAGTGGGGGAGCCTGAAGCTATATTGCTCAGCAGCTGGCGGAGCAATTTGTGGGGACGACTGGAGGAGCAGCGAGCGGCGTGGAGCCTTGTGGGGCTGGTTGGAGTGGCCCAAGGAATGGCGAGCGGAGCTGTTTGCGGGGACAGCTAGAACGGCTCACAGGTCGGTGAGCGGAGCGGAGCAGCTTGTAGAGCGGAGCAGTTCGTGGGATGGCAGGAAAGTGGACTGGCTCGTGGTAAAGGCTGCAGCGGAACCCCCACGGAGAAACAGACAGCTGGCCAGCCTTGGATCACGTAAGGTGCCCCTTGACACCCTGTGTGCCCCCCCCCTTTACTCTGGGGCTGCACTGACCAGGGGCAGAGACTTTGGGGGTTGTTGGACTTTTGGGACTTTGCGTGGTTGCTGGACCCCAGAGACTTTGGGGATGTTGGACTTTGGGGACTCTGGGTGATTTTTGGGTTGCTGGATTCAAGAACCAAAGGGAAAGGACACAGCCCAATTTGCTGGGGTGGGTTTTGCTCATGGTTTGTGTTATGAATCCTGTTTGTGGTGTTTTTCCAATTTTATGCTGATGTCGTTTACCGCATGTCATTAAACATTTTCTGCTACACTCAGACTCCGTGCTTGCGAGAGGGGAAGTATTGCCTCTTAGAGGTACCCAGGGGGGTGGTATGTAATTGTCCCAGGTCACTGGGTGGGGGCTCGAGCCGGTTTTGCATTGTGTTATTGAAACGGAACCCCTAGATACAGAACCCGGCCCTTGTTGCTGCCAACTTAGATGGGCAGAAGGGTTACACTAGTAAAGCTCAAACAGTACAACTTTCTAGTGTAAACACCAACACCCATGCACCTCACCAACACCCATGCACCTCACCAACACCCATGCACCTTTATATTAAATTTAAAAAAAAAGTCTGGTTCTTGCTAACAGGGAAGAGAGATTGTCTCCCAACAGGAAAAATGACACTCAGACACTCTGTTGACAGGCACCAATTGAAAATGAACCAACTATGTAGTTGCCTGGTTATGACAACTACACTGCCATTCATCTGGTAGCATCAGCATTAGGTGCCAGGGTATTTGTAATTTGTAATTAGAGTCGGTCAGAACACAGAATTTCCATCCTGAGGGAAATTCTGACATCTTGAAATTTACTTTTTTGTCCTGCATTGGGACAAAAAGTTGAAATCTTGAACTATCTAGCAGAATGGAAATTCTGAAATATTTTTATTTTGAAACACCAAAGCATCCCTATCTACACATTTTTATTTGAGAATGTCAGAACACTGATATAAAATGTTGAATATATTAAATATATACATAATAAATGTAATATTAAAATTAATATATTATAAAAGACAAGATTAAATGAAAAAATCAGAACAAAACAAAATGTCCTATTTTCATTTTGCATAGTTTCAAAACTCTTCTGTTGGAAAATATGCTGAAATTGACACGTTCCTGTGAAACATTTTGCTTTTATCAAAGCACCATATTCCAAAGGAAAACTGTCCCATCATTTTTTTTTACCAGTTCTACTTAAGAGTGAATGTTTTAGTTATTTGTAGTCTAAGATGAAGCCTACCCAACCCCACCATTTCCAGATGGACCTAAATTCTGCATCTTGGCAGGGGGTTAGACAAGATGACCCTTGTGGTCCCTTCTAACTCTATGGTTCTATGATTCTATGTCAGGGCCTGGAGTTTAAGGGTCTGTGTATGCTGAAGAAACGTTTAACTGGTTTTAAAACCAGCGCTGCTAAACTGATTTTTGACCCTGTGAGTGCTGTAGTACAGACCAGCTTCCAGGCTGTTTAAGGCAGCATGACCTACTTTTAGTGAACTAGTTTCCTGACCGAGAGTGCTCCAAGCACCCTAAGAACTGGTTGAAGTAGATGAGACTTTTAACAGGGCTAAAGGACAGATTCAGGCTCATCAGCTTTGGTCTGGACTATTTTAGTACCAGTGTGAACAGGGACAAACTAAAAGAGTTCAACTAGCCATTCTGCTACTGTCCCACAACACACCAGTGGCCTTTCAAAATCTCCCATAAAGCACTGCGTCTGAGAGCTGAGATAGTCATTGTGGGATAGGTATCCAGAGAGTGTTGATAATGCAACAACTAGTGCAGATGTGACGCAAAACTGCAGTGGTTCTTGAACTGATCCAGTGTGGCTGGGGGGGAGCACTGACTTGGGTCGGTTCCAGATGGATCAGTTCCCTAGTGCAAGGTTAACATTGGGTTAACCTCGCACCAGCAGCAGGAGTGTCAGGGCACTCCAAACAGAGCTGGGCATCGGGGATGGGGTGAGGCAGAAACCCATTAATCTGGTTTGTGGCTGTCTGGATGGTGAACTGCTCTTGACTTGGCTGGACAAGTATCGAAGCCTAAACTCCATGCATTGCCACAGCTGTTTCCCTTCCAATGCCTTTGCGAATCTGGAGAGGAAATTCCCAGCAATAAAACCCACTGAGGGCTTCCGAGGGGGAAATTGCAATCAAAAACAAATCCGCAGTGCACAGCAGCCTCTAGTCCCTCCCCCACTCTCCAGTGTCCATCCCTCCCTGTTCCAGCCCCTCCTGCTGCAACCCTGCTAGAGAAAGCCAGGAAGGAGTAACTCCTGTTGCTGACAGGCTGACAGCCCTGCAAGTGGAAATATTCGGAGTGCAGCAGCCATGGCCTTAGGGAATAACCTGATGGAGAAGCTCCAAGATGAAGTGTCCTGCTCCATCTGCCTGGAGTATCTGAGGGACCCTGTGACCATCGACTGCGGGCACAACTTCTGCTGCGTGTGCATCACCGACTATTGTGAGAGGTGGGAGGGCTCCACCACTGGGGTGTTCTTCTGCCCTCAGTGCAGAGCAGGGTTCCTGCAGACCACGTTCAGGCCCAACAAGCAGCTGGCGAACATTGTGGAGGGCATCGAGCAGCTGGCACTGCAGCCAGACAAGGAGCCCAAGGAGAAGCTGTGCGAGAAGCATGGCAAGAAGCTGCGTCTCTTCTGCGAGGATGATGGGGAGGCCATTTGCCTGGTGTGCGACAAGTCCCGGGTGCACCGCTCCCACACTGTGATCCCCATCGAGGAGGCTGCCCAGGACTACAAGGTAGGAACAGTGACAAGCATCCAGCTAGACAGAGCCATGAGAGGGGTCGGGGCTGCCGGGCAAAGCCCCAGGGATGTGCTCCAGCCCCATTCCCAGCCCTCTGAGTTCTGGGCTCTTAGGAGGCTGGGCTGTGGCTCCTGCCTGGGGTTTTAGACAGGGAAGGTGCCTGTCGCCGACCCATGCCCTGGGCCCTGGTTGGGTGGTCCCACCTGTAGCCATGGAGAAGTTCTCCATCCTCCAGAGACCATGAACAGAGCTCTCTCAGCTAGAAAGGGCATCCAAGGAGCGGCTGTGAGGGGCTCTCTCCCCAACACAGCTTACCAGGCTGCGACCCCACCACCTGCTTGAGCAGGTTGGGCACCCAGACCAAGAGCATGTGAACAAACTGATGGAGGACATGGTTCTACGCTGCTACTGGCCCCGGAGCTGGGCCCCTCACCACTGCTGCCACAGAGCTGGGCACTGGCTGACCACTGCCTTGTGAAGCCAGGCTCTGGCCTCCTTATCACTGCTGCCCCCTGGAGGAGAGCCCCCTCTGGCCTCCCCCTCACCACTGATCACCGGAGACAAGCCTAGTTTATCTTCCCCCTCACTGCTGCTCCCCTCCAGTGGTGCTGGAACAATTTGTATAGTGAGTCATTGAGCCAAACTGTAAATCCCGTATATGATGGAAACCACTTTAAGCCAGGGGGTGCTGCCACAACCAGCACCCGCAAGTTCCAGCACCTATGACCCCCTCCCTGGAGACGGGCCTCATCTGGCCTCCCCCTCACCACTGCTACCTGGAGGTGAGTCCTGTCTGGCCTCCCCCTCACTGCTGCCCCCTGGTGGGGAGCCCCATCTACCTGACCCTTCACTGCTGCGCCCCACCCTGGAGCTGGGCTCTGGCTGGCCACTCCCTCACTGCTGCCTCCCTAGGTGGAGCTGGGCCCTAGCTGGCTGCCCCCTCACCGCTGTCCCCTGGAGCCGAGCCTGAGCCCTTGTATTGGAATGGATAACTGCTGAGAAGAGGGGAGCGGGACCCCTGCACAGTCACCTCTGACAGCCCTGAGGTGCCGGCCTCTCTGCTTCTTCCCCTGACGAGTTCAATGGTCACTATGGGAATGAGGGATCCTTTCAGGGACCCATGCCCTTGCCCAATGCTCCACAGCTCGAGGACCCCAGGGTGAGCGGTTCTCTGCAGCCATTGGATCCCCATTTCGGAATCCTTCCTTGAGCCCCCCCAGTGGAATGGGTTACCTAGGGAGGTGGTGAAATCTCCAAGGCCCAGCTTGACAAAACCCTGGCTGGGATGATTTAGTTGGGGATTGGTCCTGCTTAGAGCAGGGGATTGGACTAGATGACCTCCTGAGGTCCCTTCCAACCCTGGTATTCTATGATTCTATAATTCTAAGTGGGCAGTGGGAGGATTCAGCCCCGTTTTCTCCCCACAGATGAAACTGCAGGAAGCTCTGGATCTTTTGAGACAAGTGACGGGGGAGGTTGCAAAGCTCCAGGCACAAGAGGGGAAGAAAACCGCCCAGTGGAAGGCAGGTGTCGTGAGTGTGATCCCACCACATCCTCCCCTGTGCCATGGGACTGTGGGCCCCAAGCAATAGCACGGGGGTCTGGCACATTCGCTAAGGGGGGACATTCACACTGAGGACCTGATTGTTTGCTCACATTGGTTTTACATCAATTTAACTCCAGTGGCTCCTGATTTTTCCCAGTGTAACTGAGATCAGCATCAGGCCCTGAGACTATGATGGAGCATCCCGGTGGGGCACGAATGGAAAATTCTCTCCAGAGGGGACTAAGACATACGTCTGGCAGAGCGGGGGAGGGCCCCATTGCTGCACTGTTCCCAGGAGAACATACAGCAGAATGGCCAGTTTAGCTCAATCTCAACAGTTTATCATAATGCGCCCCAGTGGCAAGGTGCCAGGCCTGCTTGGACCATGTGTCTCTCCCCCCCACCCCAGCTCTGTTTTTAGCTGGAGCCCCCCACGTTTCGCAAATGAATCTTATTTCCCCAGTATCCTGGAAACTGATTGAGTCACTTTCAAACTATCCTGCCCGGGCAGTTGTGCAAGCTCCGCTCATTGCACAATCCGAGGGACCAGGAAGTGCTGTGTAACCGCAGAGTCTGATCAGCTCTTGTACTGGGCTTGCTCCCAGCTCTGCTCCGTCCGAGGGGGGCAGGGCTCAGCTTCATGGTGCATGGCTCGGCCTGACTCCCTGCCCTGGCTTGGTGCTGGGGAGGGCAATGCTCCCATCCCCCTCCCTGAAGCAGCTAGGCAGCTGCCATGCCCCATCTTCACTCCATGAGCCCACATCTCTGGGCTCAGGGGTGGGGGAATGGTGGCAGGGAGGAAATGGGCACCCACAGTGCCTACCTGACTCTGCCAGGGCCCATTGGGAGTGACCAAACTTACGGGCCCTCCGAGCCACATACGACAATCTTCGGAAGTTCAAGAGCTGGGGCCCGGGGCTTCAGCCCCACAGGAGGTGCCTGCCGGGGCTTGGGGCTTCAGCCCCATTCCTGCTGAAGCCCTGAGCCCTCCCCCCTCCGTGCTGGGCAGAAACCTCTACCCCACTACCCTGCTACAAGGCACAGGTCCCAAGCTCCCCCCAAAGTCTGGTAGGCGGAGAATGGGGGGGGGGAGATATGGGGGGGCTCTGTGAGCCACACTTTAACTCTAAAAGAGCTGCATGTGGCTCGTGAACCACAGTTTGGCCACCTCTGGCATAAAAGATCCCACAGGGCCAAACCCTTCTCCTTTAAATCCCCGGAAAATGGGCCATGCTTCCCAACCCACAACCCTTAGACCCCCAGCAAATGGCCTGTGGGGCCCAGTGCACAACCTTTAGACCCCCAGCAAATGACCTGTGTCCAACCCACCACCTCTAGATCCCCAGGAAACATTCTGTGAGGCCCAACCCTCTCCTCTAGATCCCCCCAGTAAACAGCCCACCAGCCTACTACCTACTACCCCATAACCCTCAGCAAACTGCCCTGTGTCAAATTTGGCCTTATCCCACTGAGGTTCCTCCCCCGTGGTTTCTGCCCCTGCAGGACAAGGTGAGGGCGCAGAGAGAGGTCATTGTAGCTGGGTTTGCCAAGCGCCGTCAGGCTCTAGAAGAGGAAGAGCAGCTCCTTGTGTGCAGGCTGGAGGAGGAGGAGGAGGAGACACTGCAGAAGCTTCAGAAGAACGCGGTGTTCCTGGTAGAGCAGAGCTCCAGCCTGGCCCAGCTGATGATGGAGATCGAGCAGAAGTGCCAGCAGCCAGCCGCTGACCTGCTCAAGGTGAGAGCCCCTCTCACGATGTGACAGGTTTTCCCCAGGTGTCACATGGAACTGGGATACCACTGAGACCGCCTGTCCCACCAACCTGGGTTGCCCTTACTCTCTGCTGCTGTGACAGGCTCTCAAGCCCCCTTCCAGCACACACACAGGTAGGGACACACCCAGCTGCAGCTATATTCACCCAGATGCTGAGATTAGGGTGACCAGACAGCAAGTGTGAAAAATCGGGACGGGGGTGGGGGGTAATAGGCACTTATATAAGACAAAGCCCCAAATATCGGGACTGTCCCTATAAAATCGGGACATCTGGTCACCCTAGCTGAGATCAGCTCTGCATGGGAAGGCTCAGCTAAGGAATTGCCCAGCACTCAAGTGTACACTGCCTCTGGAGTGTAGACCCAAAATTGTGTCGTCTTGTGCTGCACAGAGAACTGTACAGCGTCAGCTCGTTGAAATCTGCTCCCTCCCTCATTGTGGAGGAAGAGATGCACACCTTTTTGCCCCCCGCCCCAGTTATGAATTCCACGAACTGGTTTTAGAGAAAACAAGTGATTATAAGGGATAGCAAACAGATCAAAGCAGATTACCTAGCAAATGAAACAAACACACAAGCTAAGCTTAATGTACTAAAGACACTGGTTTTAACTAGCAAATTCTCACCCTAAAGGTTGTTTTGGGCAGATTGCAGAGGTTCTTGAAGGCAAACTGCTCTTGCTTGCAGCTTAAAACTCCAGGTATTTCTTTCACAGGCCAGACACCCTTGAGCCTGGGTTCAGTCCTTTCTTCTCCAGTTCAGTTTTAGGTGTTTACAGCAATCATCTTGGGCGGGGAGATGAACCTCGATTATCTCACTCCCCTGCCTTAAATAGGATTTACATATGGTGAGAATCCTTTGTCTTTCAGTGCGATTCCCACCTCCCTCAGTGGAAAAATACTGGTATTCTATCATGGAATCCGGTACCAGGTGACTTGAATACATGATCCTGCAGCGTCAAAGCAGCCATGAGTCAGAGGTGGTTTGTAGCAGCCCAGGAAAGCTTCTCAGGAAGGTGGGATATTAGCATCTTCAAAGACCAATTGTTCTCCCTAATTGTCCATTGCCTTGTTCCAGCTAGTCAGCCAGATTGATTGCATTCTGTCTGGCTGGCGTTCACCAGGTGCAAACTCTTTTGTAGTACAGATGTATAGTCAATATTCCCAACTTTAGATACAAAAATGATACATGCATACAAATAGGATAATCATATTCAGTACATCATAACCTTTCCAGTGATACCACACATGACCTATCTTGCATAAAATACATTATGATGATGATACAATCATATCATAATATTACTATGAAAACTATGGGAAGCAGTGTCACACACAGATCTGCAGGATCGGTGCTATGGCTCCAGCTTTGGAATGGTCTCTAGGAGGAACCCCTTCAGTGCCAGACTCCCTAGGGGTCTTGCTCTTCCTCCAGCACAAGCCACGTGGCTTCACCGCTTCCTTAGAATGGAACTCTGGGCCTGCAACACTCCTGCTTCTCACCGTGAGCTCCGTTCAGTGAGTCCAACTGAGACAGACCCTGATGGAGACTTGTGCGCTCATTAGGGCCTAATGCACCTCACACCATTAACAGTGATACTCAGGCAGCATTGTCAAAGTGGGAAGGTTTATTCATTAACTGGAACACAGCACAGGAAGTCCTTAGGGTAGCCTAGAGAAGTGAAGGTAAAGCATGGTCCATTCTGGTTAACCCAGAGCCCAGCCAAGCTGTACTGAACCCCTTGGTTCAAGCTCTGTCTGTCCCACCCTCTGACCTCCTTCATCCGACTCCAGCTAGGAGCCCTGACTCCTTCCAGCGGCCAACTCTTATCCCCCCATACCCTGCCAGTCCTTTGATCTCATGCTGGGGGGGTTGTTGTTCAGCTTCCCTATGGGTGATCATGGGGAAGTCCATATCCCTCTGGGTCGTTGGTTGCTAAGTGTCAATGTTCTGATGTCTGGATTTGCCATTGTCTTCTCAGATGCTGATATGGGGATTAAGGCCCAGGCGCCCACACTTCTGTCTCCTAGCCTGTCCTGAGAACAGGCAGTCCTTTCCCACCCACTAGGTAACAAATCAGCACATGGGGAAACTGAGGCAGACACAGGCTTCATAAAAATAGTAGGGCTGTCGATTAATTGCAGTTAACTCACGCGATTAACTCAAAAAATTAATTACGATTAATCGCAGTTTTACCAATTCAAATTTATTAAATATTTGTGGATGTTTTTCTACATTTTCAAATATATTGATTTCAATTACAATACAGAATACAAAGTGTACAGTGCTCATTTTATATTATCATTTGTATTACAAATATTTGCACTGTAAAATGATAAAAGAAATAGTATTTTTCAATTCAGCTCATACAAGTACTGAAGTGCAATCTCTATCATGAAAGTGCAATTTACAAGTGTAGATTGTTTTTTGGTTACATAACAGCACTCAAAAACAAAACAATGTAAAACGTTAGAGACTACAAGTCCACTGAGTCCTACTTCATGTTCAGCCAATTGCTAAGACAAACAAGTTTACAGGAGATAATGCTGCCCGCTTCTTAATTACAATGTCACCTGACAGTGAGAACAGGTATTTGCATGGCACTTTTGTAGCCGGCGTCGCAAGGTATTTACATGCCAGATATACTTAACATTCATATGCCCCTTCATGCTTCAGCCACCATTCCAGAGGACATGCTTCCAGGCTGATTAAAAACAATCTATGCTCATTAAAATAATAATGCATTAATTAAATTTGTGACTGAACTCCTCGGGGGGAGGGGGAAGAATTGTATGTCCCCTGCTCTGTTTTACCCGCATTCTGCCATATACTTCATGTTATAGCAGTCTCGGATGATGACCCAGCACATGTTATTCGTTTTAAGAACACTTTCACTGCAGATTTGACAAAATGCAAAGAAAGTACCAAATGTGAGATTTCTAAAGATAGCTATAGCACCTGACCCAGGGTTTAAAAATCTGAAGTGCCTTCCAAAATCTATGAGCAATGAGGTATGGAGCATGCTTTCAGAAGTCTTAAAAGAGCAACACTCCGATGCAGAAACTACAAAACCCAAACCATCAAAAAAGAAAATCAATCTTCCGCTGGTGGCATCTGACTCAGATGATGAAAATGAACATGCATCAGTCTGCGCTGCTTTGGATCATTATCGAGCAGAACCTGTCATCAGCATGGAAGCATGTCCTCTGGAATGGTGGTCGAAGCATGAAGGGACATATGAATCTTTAGCGCACCCGGCACGTAAGTATCTTGCGACGCCGGCTACAACAGTGCCATGCGAATGCCTGTTCTCACTTTCAGGTGACATTGTAAACAAGAAGCCGGCCACATTATCTCCTGCAAATGTAAACAAACTTGTTTCTCTGAGAGACTGGCTGAACAAGAAGTAGGACTGAGTGGGCTTGTTGGCTCTAAAGTTTTACATTGTTTTATTTTTGAATGCAGTTTTTTTTGTACATCGTTCTTTATTTGTAAGTTCAACTTTCACGATAAAGAGATTACACTACAGTACTTGAATTAGGTGAATTGAAAAATACTATTTCTTTTGGTTTTTACAGTGCAAATATTTGTAATAAAAAATAAATATAAAGTGAGTGCTTGTATACTTTGTATTCTGTGCTGTAACTGAAATCAATATATTTGAAAATGTAGGAAACTCCCAAACATATTTAAATAAATGGTATTCTCTTATTGTTTAACAGTGCGATTAATCGTGATTAATTTTTTTAATCGCTTGACAGCCCCAAAAAATATTATGAAAAATTCCCACTTTGTCACACCCGCCACCCACTCTTGACTGGACTCTGCAGTGAGTGGGGGAGAGGGGAGAATGAGAGAGTGAGTAAAAAGAGACAGAGAAGAGAAAACCATGGCTGATACTGAGGGAGGAGTGGGCAACTTGCCCTCCAGCAAGCAGCTGCCAAACTGCCCTACCCCTCCGCTAGGGTCCTCTTGCCCTCACACCAATGCCCTGCTTCCCAGCCTGGAAACCTGGCGGCCCACTCACTGGGAGGAGGTTTGTAACAGGGAAGGGGAGCAGCCACCGGAGCAGCCTCCCAAGGCCCTTTGGGGTCACTGTGGGGAGCCTCTGACCTGGGTGATGCTGGAGCTCAGCCTGGATGGTCAGAATGGTCCCTCCTGGCCGTGATCTCTGTGGGTCTATGAACTTTTTATTTTCAGTAACACCCTCCGTCTCATGGGCCGTTTTCAGCTACTTCAAGTCAACCACCTGCCAATCCCAAGGGACCTTCCTGCTTGCTTGGCATCGGAGTGACTCTGAGGCCATTGGCTGGGAGGGTGAGGAACACTTTGTGTTCCAGCGATACCATTGGAAATCCTGAGACTCCCGAGAGTCTTTCTGCGCTCGCTGGAGACCCCCCACCACCTCCTGATCAAGTCTGGCTTCAGAAAGGCGTGATCTGCTGAAGCCACAGCAAGGCACAGTGTTGTGCAAGACAGGGCTAGGAGCTGGGTTGCTGAAGTCTGTGCTTCACGCTGCAGTTAAGAGCCCTCTCCCTCTGTGGCACTTATCTGGCTGCCATGGTGTCAGAGCCTCACAGTCTTTAATGCATTTATCCTCACACACCCTGTGAACTAGGCAGTGCTGTTATCCCCACTGTACAGAGACTGAGGGCCAGAGAGACTCAGTGATTCACCCAAGGAGTGCATGGCTGAGCCAGAAACTGAACCTCAATTTCCTGAACCCAAGGCTGGTACCCCGACCACTCACCATCCATCTCCTGGTGGCTGTTTTCTACCAAGTACGTTTCCAAGCCGCTTTGCAAGAGAAGAAGAAACTGAACGTTTTAGAAAATGAAAGTTGAGCTTTTTCTTTATGTTCCCAGGCCCAAATCCTCTGAGGTATTTAAGGTATTGAAATCAGTGGGAATTAGGCACCTAAATACCATGGAGGATCTGAGTCCCGGGCCCTGTACGTTAGGGAAGTCCTTAGCCATGGGCTTCCTGGGGCTGCAAAGGCTGGAAGAGAGAGAGAGATGAATCTGGAGGAGGCAGGATGCTGGACTGGGTTGGCATGGAAAATCCTCACTAAGAGACAGACCTTTAATTGCTTTTGTGTTTTCTCTCCCTTTAGGATGTGAAAAGCACCTTGATCAGGTACGAGGCACATTTCAGTTCCCCATTGTGTTCCTGTTAGAGGCACCATAGATGGTCCCTATGGCTGGCTGTTGTATGCTAAACAGCTAACGTCTTCTCCTTAGGAGCCACAGTGTGAAGCTTCAGGAGCCAGAGGCCATTCACACGGAGCTACAGGATTCCTATGAGGTCCCCAGGGTGAGGGAAACACTGCAGAAATACAGAGGTAAAGGAGGGCAGATACAAAGGGGGCAACCAGGAGCTGGGCATGGCACAGTCTATGGGAAGGGAATGCAGGGGAGCTCATGGTTGAGCTCATGGATGATTTAGTTGGGAATTGGTCCTGCTTTGAGCAGGGGGTTGGACCTCCTGAGGTCCCTTCCAACCCTGATATTCTATGATTCTATGATGGGGCTGTGTGATTTGGGGCTCATGGATCTCTGGGTCAAAGGCATGAGTCCCCAAAACAAAATGCTGAGGTGCGGGTTTATTTAGCGTGTTGATGAAAGGGGCGGAAATACAGGGCCAGAGAAGAACCACAAGTGCCAAGTACATAAGTATGTGTGTGTGTGAGAGCGAGCATGTGTGCTTGTGGGTGTGACTGAATGCATGAGTGTGTGTGTGTGTGTATTAGACAAATGTGGAGCTCATCAGCTCTGGTCGCAGGGCCTGTGTGTATCTCCTAGATCTGCCTGCAGTTTTATGCTTGAACAAAGCCCCAAATTCAGAGCAAAATCTTCATGATTTGCTTGGATCCAGGGCCAATCTGGGTTCTCCTACCTACCTCAGCCAGGGATTCTTAGAGGAGAAGCTCCTAAGCCCAGGACACGTAGGGCTGATTAGCCGCTACCAGAGCCACACTCAGCCATACAGCGGTGTTCAGGAGGTGTGACAGTGTCCTTTGTACAGTAGCTGAGGTCCCAGGTGCAGACCCCTCACTGCCCAATTCAGCCTCCTGCCCACAAACCAATCCAGCTGTGCTGTGTGAAAGCCTCTGTGTAGGTGTCCGGCTGGCGGGTTGTGCTCACATGCTCAGAGTCACAATTTGGCAATTTGGGATTGAAGAGGAATCAGATCAGACTGGCAGGGACCTAATGTGTGGGTGGGGAGAGGGTGTTCACCTTCCTCTGCAGCAGGGACCGGGGATCACCTGCTGGGATCACCTGGGCAGATCCTACCTAATCAATTCCCTGCCCTAGCAGGGGCTTTAGGCATTGGCAGCACCTCGGTCTCTCGTCTTCTCTGCCTGTGGCCCACAACAATGGAGTCTCCTGGGGACTGGAATGCTTTGGTCTGATTGAAGTCATTGGGCTCAACGGGGTGTTGGGGTGTCCAGGTGGAAGGGGTGTCAGAGTGGAAGGACTGTCTACCCTGTGTTATACAGGAGGTCAGACTAGATAGTCCAACGTCCCGTTAAAGTCTATAAAATTATGAAACTACAAACTGGCCCTGCCTGAGACCCTCCACTGGCCTCAACCGGCATCTCGCCAAGCCCAGACCAGCTGTATGTTAGCAGGCACGTTCCTTCCAAACCAGAAGTGGGAAACGTGACAGGCTGTGAGGTCAAGGCAGTCACAGGGAGCCATCGAGAGCTCAGCAGGGCTGGACAATCCTCAGGGCTTCGGGAAGAGAGGAAGGAGCAAACCCCTCCCTTATTAGGGAAAATGAGGGCCAGTGAAACATGCCCAAGGCTACGGGATATAAACGCCAACTCGGGAAAGGTAAGGACACTGTGAGGCAGGGTCTGAACCTGCGCAGAGAAGAGCCCTGCTCCAAGAGCACAGCTTGTCTGCTTTTGAGTCATGGGCACAAATCCACTTTCTGCTTAAAAAAGAATTCCAACTTTTCAGTGGCTGGGGCTGAGTTGGGCTGAAGGGCTGTGAGTTGCAGGCTGGTGGAGATGCTGAAGGGCTGCGAGCCCCAGGCCTGGC
>NW_020665097.1:2158626-2160185 GCF_002925995.2 Terrapene triunguis
GGCCTGGCGCAGAGGCTGAAGGGCTGCGAGCCCCGGGCCTGGCGCAGCCAGACAGCCTGGGCCCTTTCCTGTGTATCATCTGGGGATAGCGGGAGGAGAGGAGGTGCCACCTCAGTTTGGAAGGAAATTTGTTATTCAGAAGTATCTGCTCAAGATGAAACAGTCATTGGATTAAGGGTTGTTGGCTTGAGCTGCACAGCCTCAACTCTCCCTTCCTTTCTCCATCATCCCCAGGGCTATTGGCTCCGGCTTTGTCTCAGAATCATATACCAACTGTTAGGTTAACAAAGTGAGCACAGACCAAATCCCTGGTTTTTAGGACACTGAAAATCAATTAGGTTCTTAAAAGAAGAATTTTATTAAAAAAAAAAGTAAAAGAATCATACCTGCAAAATCAGGATGGAAGATAACTTTACAGGGTAAATAAAAAGATTTATAACCCAGAGGATTCCCCTCTGATTCTGCTTCCCAGTACAAAACAGGAATAAAATTACCTCTTAGCATAGGGAAAATTCACAAGTTAAAACAAAAGATAATCTAACGCATTTCCTTGCTTTTACTTACAATTTTTGTAATCTTAGATGCTTATTTCAGGTAGGGTTTTAGGAGATGTTTTTTTCCTGCCCTGGTCCCTCTCTGTCCGAGAGAGAACAACAAAGAAGCATAAACAAAACCTTCCCCCACAGATTTGAAAGTATCTTTTTCCCTTATTGGTCCTTTTGGTCAGGTGCCAACCAGGTTATTTGAGCTTCTTAACCCCTTACAGGTAAAGGAGGGATTTTATGCTACCCTTAGCTGTATGTTTATGACAGGGGCCAAGAACCAATCCCTGCAGAAACCCACTAGAAACACAGCTGCTTGATGAATCCCCATTTACAATTACATTTTGAGATCTATCAGTTGACCAGTTTTTAATCCTTTAATGTGGGCCATGTTAAGTTTACATTGTTCCAGTTTTTAATCAAAATGTCGTGTGTTACCAAGTCAAACGCTTTACAGAAGCCCAAGTCATTTACCTTTGTCAACCCAATGTATCATTTCATCAAAGATATCAAATCATGGTGGTTTCATTTTAACTCTGTCAGCCATTGAAGGTAGCTGAGGCTTTGAGTTAGAACAGAGGACAGCTCTGTTCACTAGGGTGGGGACAGATTGTGTTTCCTGGCCCCAGAAGATTTCAATTGTGCCAAAGGGAGCGGCATGGACCTTTCCGCACATGGATAGTGGAGAGCTATGTTTATAACCATCCAATGACATCCTTTACCTTCTGCAAAGGAACAGGCCCAGCTGTTGGGAGGAAAGGGGGTGATTTCTACACACATGGAACTGAGTGCCTGCCAATCACAGGCAATGCCTAGTGTGCTTTCTAGGAGGAATATTAAAGAGGACAGTGGTTAGGAAACAACCTTGGAAATTAGGACTCCTGGGTTCTATCCCCGGCTCTGGGAGCGGAGTGAGGTCTAGTGGGTATGAGATGGGGGGGCTGTGAGTCTGCACTCCTGGGTTCTATCCCCGACTCTGGGCGGGGAGTGAGATCTAGTGGGTATGAGCAGGGGGGG
>NW_020665097.1:2160195-2166587 GCF_002925995.2 Terrapene triunguis
TTCTATCCCCGGCTCTGGGCGGGGAGTGAGGTCTAGTGGCCATGAATGGGGGGACTGGGGGTGGGAGTCAGCACTCCTGAGTTCTATTCCTGGATCTGTCAGGGAGGGTTGTCTACTGCTTAGATCAGGAGCTGGAAAGTCAGGACTCCTCCTGGCTTTGCTGCTGACTCCCTGTGTGACTGAGGGCAATTCTCCCCCTCTCTGTGCCTCAGTCATGCGGGGATAATGACACTGACCCAGCTCCCGAGGGTTGGGGCTGGATTCATTCCAGTTTATACAGCACCTCTGAGGGAGGTGCTAGGAAAGGGCAGGACATAACTAACCAACAGACACTAATGGGATGCACCATGTGATTCTCTTTCTGTCCCTAGTGGACGTGACTCTGGACCCCAACACAGCCAATGCCTACCTGCTCCTGTCCCAGGATCGGCGGAGCGTGAGGGTGGGCGACAAGAGGCAGGACGTCCCCAGTAACCCCGAGCGGTTTGACACGTGCACCTGCATCCTGGGCCGGGAGCGGTTCACAGCCGGGAGGCACTACTGGGAGGTGGAGGTGGGGGACAAGACGTGCTGGACACTGGGGGTCTGTGAGGAGCGTGTGAGCAGGCAGGGAATATTCACGCCCTCACCAGCGACCGGCTTCTGGACGGTGTGGCTGCGCAATGGGGATGAGTATGCAGCGCTCACCTCCCCCCTGACCGAGCTCATGCTGAGAGTGAGGCCCCGGCAGATTGGCATCCTCCTGGACTATGAGGCCGGAGAGGTGTCCTTCTACAACGTGACTGGTAGCTCTCACATCTACACCTTCAGTGACACCTTCTCGGAGCCCCTGCGGCCATACTTCTACCCGGGGGTGCGGGCAGGCGGCCTGAATGATGCACCGCTGACCCTCCAACCGGGCACACAGCAGCCATGAGCCAGTCGCTGCGGCCTTGGCGCCTTGGGCTTTCAGGACTTACCAATGAAAGGCGTTCTTAACAACACATAATTCACCGGTGGAACTTACTGCCACAGGATATTGAGGGGGACAAATGTCTAGTGGGATTCAAAAATGGATGAGACATATATATGGATAATCCGAACATCACCAGCTAGAGAGGGCAGGAGACACCAGCATAGGTGCCGACTCCGTGGGTGCTCTGGGGCTGGAGCACCCATGGGGAAAAATTAGTGGGTGCTCTGCACCCACCAGCAGCCAAGCTTCCCGCCCCACCCCCCTGCACTAGCTCACCTCCGCTCCGCCTCCTCTCCTGAGCGCGCTGCATCCCCACTTCTCCGCCTACCTCCCAGCGCTTGCCGCCCCAAAACAGCTGTTTCGCGGCGTAACAAGCTCTGGGAGGAAGGGGGGAGGAGCGTGAACATGGTGCGCTCAGGGGAGGAGGTGGAGAAGAGGGGGGGCCGGGACGGGGATTTGGGGAAGGAGTCAGAATAGGGGCAGGGAGGGGGCAGAGTTGGGGCGGGGACTTTGGGGAAGGGGTTGGAATGGGGGTGGGCAGGGGCGGGAGGGGGTGGGGCAGGGGTGGAGTCAGGGCCGGGCGGGGGGGTGTCGAGCACCCACCGGCGCCAGCAGAAGTCGGCGCCTATGGACACCAGGACTATAAAACCACCTCCATGGGACAGGAGCCTGCCACTGACTCTACGGGGGCACATTCCCCCAAAGAGTAGGTTATTCCATAATTACACACTACAGGGTCTCTGGTACCTTCCTCGAAGCCTCTGGTTATGAAGACAGGATACCTGGCTTTTGGGCACTGCGGTGACCTAGCACGGCAAATCCTGTGCTCTCTGGGTGCGGATAGAACAAGCAATTGGTCACTGAAGCTGACATTCAGCCACAGAGCAGGAGCACTGACCCACGATAAACGCCCCCATACTGTTAGGCCTTCCTGCACAGCCCCAGTAGGGGAGTCTCACCCAGCATTGCCATTCCCCAGCACTGGAATGCAGAGTCAGCAGCATCTGCGGGGACGCCCAAGGAGCAGGAGGGGATGGGTGAGAGGACCTGAGGGCCTTGCCCAGTTTGCAAAGAATGCAGCTGCACCATATTTAGTAGGCGGCGTGGCTGGTGGAGACCTTGGGTCTCTGGCATGTCGTGCTCCTGGCCTAGCCGCTTGGTTCAAGGTAGAGCATTGCTGCCTGAGTCCTGTAACCTCCAGCAGCCAAGCTCCTTGGGGCGGCCATGGGATACATTTCCTTTGACTACCCTTGTTTTAAAGGGCTCGTGGAGCGTGGACACGAGGATGGAGACGTGTGTCTGTAAAGGGTGGGGCCTGCCAATACGAGTGAGCCAGCTCCAATCAGCAATTTGCCTCTGACCGATCCCCCCTTTGAGTGAAATACCGAAGCCTTCCTTCCGCTGGATGCTTCTGAGCCTAGCCCAGCCCAGCCTGGGGGCCAGAGCTGTCCACAGCCCTGTGCATGTGCTGTCCCTGGTCTCACTGACTGTGCATCAGCACTCAAACCCAGGGGGGACCTGGAAGCCTGTTCGCCCATAATCCTCACCTCTCTAGGTAATTTTCTCCCACCAATAAACAATGCACTACAATAGCCTTGTATAAGTTGGCAAAGCATTCATTGTGTCCTGAGAGCTGCTCACCCCCACGTGCTGCATGCAGCTAAATATTCCAACACCCCTCCAGCCCCGGTAATGAAGGCACAGCGAGAGGAATTTCATACACAGAGAACCCGCGAGACTCTTCTGAAGCTAGGCAGAGAGGATGGGGCGAGGGGGCCTCTGAGGCCCTCAGGCTGGGCCTAGCTCACTGCCATGCCCCTCTCAAGGAGCGGTTTTGCCTTCTTGACATATATTCATCCTGGCCCAAATGTATCCCATTGGCTACAGGGAGTTGCAGGCTGGGCCAAGTTCACCTTGATGTCTTTCTCCAGCAGGCGGATGGTTGCAGAATCTCCTGGGTCTATCCAGCATGAATTGTCTGCCCCATCTCTTTGCATTTGCAGATTCAGGTGATGAATTCTCTCCTCCACTAATGATCCAGGAAGGGCCCCTGGGAGCAATGCCGCTGGTCCAACCTCCTTCCCACAATTTGGGTTTTCTCCAGGCTGCTGGTCAGGGGTTCCCTGCGGCTTTGTCCCAGCCTGGCCTTCAAGGGCGTTTTGCAGCTTGAAGAGGTGATAGTGATTCCTAATGGACAATTCAGTGAATGGTGCTACCACTGAGTCAGTGACCAAGCAATGGCACTAGGGGGCACTGTGATTTTGGGGATGCCATTTCTCAAATGAGATGTAAAGCCGTGGTCCTGAACTCTTGTGCACTTTTCACAAGAGTGGGCTGTGTTAACCCCAGGAGCATGGCCAAACTCCAACCCAGGCCACTCACCTGGAGACATTTCCTGTCCTAAACTATTGTTAATCACTGTCATGTCCCACCTTTCAGTGGGAGATAATGTTTCTATATCCACCCTCCCTAACCCTACTCCTCCCCTTGACCAACCCCCTTGCTCCCTCCCCTCCATTCTCCCCTTCCCTCGGCCCCCAACTGGCAGGGGACACTTCAGACGCAGGAGCGTCAAAAGTAAAGTACCTGGACGCCGGGGTTCTGGAAACTGAACTCCAGGATTTTGGCTGGGATGCTCCTGCAGGGACCAATAACTGCATCTCGGGGGCACAGAACCCCCTGAGCAAAGAGGGAAGCAGGAGGGCAAGGGGTAGTAAACCAGTCTGGCTAATGGCACGTCCAGGGGTGATTTGAGCCAAACAGGGATCCTTCCGGAAATGGAAATGCTGCCCCAGTGAGGCCAATACACAGGAGTGAAAACTGCCACAGGGCTAGGAGCAGAGAACTGGAACATGCAGAGCAAAAAACTGCAGAGACAAGCAGGGATTCTGGAGGCTGTCTGGGGCAGGAAGCCTGTGGGCGAATCGAGGGATGGCTGGGTCTCCTGGGGCGAAGGGAGTGATGAGTACAAGGACATTGCACAGAAGCTAAGGCCTTGTCTCCACTAGGCAAAACCGTGAGTTTTTTAACCTCCTGTTAGTCAGCCGTTACCTAGCACCAGGGAGCACTAGTGAAGATAGGGCCCTCGAAGTATTAACGTGTGTTAGCAGGTTAATTAAAGACTAGGTTGCCCTCTAGTGTTCATCCCGACCTACTAAGCTAAGAAATGATAAACTGCCATTTCTTGGCTGGGATTTCCCCCAGTGGGATAGATTTGTAGATTCCAAGGCCGGAAGGGACCATTTAACGTCTTCCAGTTCTGTTAGCCTTCACGCATGGTACCACGTGGTGTTTTGTGGTCAAATAATCCACGAGTCTTAGTAACAATTCACTGTTAGTAACTTAACAACAGTCGTTATTAGATCCATAGTTAACACATCTATGACGCTGGCAAACCAGGGGGTAGATCTTGCCAACACTTTAGGCCTCAGCTGCATGGGCGCCATTTGGGGGGAGGGGCAGGGGGAGAGGCTTCTGTTCTCCCCCCCCCCCGAGTTTCGGCACAGGTCCTAGCCCCCAGGCAGAGCTCTTAGCTGAGTGTGGAATGTGTGTTCTCAGAAGAGAGGTGCTGCTCCCAGCTTGTGCCCCTGGGGTAGGGAGTCTTTATTTTGGTTATAAACAGAGGCAGGGTGATTAAGATCTAAAAGGGCTGGTAATTAAATTAAGGATCTGGAAGTCCTTAGCTGAACCTGTAAAACAGGAATCGCTTGTGTGTGGGGGGGGGGTGTGGCACAGGTGCCCACTTTTTTTTCCTCCGGCGGGTGCCCGCCCCCCCCGGCCCCTGTCCCAAAGTTCCCGCCCTAACTCCGCCCCTCCCTGCCCCTATTGGACCCCTCTCCAAATCCCTGCCCTGGCCCCGCCTCCTCCCCCAAGAGTGCCGCGTTCCCCCTCCTCCCCCCTCCCTCCCAGGCTTGCCGCGGGAAACAGCTGTTTCGGGATGCAAGCGCTGGGAGGGAGGGGGAGAAGCAGGACACGGCGGCATGCTCAGGGGAGGAGGCGGAGCGGAGGCGGAGGTGAGCTGGAGCGGGGAGCTGCTGGTGGGTGCAGAGCACCCACTAATTTTTCCCCGTGGGTGCTCCAGACCTGGAAAAATTAGTGGGTGCTCTGCACCAGGTCTGGAGCACCCAGGGAGTCGGCGCATATGGGGGGGGGGGGGGAGAGGAGTCGAATTGAAGACAGAACTCAGGGGACTTTGAAGACATACAGCCATCCCTCTGAGCCAAGGTTACATTCAGAAAAGAGGGAGATGTGAGGGGGCTAGGAGAAAAGAAGGGACCAAAACCCAGGGAAGGAATAGTAGCGGCATAGAGAAGTTCCCACTCTATCTGTGGTACTTATGTGGCCCCAACACCATAGTATCTGAGCTCCTCATAATGTCCAACCTATGTCTCCTCACAGCCCCTCAGTGAGGTTGAGCAGTGCTGTTATCCCCATTGTACAGGTGGGGCACTGAGGCACACACAGACTAAAGGCCAGTTTTTCAAAGGTATTTAGGCACCTAGTGGGATTTTCAAAAGCACCTAGAAGGTTATGTGCTTTGTAAACCTCACTAGATGCATAGCTGCATCTTTGGGTGCCGAAAAATCTTTGAAACTCTGTCCCTAAGGCACTGGCCTGAGGTCGTACAGGAAGTCCATGGGGTGAATAGAACCCAGGGCTCTCAGGGCTAGCTCTCTACCTACTGGACCAGCTTCTCTCTCCTCAAAGAGGACTCTGATAGATGGGAGCAAAACCAAAAAGGACAGTTCTCTGAGACGCCAGCAAATAGTCCCAGGCGATTGGGAAGGATGTCATGGCTGCCAGCATGAAAAGCAGCACGGAGGTCAGGAAGGATGAAGAGAGAGAGAATGCGAGTCAGATGAGAGGAGATCACTTAACCCTCTAGGGGTAGCAGGTTCTGCAATGCCTGCTGTGCAATTTTATATTTTAACTGAAAACTAGGGTTACCATTCGTCCGGATTCCCCCGGACATGTCCGGATTTTTGAGCTAAAAATAGCGTCCGGGGGGAATTTGTAAATGTCCAGACTTCCCCCCCTCCCCCCATGCAGAGCGCGCGTGGCTAACAGGGCAGCCGGCCGGATGGTGCCACTTACATGGGGCTCCGACACCTGGAGAGCCCCTCCTCCTCTCCCCTGCAGCAGAGATCACTCCCTCCCTCCATTCGCAGATCGCCTCCGGCAGTCTGGAGCTCCTCCCCCGCTCCTCCTCCCCTGCCAGCCAGCCTGCCGGGACGAACGGCTCAGGCCGTTCCTGAGCTAGCTCACAGAGACATTAGGCGAAGGCCGACAACAAGGGGGCCAGGGGGTCGGAGAAGGGGCAGGGAGGTTTTGGATGGGGCAGTCAAGAGACGGGGGGGGGGTCGGGAGTTCAGGGGGGGCTATCTGGGGGAGGGTGTGGATAAGGTTTTGGGCAGTCAGGGTACAGGTAGGGGGTAGG
>NW_020665097.1:2166687-2167293 GCF_002925995.2 Terrapene triunguis
CAGGGGGCAGGAGTGGGGAGAGGGATCGGAGCAGTCAATGGGACAGGGAGAAGAGGGGTTTAGATGGGTCAGGAGTTCTGAGGGGGGCTGTCAGGGGGTGGGGAGTGGTTGGATGGGGCGTGGGAGTCCCAGGGGTCTGTCTGGGGGTGGGGGGGTGGATAAGGGTTGGAGCAGTCAGGGTACAGGTAGGGGGTAGGGTCCTAGGGGGCCAGTTAGGATGGGGGGAGGGTCTCAGGAGGGGGCAGTCAGGGGACAAGAGGCAGGGAGGCTTAGGTAGGGGGTGGAGTCCTGGGGGGCAGTTAGGGGCAGGGGTCCCAGGAGGGGGCAGTCAGGGGACAAGGAGCGGGGGGGACGGTTGGGGATTCTGAGGCGGGCGGGAAGTGGGAGGGGCGGGGGCGGGGCTAGGGCAGGATGGGGCGGGGCTAGGGCGGGGCTTCTCCCGTCCTCTTTTTTGCTTGCTGAAATATGGTAACCCTAGCCCTGTAGCCTCTCCACAGCAGATCTCCTGGCTTTGCAGGTGTAACAGGCTATGGATCCTCAGGACAGCTGATCTTCCAGCCGCTGTGGCTTCCCTGTCCCTCCTCCTAAGCCCCATTGTCCAGGGAG
>NW_020665097.1:2187293-2201964 GCF_002925995.2 Terrapene triunguis
CACCTGGTTGCCAAGGGGCCCGATCCTGTATCCCTTAAGAGTGCTGGGGGCCCAGATTCTGGGCTCCTAAGTGGGGTCATGGGCTCCCCCTTCCATGATTGCAAAGTGTGAGGGTTTTTGGCTGGATAGTGGGGGGGGCAGAGCTGATCCTTGCCTGCCTTGTTACAAAGTTGGGGCCTGATCGTTAGCTAGCAGACCCAGGAGTGGGGGGGGGTATACAAATGTTGATCTTGCACCTCGTCCCCAATCTCCCTCTCCCCTCCCTTTGCAGGTGGAAGCTCCCTTTATACCAAAGTGCGAAGGCCCCGACGACACGAGTAACTTCGACAACTACGAGGAAGAGGAGATCCAGATCTCGATCACTGAGAAGTGCGCCAAGGAGTTTGCTGAGTTCTAGGGCCAGCACCCCCCAGGAGGGGGTGCACGGCGCAGGTGGGGGCGGGGTTGGATTTTGGTTTAATAGATAAATTATATATTTTATAAATACATGAGCGCTGTCAGGAGCGGAGGGGGAGAGCCCTGTGGTTAGCCCTGCCCCCAAAATCCCCCTTTCCCACAAAGAAGCTTGAGAGTCCCATCTGGAGGGTGGGGATATCATCCGCCCTGCCCCGGGAAACACGTCTGTGTCCTCCGACAAAACCTGTTTCTCTGGAAAACAGAAAACAACCCTCCCCCCCCAGCCCCCACTTCCTCTTTAACAGTGTACTTTCTTGTAAACATATTTGAAATAATTACCAATAAAGTTTTGTTTAAAAAAAAAAAAATCAGACTGGCGGGGGGGGTGTTCGGCTCTAGGGGACAATTGTTGTTGCTGTGATGAGCCGGGAGCTGTTCCTCTCCCCGGAGGCCCAAGGAGTTCAGGGATGTGGCGGGGGCGGGGGCGGCGGCTGCCATTAGTGGTACCTGAACTCGCCTGGAGTTGGAAGCTCAAAGGAACGAGTGTCTGCGCTTAAATGGGGAGGTGGCGTCTGGTCAATGGATAAACGGGCATCGCAGGCAGCAGCGGAGAGGTTATTTTATCGCTGTGTCTGGCGGGGGGGCGACAGCTGTTGGAATGCCATGGCCAGGTGGTGCCCACAATTCGAGAAGGAAGTGAAAAATTGGAGAGGGGCAGAGAGTTGCCGTGAGAACGATTAAATTGGGGGGAACCCTGCCTTATGCTGAGACACCAGGAGCTTCTTAAAGCGAAGGTTAAGGGATGCCGTGATCCCTGTCTCGATATACCCAGGGGAATAACTGGGATAATAAGCTAGTCCCTCAAGCAGACAAAGGTCTAAGGAGAGCCAGTGGCTGGAAGCTGAAACTAGGAACATTCAGACTGGAAAAAAGGGCACATTTTTAACCGGGGTGTAATTAGCCATTGGAACAATTCACCAAGCACCGTGGTGGATTCTTCATCACTGTTTAAATCGAGATGGGAGGTTTTTCTAAACAACCTGCTCCAATTCCAACAGGAGTTGATTCAGGGAAGTCCTGTGGCCTGTGTTACGCAGGTCAGACGAGGTGCTCCCAGTGGTCCTGTCTGAATCGATAATCTAGCCATTTCTGAGGCCGGGGCAGGAGAGGTGAACAGCCAGGCCGACCCCGGTGTGCAGCAATGTAGTGCACTAGCAGCGGGGGGATTGCCAGAAGCAGAATACTTCCATCTAAATGTGGCTATGTGCACACCTTCCTTATTGCAGGGATCAGGTAATGAGATGCCAGCTAATTCCTGTGAATGAAAGGCAGTTTATCAGGAATAAAATGTAAGTGATGAGCCTTTCTGTACAGCCCCTTGCACAAGGGGGTTCCAAGTGCGATCGGGCTGGAAACCGATTGTGTTTTGTTAAGGAATTGAAGGGTTTCAAATTTGTTCCCATTCTACATTGGAGTGAGTCAGAGCAGGACCTTGAACCTGGGTCTTCCACAGCAGAGATGAGTGTCCAAAACACTGGGTTACTGGTGGGGTGGGGGGGTCTCGTTTTGACCTGAGAAACCTTTCATTGAAACCAATCTATCCCTGAAAAGTTTTGTTGTCTATAAAGCTGCATTTTCTGGCAATAAAACTCCTGCCCAGCTCTGCCTCGGGCCGCCACGGCCTGTACAAAGGAGCACAGCTGCAATTTTTTAATGTAACCTTCATATTGTTACTCGAAGCAACCTTTGTGCTTTGGGCACAAGGCTGACACTATTTGTGTGTGGGGATTTTTTTTTTCTCTTAAAGTACCAGTCACCAAATCATGCAAGTTTGATTAAAAAGCAATCGGGGCTTGTCTGCATGGGGAAATCTGACTGGAGTCGCTATGTGCTACTGTAGCTCTTTCAGTTAATTTCCTCAGGTGGAAAAACCCTCCCTGTCTCGCCCTCTTCACTGCAGAGAAAAGCTTGAACCAGGTGACCTTTTAAAAGTCCCCATAGCAGGAAGTGAATAAAAACACCCTGCCAGGTATTTATAAAATCTCATGATTGTGACGCCAATCTCAAGATTTGGTTTGAGGCCCATCATTATTTTTTACCAGTTGGGGTTGGCATCACTGCAGCTATGGGAGCAAGCAAATAGCCTTCCTAGTTTGCCCAGTTTCCGCTTTGCAGCATTTTCTCTGGTCTCTGTTGCTGTCTGTCTATGGGCAGATCTCCCTGTTTGTTTGGTGTGGGTCTTGAATGAGTGGGGGGCCTAAAAAGGGAAAAATAGGTGTAATAATTGGCAGAGGATTTTGGGGTGGGGCGGGCATTGACCCTAAACTACTTTTAGTTCTTCTTCAAGTTCTTGCTCATATCAATTCCAATTAGGTGTGTGCGTGCAGTGTGCACGATCATCGGAAGATTTTTACCCTAGCAACACTCGGTGGGTCGGCTGAGGTGCCCCCTGGAGTGGCGCGCTTATGGTGCTGGATATATGCCCCTGCCGACCCAGCGCCCCCTCAGTTCCTTCTTACCGCCCGTGACGAACATTGGAACTGTGGAGCGCAGCTAGCTCTTCTCCACTCTCCCTAGCATTTGTTGTTCGTACGTGTTAAGAGTTCTCATTAGAAAGGAGCGGGACTCTAGACTGAAGCAGCTCCTCATGGAGGCGGCACTTAGCTCGGTCCCTTCCACTTCGCAGGACCCGGCACTGTCATGGTCGGTGCGGAGTGCCCCAGCAGTGGTCCGGCACCGCGTTTGGACTCGTCGAAAGATGCGCGCCAGACCTCCACGGCGCCTCCACCACCACGGCGCCGGTCCCTGTCTCTGAGTCAAAGGAAGAAGCATCCCAAACAGGTGACGACTGCTTCCAGCTCGCCGGCGCCTCCCGCACCGCAGCCAGAGCTGCGTCCGTTGCCGGAGTGCGTGGGACAACTAGCGGCCCCGGCGCCATCGACTCCAGCACCGCAAGGGCCGTCAAGTCCAGCGCCTGTGAGCTCCCTGGGGCGCACTGTGGTTGAGCTAGGACTGCCTTCTACACCGGAGACCTTCTCAACAGCGCGGGACTTGATCGCTTCCAAACCCGCCCTCCTTCCCCTCTGTTGGAGTAGCCGGCAAGAAGGAACTGAGGGGGTGCTGGGTCGGCAAGGGCATATATCCGGCGCCATAAGCGTGCGCCACTCCAGGGGGTGCCTCAGCCGACCCACTGAGTGTTGCTAGGGTAAAAATCTTCTGACGATCGTGCACACGGCGCGCGCACACCTAATTGGAATGGATATGAGCAACACATCTCGAAGAACAACAGTTACAAAGGTGAGTAACCGTCTTTTCTGTTGGAGAAAAACAAGTTTTTACTTTGAGTTTGAAGCAACAAGCCAGAGGCAGCGTTATTTTTGAATAATTGCAATTGCTTGGGAGAGTACACGGGGCAGGTCTTTGTTAAAAAAAAACAATGAAGGCAACTTTTATACCTTTTATTACATATAATAATGAGCAACAGCTGCATTTTTGTTATACTTTTTTGGGATATTTTATTTTTTTATTAATTTTTGCTACAGTTTACATTTTATTTTTATTTAACATAAGGTCAAAACAGTATTTTTTACTGTTTGTTTTTATTTCCTTTTTTGCTTTATACCCGTCTAGGCCTTTACGTTTTGCATTAATAGAGTCAGTGTCAGCTTGACTTTGTTAGCTTGACTTTTGCTTTATTTCTAGAGACTAAGACTTTTATGTTCAAATTTCCTTTATTCCTTTTTTTTACTTGCACACTCCCCCCTTTTGTGCTTCCAGCACAACTATTAATTTAAAACTTTTCTTTTTATTAAATTTTATATTTTTGATTTTAAATTAAAAGGCTTAGCCTTTGGGATTTTAGTTGAATGCAACGACAATGCATGGTTAGTATGAACATGGAAGGTGGTAGTATTATGTTTTTTACAACAACAATAACATAATTTGAAACTAAACAATAATACTAAAAGCATTAACATTTTTATTGTAACAATATGATGGGGTTGTTGTATGGCTTTAGTTACAGAACACAATACATTATATTTAGTACATAAAGTAGACACTCTATAGGCTATATGAAAAGCATACTTTTTAATTTAATATATGTTTTGGAGCATATGAAATTTTTTTTGTAATTTAGAAATTTTTTGGACTTTTGGTAGGAGTGAAAGCAAATTTTGGAACTGATTAGGTACGAAGGCAGTTTAATTAAAGGGTATTTGAAACTTAAGGGCTGATTGTAAAATTTTATTTGCAGGCCAATAAATGATATTATTGCCTGCTGTGGTGGTGAGATTAAAATGTATGTCTTGCAAAGTGGTGGCCTTAACATATACACAGCTATTATTTGCTTGAAAAAGCAGGTGTCCTGTCAAGGTAGTTTTTTGTTTTATACTTTTTTAACAAATATTGTTATGAACAGTGACAACTTTTTTGGGCTTTAGTTTACATACACACTGAAGCTGTGGGGGTTCTAACAGCCAAAGTGTTTATTGATTTTTCTATTTTTATTTAATGTTGGGTGTTATTTTAGGAGCACTGACTATAAATTGGTTAGGCATACCAACTAGTTTAATTTTTTTAATGTTTTGGTGAATTATTTAATTTTACATGCATTTTTGTTATGGACCCAGCAGGATTTGGTATGTGGGAGCCCACGACCCTTTAATTGATTCGTATGCTTGGAAAGAGCATTGCGAATGTTTGCTGTTTCTCATTATTATATGTAATAAAAGGTATAAAAGTTGCCTTCATTGTTTTTTTTAACGAAGACCTGCCCCGTGTACTCTCCCAAGCAATTGCAATTGTTCAAAAATAAAGCTGCCTCTGGCTTGTTGCTTCAAACTCAGAGCAAGGACTCGTTTTTCTCCAACAATTTGGTGCCGTGACTCAGATGGCAAACACCCAGCTGGAACAGCGACAAACTACTCCGGACTGTTCCCCTGCGAACCCCATGGCGCCATGATAGAGGTAAAAAAACTTTTGAAATCTCTATTGGGGTGTGGCAGGAGGACTGCCCGGGGGCCCATCTGTCTCTTTGGGGCTCACGCCATCCAAACTTAGTGTTTTGCAACAAAATCAGATGCAGAGCGGTTCTGAGGAATTTGTTGCCGCCCTCAAGTAGGTTAGTAATTGTGGTTCTAAGGTCCTCAATAAGGTTAATGCACCGGTGCTAAGGGGTTTCTACTGCCTCAAAAATAAAAAAAATGTTGTATTAAGTCCAAACATAATGAATTATGGTTATTGTTAAATAAAATGCATCAACATATGGGAAATAAATGTGTATGTGTAAATAAATAAAAAAAAAGAAAGGGTATAAGCCGCTGACTAAGCTAACTCCAGCTGCCCCAGGGCTACCCCATGGGGAAGTTCTAAAAGCAAGGGGGGGTCCGCCGAACCTTGTGACCCAGCGGATAGGAATTTGCACCTTACTTATAAGCCACTGACCCCAGTGGACCCTTTTCCGGGAAGGTAAAAAAGTAAGAATTTTCTTTAGCTCATGAGCTGCTAAGCAGACAGGGCATTTCCCGGAGTGTGTGGGAAGTCCTTTCTAGCTTATGAGCCGCTGACCTAGCGGACAGGGTGCCCTCGCCAGAGAGTGTGAGACCTTTCTTTAGCTTATGAGCCGCTAGCAGACAGGACGCCCTCCCCGGCGGGTGTGATTGGAAAATGGATGGGGGACAGTCTAAAAAGAGTTCGCATCTGGTTTCGGAAAGAAGGTCGGTAGGTGTAGCGGCTCATTGATGTGGAATGAGGAATGCACCTTTGGAAGAAATTTAGGGCGTAATCTAAGGGTAACCTTGTCCTCGAAAAATAGCGTATATGGTGGATCTACGTGCTAAAGTGGGAATGTTGTTTTCTAGGCCCTCGACCAAAACTTCAAATGTGCTTATTAGTTGGAGGGGGCTGAGACGTTACCGAAGAATTGGGACGACGACGCTGGTATCTGGGTCTCTGACGTTGCTGTTGTTGTTGTTGCTCCTGTGATCTATGGAAGTGCTGTGTATATGCGGGGTAGCGTGGACGGTGGTAAGGTTGATATCTATATTGTCACCTTCTGGTCGCAGGGGTTTGGATTCCTAAGGACCGGAGGGTTGCCCTTGAGTCCTTCATTGAATGAAGTACGTCGTTTCTGGCGGAAGCAAAGAGTTTGTCGCTGTCAAAGGGAAGATCTTCAATGGTGTTCTGGACCCCTTGGGGAAAGGAAGAGGAGGAGAGCCATGAACCTCGGTGCATGACCACTGCAGTGGCAGTGGAGCTTGCTGCAGTATTGGCCACTTGAAGAGCGGTACGTGATATGATTTGTCCCTCGGAAACTAGAGCTGTGAATTGTTGCTTCTTTTCTTCTGGAATGTCATCAATAAAATCCATGAATTTGTAGTAGTTTTTGTGGTCGTATTTTGCAAGAACTGCAGTATAATTAGCAATACGAATTTGTAGCATTGAAGATGCATATACTTTACGTCCAAGGGGTGGACCGGGGATACTGCTGTTTAGTCTTTTGGTTGGCTGCGTCTACTACCAACGAGTTTGGCGCTGGATGGGTAAAAAGGAATTCAGAGCCCTTAGAAGGGATGAAGTACTTGCGATCCACTCGTTTACAGGTAGGTAGGCTTGTAGTGGTAGTCTGCCAGCTGGCCTTAGCAGGTTCTACAAGGGCTGCGTTGATTGGTAATGCAACCCTAGAGGAAGAAGAGGGCTGTAGGATGTCCGTTAACTCATGCTGTTGTTCAGGAATGTCCTCCAAGTTAATTCTCAACTCACTGGCAACTCTTTTAAAAAGGTCTTAAAATTTTGAGAAGTCATCCGAAGATGTTGAGGGAGGGGGAAGTAAGGCTTCCTCAAGCGTTACGTCCGGGTCTACTGGAATAGGAGTACTTTAACACCATAAAACTACTGGCCACAAAACTTCGCAACAGTCCCCAGGTCACTGCCCGAGACTGCCTACAACGACTAGGTCACATGGCCTCGTGCACTTTCGTGGTCCAAATGCATGACTGTACATGAGGTGCTTCCAAGCTTGGTTGGCCACGGTTGTGACAATGCTGCCTGGTGTCTTGCGTCAGTGGCAGGTTCGTGAGCTGGTGGTGGTAGGCAGGTGTTGCGCCTGGTTGAGGTGGAGTAGCGAGTGTGTTCTCGAGGATACGATGTCCATGGGGCTCAATATTGCCACGGTGGTGGGAAGGGCATAGGTGGTGCAATCCAGGGGTTCACACACCATGGGGCAGGATCCTGAGAGTAGGACAAGGTAATTTTTCTATGACCTCTGTTGACTGGGGTCTGAGGATGGGAGACTTGATACGGTGAAAAATCCCCCTGTGGTCCAGCTTCCTCATCACTGGAGGAAGGCTGTCTAGACCCTGAGTCAGCATTTGGAGAGAAGTAGGGGTGACTGCAGGATAGGTGACATGAGCAGGTCCCTTGACTGAGTAAATTGCCGTGCTGAGGCTCCTGTGTGAGGTGAAGGCTGTGCAGGAGGAATCTACTGTGAGGAAAAATTCCGCTGCACCGGTGTTTTGAGGCTTGACTCACTGCCGATCAGCTCAGCGGGTGTTGGTGGCGGAGCCGGTGCCGGGAGATCAATATCAGCCTGCGGGGGGGTCAGGCATGCCGTGATATGTCGGCACCGCATCCGTCGCGGTGCCGAACGGTGCCAGAAGAGAGGCAGGCAGCTAGAAGCCTGAAGCCTCGGCACTGGATCTTTGTTCTGTCGCCGCAGGTGGGTTTTGGGCGGCGCCGGAGGAGCTCGGCGCGTCAAACGTGCTCAAGCAGGGAAACACCGGGAGGGAAGCAGTAGACCTGCCCGGAGAAGTCTTATCCCGCAAGGTTTCCTTTGTGGGTGACAGAAGGTGCCCTTTCTTTGAAGTTTTCTTGTGCTTCTTTGAGGCGGGGGTGGGGGGGGGGGACTGTGGCGGGCAGCGGAGCCGGAGTCAGCGCCTGGGTCTGAAGCTGACCCTAGGGATTTCTGAAGGAGGAGCAGTTTCAGTCTAAGCTCCCTGTCCTTCCGTGCCCTGGAACTAAGTTTACTGCAGTGGGCACATTTTGGGGGGAGGTGGGTCTCCGCCAAACATTTTATACATTTTGAGTGGCCAGCTGACAGAGGGTTCGACTCCTTGCAGGTAGAGCAGCGCTTAAAGGCTGGGGAGCCAGGCATGTCAGAAGCGGCTGCAGCTGACAGGAATGAAGAAAAATTTTTTTTTTCTTTTTAAAGAGAAAATGGTAACTAACTACGACTAACAACAAACTAACTAACTAGAAGGGTAATTGTAACGAGGAAGAAAGTTCTTAACGAGTCTGCTGAGCTCCGTCTCAGGTTGGGGACGGTAGAGAAGGAACTGAGGAGACCAGCCGCGCATGCGTGCTATTAAGGTACACTCAGAGCGGGGGGGCAGGCTCTGCGCATGCGTGGCTGGTACGAGTACAGTACTGCTGCAAAAATCTCCGAGCGAAGGCGCAGGGACTCACCAACACCTGGAGTGGAGCACCAACAGGGACATCTCTCGAAGAAGAATCTGCCCTTTTTTCCAGTCTGAATGTTTCTAGTTTCAGCTTCCAGCCACTGGCTCTCCTTAGGCTCCTAGTGGGACTAGCTCATTATCAGAGAGTTATTCCCCTAGGTACATCGAGACAGGGATCACGGCACCCCTTAACCTTCGCTTTAAGAAGCTCCTTGCATCTCAGCATAAGGCAGGTTCCCCCCCAGTTAATCGTTCTCACGGCAACTCTCTGCCCCTCTCCCATTTTTTACCTTCCTTCTCGAATTGTGGGTGCCAGACCTGGCCATGGCATTCCAGCAGCCGTCGCCTCCCTACCAGACACAACGATAAAATAACCTCTTCGCTGCTGCTTGTGATGCCCATTTATCCATCGACCAGATGCCACCTCCCCATTTAAGCGCGGACACCTGTCCCTTTGGGGCTTCCAACTCTAGGCGAGTTCAGGTACCACTAATGGCAGCCGCCACACACCTCCTCCCCCCCCCCGCCCCCGCCACATCCCTGAACTCCTTGGGCCTCCGGGGAGAGGAACAGCTCCCAGCTCATCACAGCAACGACAACTGTCCCCTAGAGCTGAACAGCCCACACGCCAGTCTGATTTTTTTTCTTTTAAACAAAACTTTATTGGTAATTATTTCAAATATGTTTACAACAAAGCACACTGTTAAAGAGGAAGTGGGGGCTGGGGGGGGGTTGTTTTGTTTTTTCCAGTGAAACAAGTTTTATCGGAGGACACAGATGTCTTTCCGGGGGGTGGGTGCGGATGATATCCTCACCCTCTAGATGGGACATTCAATCTTCTTTGTGGGAAAGGGGGATTTTGGGGGGAGGGCTAGCCACAGGTCCCCCCTCCCCCCGCCCCCGCTCCTGACAGCGCTCATGTATTTATAATAAATATAATTTATTTATGAAACCAAAATCCAATCCCACCCCCACCTGCTCCACGGGTGCCCTCCCCGGGGGGGACCACTGGCCCTAGAACTCAGCAAACTCCTTGGCAAACTTCTCAGTGATTGAGACCCGGATCTCCTCTTCCTCTTAGTCATTGAAGTTACTCGTGTTGCCGGGGCCTTTGCACTTTGGTATAAAGGGAGGGGAGGGGAAGGTTGGGGATGAGGCGAGGGATCAACATTTGTATACCCCCCCACACACACTCCTGGGTCTGCTAGGGGCGCATGATCAGGCCCCAACTTTATAACAAGGCAGGCAAGAATCAGCCGCCCCCCCCCCACTATCCAGCCAGAAACCCTCACACTTTGCAATCATGGAAGGGGGAGCCCATGACCCTGCTTAGGAGCCCAGAATCAGGGCCCCAAGCATTCTTAAGGGATACAGGATCGGGCCCCTTAGCAACCAGGTGAGGGATGCAGAATCAGCGCCTCCTCAAGCCCCCTTTTATCTAGCCAGAACCCCCTCCTCTCACTTTGCAATCAGGGAAGGGCAGGGGGTCATGACACTATTGGTGGAGAATGCAATGGGGGAGCAAGCATAGACTCCACGATTATTATAAAAACTGGTGTGCACACCACCAGCTTTAGTTAGCCGGACACTATAGGAAAAAGATTGGAAATTTTCAATTGATTAACCACATAAACTTGGAAGGCAATAGGAGCCTAGGTCTGAATATTATTGAATAGTAAAATTGCTCTTTCGGGAGTTGTAAGTTGCTCTTTCAGGAGTTGAATAGTAAAATTGCTCTTCTAGGAGTCAGTGGGTTATAGCGATTGATATTTATCAATTTGGTTGTGTGTTGCGGTTGGTGGTTGCACAATTGTTAGGGGAAATGTTTAAGACGACACAGTCTAAAGATATCCTTAAAGAAAAACCGGGAACATTGTCTTTTGTACAAGAACCCACACCCTTTAAACAAGTACTATAGAGGTTTGGACACAGCCCGTGGACTGAAGGGGGCTGGGAGATGTCTGTACCATTTCAGATGTAGAGGATAGGCTTGCATGGTATATAATCCTATACTCGCCTACTCCGACTAAAAGGGATTCAGCAGCACTCTGGCTTTTGTGGGACGCATGCAGGGATTTATACTCCCGCTTGGCATCCTGCCAGGAGGAGAATGCCTCCCTGCATGAAAGGCTCACTCATATGGAGAAAGAGGCAGAAAGATGGAAAGTGATAGCGACAGGGGTGCAAAGCCAGTTAGACCCTCTCAGGGATGCAATCAGGGAGGGCAAACAGGAAGAAAAAAGGTTGGAGGAACAGGTTGGGGAAAAGGAAAAAATAGAAAAAGAAACTCAAGTATTGCAGGGCATGATAAAGAGGTTAACCATAGAGCAAAGTAAAGCTCTCCCCGCTAATCACAGCCAATGCGAATCCCTTATCGAGCACCTTAAACAAAGGCTGGGATTTGCGAACCGCCAGATAGCAGCGGTGCCGGCAGGAGGGTGGGACTTTGATCCCCACAGTGATGTCCCTGAGTGGGAGGATGCCCCGTGGGAATCTAGCGAGGGCTGGGAAAGAGAGCTACGGAGCTGCAATCCTGACCCCCGGCGGCCCGTTGCAGCCATTAACAGAATTACTGTAACAGAAACAGACACAGCTGCAGGGACAACCGCAGCCACTACAACTGTCCCCCTATCAGCAACAGATCGCCAAGCAATGGCAAAAATGCTTGGCCCCCTTAGCCGGGAAAATGTCTCAAAATGGACTCTGCATTCGCTACAATTGGCAAGCAGAGAAAATTGAACAGTCCCTGAGTTAAACGCCTCATGACTGCCTGTGCGGCCCCAGAATTACAGGGAGTCATTGCTCGAGTGATAAGAGAAAACAGGGAGAACGATACTTTCCTACCCCTGTTTGTAAGCCTAGGGGAACAAATGGGTCACCGCCATCTAATGATACAGGCGGCCAGCATGATGCAGCAGCCTAATGAAGACCCCGAAGGGGACCTATCCCGCTGGGGACTAATGCAGGCCATGGCAGGCAGCAGGGGCGGCTCTATGTTTTTCGCCGCCCCAAGCACGGCAGGCAGGTGGCTTTCGGCGGCGCGTCTGCGGGAGCTCCGCTGGTAACGCGGATTCGGCGGCATGCCTGCGGGAGGTTCACTGGTCCCGCGGCTAGCCGCTGCCAAATTGCTGCCGAAGCTGCGGGACTGGCGGACCTCCCGCAGGCATTCCGCCGAACTGCTGCCCTCACGGCGACCGGAAGGCCGCCCCCCGCGGCTTGCCGCCCCAGGCACGTGCTTGGTGCGCTGGTGCCTGGAGCCGCCCCTGGCAGGCAGCACCCGCCCTGAAAATGCCCAAGGAGCACCCGCAAATAACCCCGACACCGTAGCATACGGTACAAATGCCCTAAGGGACTGTGCTGTGACTCTTCTCCCTTACTGTGCCAATACGCTCGGCGTATGGGCGCCCACCCAGCCTGCTAGCATGACTGAGCAAGATCTGATCACACAGATCACCACTCCTTCTGGCCCCGCACGCCAAATAAAAAAGGAAAGCGCTCCCTTTGTGGCTGCGCTCGAGCAAATAACTGACTCAAATGAGAGCGGCAGTGTGGGAACAGGGGGCTCCCGAGGTCGCTACCGCGGACGGGGGAATCATAAGCAAGGGGGACATTGTTCACCTTCAAACCCCCGTCCTTCTCAAAATAATGGTTTCCAAAGACATGAAAGTGAGGGACAAAAGTCCTATGATTCCCAGATCCGCCGATTGGCTTGGCGGGCGGTAATGCGCCAAGGAGGTGATTGGGAGCACTGGGATGGAGCCCCAACCCGAGATTTAGTCCAAGAAGCCCTGAAAACACAAGAGAATCAGGGGCCTGTAACTAGCATAGCCACAAGTGCCCCCCCCAGCAATCAGAATTGGGGGGGCCTGCTGGACACGAGCACCCCACCTCATATAGGAGCGCAACAATGGGGGTTCATCGGTAACATGTCATGGGATTCTGGAGGGAGACCGTACATTTATGTCCAGCAGGAGAATCGCGCTTCTACGCTAGCTTTAATTGATACCTTCGCCGCTGTCTCTTTGATTAAAACCGCTCCACAGGCAGGGGAGAAAGCGAAGCAAGTCACTTTGAAATCTTTTCAAGGAAAGCCAAGTACGGGCTGGGAATGGGCACAGGTCCCATTTTCAATACAAGGTTTTGAAACAAAAGGGGACTTAATTCAGACCCCTGACATGACTGAGGACATTATTTTAGGAGCAGATTGGCTGTATCATAACAACATAATAATCGATTTACCTGGGGGCATATTACGGAAACTAGAAATCCCCTCGGACTGCTCTGAACAGGGGAAGCGGGATAGCATTGGAACCAAAGGGGGAGGGAAACGTGTTTCTCCCTCACTGCAGAGCAAGCCGGGGAGTGGCGCTCAAAATTCCCCACAGGCTGGCCACAAAGCAAAACAGACTGTGGAAAGATCAACGCCTGTGTTAAAATTGTAGGGGAACCAGTACCCCCTCAAAAACAATATCCCTACCCAAAGGAAGCAGCAACCCAACTGATACAGATTGTACAGGACTTGGAACAACAGGGAGTTATTAGAAAAACTAACTCTCCTTTTAACTCTCCTGTGTGGCCAGTTTTAAAGGCAGACGGGAGGTCCTGGCGGTTAACTATAGACTATAGAAGGGTTAATAAAGGATCTGTACCCATGGCTCCAATTGTATCAGATATGACACAGGTTATACAGAAAGTACAAGCCACCTCCAAATACTTCTCAGGGATCGATTTGGCTAACTGCTTTTTTGCCATACCCCTACACCCAGAGTCACAGGATAGGTTTGCATTCACCATAAAACACCAATAATTTGCGTTTTGTCGATTACCACAAGGTTTTCAAGATTCCCCCACTATTGCACACCGACATGTAGTAGATATGTCAGCAGGAAAGACCGTTTGTCTTCTCCTATGTAGACAATATTCTGATTTTTGGGGAAACCAAGGAACAAGTCCAGAAACTTACTGAACACGTTTTGGCATTCATCCAAGAAACAGGGTTTAAAGTAAACTTAGAGAAAGCACAACTGGTGCAACCACAGGTCACCTACTTAGGTCTAGTGATGGGGAAGGAGGGGAGGCAGGTGGAGCAGCGCAAGGTGAAAGTGGTACTGAATATCTCCGCCCCTACCGATGTCACTCTTTGCGAGTTCTGCTGGGTGGGGTCACTTTCCTACAGCCACATATTTATAAATATGCAGAGGTCACACTTCCCTTATGGAAGTTATTAAAGAAAAAGACCCAATGGGAATGGGGACCAGAACAAGAGTCCGCCTTAAATACCTTCAAGCAAAAGGCTGTCACAGCCCCGGCTTTCCCCAATGAGTCAAAGCCCTTCTTTATCAGACTAGCTGCAAATGAGGTTGCATTAGTAGCTACTCTCTTGCAAAACAACGAGGAAGGCAAACTAGTGCCGGTAGCATATGAGTCTAAAAAACTTCAAGGTGCTGAGTTAAATTTTGATCCTTGTGAGTGTGAATGTTTAGCAGCCGTTTGGGCAATCCAGCCCTTTGAGCCTCTCCCGAGCACAGCACCTACCACAATTCAAAATACTCAGCCCCCCCTCAAATCTATCTTATCCGGCAAACAGATAGGGAGTAAGGTCTCCAATACACGCATGGCTCAATGGACCCTCATTCTGGTTAATAAAGGGGTCATAATCGAAACAGTATCTAAGCCTGATTTATTGACTCACGCTTTAATTAAAAAAGGGATTAAACATGAATGTCTCAAGGTTACTTTAGAACAACAAATTGCACTGGTGGGGGCAGGGGCGGCTCTATGCATTTTGCCGCCCCAAGCACGGCAGTCAGGTGGCTTTC
>NW_020665097.1:2201974-2205365 GCF_002925995.2 Terrapene triunguis
GCCTAATTGCCACCGAAGCCGTGGGACCAGCGGACCTCCCGCAGGCACGCCGCCGAAGGCTCCCTGACTGCCGCCCCCACAGCGACCGACAGGCCGCCCCCCGTGGCTTGCCGCCCCAGGCACGCGCTTGCTGCGCTGGTGCCTGGAGCCGCCCCTGGCTGGAGGTACCCCCCTTAAGGAATTTAGACACAGTAGGGCAGGAGAAGCAGATCTGGTTTGCTGGTGGCAGCTCAGTCGTAATTAAGGGAAAACGGTGTATTAAATATGCTGCCATCAGCCTAGAGGAGGAAGTGATTCAAGGGTGTTTGGATCATGGCTCACAACATGCAGAAGCTCCCAGACCAGGCCATATCTCTGCAGACAGTGATTTGTGGGTGACAGGCACCCAGGACTGGATGTTTGCCTGGCAAGGCAATAACTGGAAGGGAGCAGATGGGAAGGAGAGAGCGCACCTAGCAGAATGGAAATGGATCCATTCTGGGGTGACAAGGACCCCCAATCCGTTACAGCCCAGAGCAGAGAGCTAAGCACTGAAGCCACGTGGAGCAGTGATCCCCTGCTATCGCCCGGCAGCATAACAGAGCCCTTGTCACTAGAAGCCAGAAACGCGCGTGTGAGCACATTTCCGAGACCCTGCTGCCATCTAGCGACGTGAGTAATAATTGCAGCCGAACTCCGGGGAAAACGGAACGCCAGGGGCTGATTAACGTGGCACATCAGTTCATGCCTGAGGGGACAGAAGGGATCTTAAGAAGGCGAAGGCAGGTAGCAGACTGGGGAGGTGTGGAGGATGATGTGAGAACAGGGGTGCAAAATTGTGTGCCCGGTGCAAAGGACAAAGCTCGTCCCCCGCACTGGCAACCAAAGATGCATCGGAGACGGCTGGTACCATGGCCTAGAATGCAGATGGATTTTATTGATAAGTGGCCTAGAAGCAAAGAAGGATTCCAGTATTTGTTGGTTATTATAGATTCATTTTCAGGCTGGGTGGAAGCATTCCCCACTAGGGATAATAGTGCTACAACTGCAGCTAAAAAGCTCTTCACTGAAGTGGTTGTGCAGATATGGAACCCCAGCGGTTATAGACTCAGGGAAGTGCCTTTGTGGGGCAAATTTTCACCATGATGTTACAAGCCCTAGGGATCACCCAGAAATTCCACGTTCCATACCGACCCCAGTCCTCTGGCCAGGTAGAGAGAATGAATCGCACTATTAAAAAGGCACTGCGAAAAGTAGTAAACCATACTGATAAGGACTGGCCTGAGAAACTACCTCTAATCTTAGCTGCCATTCGCAGTAGTGACAGGCTGAGAACTAAGATCCAGCCATACCAGATTCTTTTTGGACAACCAATGAAGTTAATGATTGATCCTGAACACCCAGAGGATCATCCTACAGCAACCCAGAATGATTATTTCCAACGGTTAAAACAATTACAGGAGGATAAAACCACATTACAGCACAGGATCAATCAGGCTATTGAACATGTGAATGAGACAATGCAAAAACAAAGAACCAAATGAACCCACTTTATGGGAAGTTGGAAATCGGGTAATGTATTTAAAATTGGGTAAGAAGGATCACACCTTAGAATCTAAATGGGTAGGTCCATATTCCATAGTTGACCATCTCAGCCCTCTGGTATACCGTATTGAGAAAGATGGTAAACTTAAATGGGTACATGTATCCCAGATAAAACTCTTTTCTTAATAGCATGTGCTTCATCCCTTTTAGGGGTCACTGTCATCGGATCCTGTATAAGGAATCTGGAAAGCTTCAGCGGATTGCCTCCAACTGGAATATTGGTGTCATCAACTAATTAACAATTTTATTTCCCTCTCAAAACCTGCACAAGCATTGACAGGGGAACACCGGTGGAAGCTGATTGAAGGACACAACAAAGATGTTACTATTTTGGGGGTTCCTGGCACAATTATTCACTTTAGGAACATCCAATGTGCATTGGGGAATCCAGTGGTTTAATTTCACCACTGGAAACCAGATCCAAATTGTACCAATATCTAACCATACGTTACATGGGCCCTTTGAATTACTTACACTACACGTCTGGGAAAACATCACATCCTATGACCACGATTGTATGTTCGAGGTTAGCTCACCTACCCAGCCTATAACAGATTACAATCATCATTGTCACCTGTCCTTCCTGGATATCAGACATCCCCACCCTTTAAACCAGGACCCCTAGAGACTCGACAATAACAGTCTGGGTGAATGAAACCAAATTGGTAGGAAATACAACAGTGCTGTTTTTAAATGGTCCACAACCCACAAAAGTACCTCATTCTCATTTGCTTAAGATGCAGCCTCCCATAGAGGTACAAGTGGCGCCACTAAGTGTAACCCTACAACTTTCAATAAACTGGACCAGGAATCATTTGACTCTGACTCGGCCAGAATGTGCACACTATAGCTCACCCCTGTTTGAAGCATGGTTCAGATCCTTACAGCCAGAACATCCCTTCCCCCGTCAGCGACAAGGGATAACAGATACTTCATTAGGAGGTATAGGGACAGGGACCGGAATTCTAAATTCAGTAAACCTAGAAGCATTAAAAAATAAGGCCAGTGTGGTAGAAGCATTGCATCATCCTATCGTACAAGGGCAAGAGCACCAGGTCGCTGAATTGGTACCAACTGGGGTAGACACAATGAACTTGCAATGGCAGACTTGGGAACGTGTTAACCAGGCATTCTGGGCTCAATACGCCACCATGAGGGACATAGCAAATAAAACGGCATTAGCCTTGTGGTGTTCTGAACAACAATGATTAGCGATTATGCTGACAGAAAGGGAAATGGATTGGGTACGAGCTAAAGATATGACAGTCTTAACTCCTCTGCTGACAAAACATAAAATAACCTCTTCCTTCCTTATGTTTCTGGATGGTACAAGGCCCTGGAATCGAATGGATACACATCGACCCTCACGGGGCACATCACTATACAAGTAATACGGGTCCAGCCTCACAAACATAAAGTTACTCTGTGGCCATTCATAGCCCCCCCAGTTCTCCAGGGCAGACATCCTTGGGCTCCTCGGTTGGTGGGAACCTATTTGAACGAACAAGGGGAAATCATAGACCATCGCTTGTGTACAAGGTGGACTGCACAACAATGGGTATGTCCTACCTTACCGAAATTAGAAGAGCCCTGCTCCTTACAACATAAATGTCTGGCAACCTGTTACTGGGATGAACTAGATAACAGTACCACAAAAGTGTATTTTGATAGAAAAAGTTGTGTCTGTGCCTGTGGTGGAGCGGCTGCCCCAACCCTATGAGAGATGGGGCTAGGGCAGGCCAGAGTGGCTGCGTAGATGGTGTGACGGGTTGGATCACAGAAACCCCCTTGGGAGCTGCCACCCGAT
>NW_020665097.1:2205375-2208584 GCF_002925995.2 Terrapene triunguis
GATTCCAAACCATCCTTAATGGCCCACACTCTACATAATTACAATAGGCCCTCAGAGTTATGTTTTATATTTCTAGTTTTAGATACAAGAGTGGTACATTTATACAAATCAGATGATCATACTCAGTAGATTATGCACTTTGTAATGATACCTTACAAGAGACCTTTTGCACGGAGCATATCCCAGTTGCATTATATTCACTTATTGTCAAATTTTTATAAAACTATCCCAGTTACATTATATTCACTTATATTTTTATAAAACCATATAGACTGCACAACGTCACAGATGGGTAGCCAATCGGGGAGGGCCTGTGGGAGAGCCAATCAGGGCTGAGCAGGAGGTGGCCAATCAGGGCCAGGCTCAGCCCTATATAAAGGCTGCCCAGGAGCAGAGCAGGCAGTCACACCCAGACTTTCAAGGGAGAAGGTCTGTCTTCTGAGCGAAGGAGACCAGCACCATGGACAGCGCAGTGGTGGGCAGGCTCGGGGGCGGGGGGGAGTAGAGGACAGCTCCAGCCCAATACGTGCCCGAGACGTGAGGGGCTAGACTTCAGGTTGCGGTTGGCCCATGCGGCAGGAGCAAGCAGAAAGCCTGTCGTTAAAAGCACACACACACCCCAGAAGGGGGTGAGGTCAGACTAGGGGCACTGCTGGAGGGCAGTGACCAGAAGTGAACGTCGCCGAGCAGGGAGCAATGCGGGTCCAGATACCAACGGGAGAGCAGACGAAGGGCAAGACACCACACGCAGAAGGTGCTCCAGGACTGGACAGAGCTAATTCCCTGCGCAACCAGCAGGAGGCGCCAGTGGTGGTGAGTATTTACCCCGTCACGGTGCCATTGGATTAGAGGAGCTTGTGTGGCAAGATAAGTACATCTCAGAACCGCCAGTAGAACAGTGTATGTGTAATATAACTATGTTAAAAACTCCCACCTTAACCTATTACTTCCCAACTCATGAGGATAAAAGAACTAACACACTGGATACCAGTAATATTCTAGACTTGAACGTCTCTTTGGGGGTCAATTGGACAAGTCTATACAAACTAATGAAGAGAAATAAACAAATTAGCCAACTGACTGAAACCACACGGACCCAGGTTCAGACATGCAGTTTGGCTATTTTACATCGGGGATTTGAAATATTAAGAGTATCTGCACAAGCAGAACAAATCACGATGCACCATTGGTATGATATTCTTAAAGGATGGTCCCCCTCTTGGTCTTCAACTTTAAAAAGTATGTGACACCCAATTGTTTCCTTTATTCTGACAAGCTTAATGTTCATTTGTAATGTGTGGCATGTGCTGTTGGATGAAAAGTCTGTATTTTAAACTGAAACCACAAGCTCACATTGTTTCCCAATATATAGCCTTGAAACAATTACATAAAGTGTGACCCATTCAATACCCCTGGATTGAAGGGTCAAAAGGGGGACAACGTAGAACTGATCAATGAAATTGTTTTTAATTGTTCACTTTATTAATGTAACATCATAAGTAAAACTTTTAGGAATGAAACAACATTTATTCATAAAACCGGTTACCCCAATAACTGGCTAATTGATAATTAAGCCGCTTGTTGAGCTCCCGCGGTTCGCGCTCATTAAGTTGCTGCTCAGTTCAATTAAGCCGCTTGTTAAGAGCCACAGCTGTTCAGCCCACTGCCCTTGTATGTTTCACTGTCGATCCAATTCCTGCTTAAATCACTGAGACTTGCACTGTTTCAGTATTGTAACTTCTGTTCACTGTTTGCCATATTGTAATTCAAACTCCATTTTAAAACGCTCACTCCATTTTGTAAGGGCTTGCTGCAACCTTCATTTTTTTGCAACACCCTGCTGTCTTCTTCTTAGTTTAGTTTAGCTGTGTGAATGAGGGATGTATGGATGATGGAATCAACCTCCAGCCCCAGCCTGTCCTGATGGAATAGAGTTCAAACACCAATGGCTGAAGATGCAGACAACAGCCCCAACAAAGTAAGAAGAGTCCACCCTAAAAAGAAAAGAACAAGGGTACAATAGAAAGAAGATCAAAGCCAGGTCCGAGGCTGAAAGTCACGTCTGCAATTGACGGGTGATCAATCACACCGAACCCAGAGGCAGTGTGGCACAGCAAAAGCTATAGATTCTTGATTCAAACTAAAGCCTATAAAACGATGGGTGAGATGGAAGACTTTGGGTAATGTTCTGCTGCCAACATGGAAGGGCATCGGTGCATGCCCAACAGAGACCCAGTCCTTCCTTGTTCCCGGCTTTCCTGGCCAGTTAGCCGCTACGATCCCAAGCTGTGAAATCAAGCCATGAACTCAAGCTATGTTTAGGACTGGTAACTATCCAGCAGCTGCAGAACATTTGGGGTGTGTGTGTGTGTGTGTGTATGTGTGTGTGTGTGTGTGTGTGTATATATATATATATATATATATAAATAAAAAGTATTAGGTATCAACTAGTGGTTATAGATCACATTTTTATCATAATAAACGTGGCATCTTTGCCTTATCCCCTGAAACGATCCTGTGTAGTTTTGTCTACATAACACAGATTACTGTGTGGCTGTTTACACACCTGCTGTGTCACTCCCCAGACATAGCTGCATTTCGGTGCTGGGTGAACTATCCCCACACAGAGTTGCTGTGTGACTGTTACACAGCTGCCATGTGCCACCCCAGAGGTGGCTGGATTTAAATGCTAGAAGAATTGATACCTGGACCCACCTCTTGGGGTTTGTGAGACTTCACCCCTTTGTGTGTGTGAAGGCTCTGAGGTGTAGCAAGCAAAGGGGTGCGGGAAGCACTCTTACCCTTTGCCACGTCTTGGGCTTGGGACAACGAATCTGGACGAGTCGGGTAGCTAAATAGATGGTTAGGTACAGGATAGACAGATAGAGAGTGGGGGGCGATGGATAGAAGAGGTGTATGTGGATGGATGGAGGGGAGGGGGAATGGATAGAGGGTGTGGGGATGGGTGCGGATGTTTGAAGATGAATAGAGGGGATGGATGGATGGGGTGGGGGATGGACAGAGGGGTGTGGATGGAGGGATGGATGTATGGGGTCGGTGGGGATGGATGGAGGGATGGGATGGGTGGAGGATGGATAGAGGAGGTAGGGATGGGGGGGTTATAGATCGATGGATGGGGTCTGTGGTGATGGATAGAGGGGGTGGGGATGGGTGGGGGAATTTGAAGATGAATAGAGGGGATGGATGGA
>NW_020665097.1:2268584-2287764 GCF_002925995.2 Terrapene triunguis
CTCCCCGCTCCCCCCGGGGCCCCGCTCCCCCCCACACTCACCGCTCTCCAGCTCGCCGCCCTTCTTGGCCGTGGCCGCGTTGCCCATCGCGGCGCTGGGGCCCGGGCGGGGCCGGCTGCGGCTCCCGCTGCCCCCGCTGCTCCCTCCGGCGCCCGCTGCCCGCAGGAGGCTCGGCTGGGCCCGGCCAGGCCCCGATCCCCCCCCGCCGCCAGGCGGAGCCGCCGAGACCGGTATCGCCTCCCCTCCCCCCGCGGCGGCGGCTCCTCGGGCTCCGGACCCCGCCCCAGCCCCGCGCACCATTGGCCGCCGCCGCCGCCAGCCGCCCGCGCGAGCCCGGCGCCAATTGGCCGAGCAGGGCACCCCGCCGCACCATTGGCCGACTGCCGTGACGTGCGACGCTCCCCGCTGCTCCCTCGACGTCGCCCCGGCCCTGACTGGGCCCGTTCGCCTCGGCCGGCCGATTTCATTGGCCGACGGCCACGTTTAGCCCCGCCCCTGGCCGCTGATTGGCCTCGGAGGGCTGAGGTCGCAGCGTTCTATATTTAGAACGTCGGGCCGGCCAACGTTCGAAAGAATGTTCAACGTGAGGGGCGGGGCCGTGGGAGGAAAGGGGCGGAGCCTGGGAGGTAAACGCGGGGGAGGCAAGGAGAGAGGGACAGAGATCTAGACCCATGGGGTGAGGGTGGCATGGGGCCAGGGGAAGGGGTCTAGGAACTACCCTGGGGTGGCATAGGGACAAAGGATGAGGCCTAGGAACCACCCTGGGGTGGCATAGGAATGGGCAGCGGGTCAGGAATCATCCTGGGGTGGTATGGGGACAGGGAAGTGGGGCTAGGAGGCAGCGTGGGGGGTCATGAGGACAGGGAGTGTAGGCGTGACAGAGCCATTTCAGACTGACAGGGAGCCAGCAGAGGAGGGGTCCACGGGGTGCCCCATTTGTGGGTGTTGTCCAGGCGCACCCTGGTGGCCCCTCCCCCTTCACTCAGCCTTTCTTGGCGGGGGGGTTGAGCAGCTGACACCTTAGGCCTGGGAAGAGGAACTGCTGTTAGTTTTACCTGGCCTGCTGAGATCTGCTGCCTCTCCAGCTCCTGCCCCTGGGATGTGCTTCCCTGACCCTGCTGTTTTAATAAGCATCGTTCCTCAAAGGACACACAACTGGGGGCCAGTCAGCATCTGGGCTTCTGCTGTGGTGCAGCCCCCGGGGGGGGGGGCAAGGTTCTCCTCCCTGGGCCTGTTCCCCGACTGTGAGCCCCTCACAGCAGCACCCAGCCCACTAGGGCCCCAATCTCTGTCAGGGGCCCATAGGTGCTATTCTAGTACAAATAAATAGTTTGGTGGGTCCTCAGTCCCAGACTCAGAGCCTCTACAACTTGAGTGAGTCTAAGTCCCACTAGGTGGGAGCTGCAACAGATTCTAATGCTCTGAGGATTGGATGGGGGGCAGGGGGAGACCCAACACATAGGAAAGAGGGGCTCTTCATCTACACCCCACAATGCACCATCAGGGTGATGATATGGGGGGGAGGGGCAGGAGGAGGGAGAGATTTCCCTAGCCCTGTCCCCCCCCCCCCACACACACCTGACTCTCAAACAGGTCTACCAAGCAATTTGTCTTTGTCTTTCACATGATGTGGATGGCAGGTATTTCCCAGGGCAGGATCACCCCCTTTGCCTGAACCCTCATTTCAGATCACACTAGACATATATCCCCCACCCCATGAACAAGTATAAACTTAGCTAACTTCATCAAGGAGCCTTTGCCCTGCTGCCACTTGTCTGTTTTGAGAAAGCATCTGTTTAAACAGAAGTAGGATCCCCCCCCCCCTTGGAGTCCCTGCCCGGTCACTGCAGCACCCCCTCCCTAGCATGGGGATTTAACACACCCAAAGGAAAGAACACTTGTGGGATTCCCTTGATAAGACATTAGCAACATAGCAAATTACTGTTCAAGCCACATAGTTGTCACTGAGGACAGAAATTTGCCCTGCTGATCCTGATCCAGCAAGCTGATTGGCATGGGCAGAGCAACTGCTACAACTGAGATTGGGGCCCCGCTGTGCCAGGTGCTGTACTTCCACACACGCCCCAGAGAGCTCTATACAGGCTGCTGCTGGGAGCCACAATAGAATCCAGCTCCCCCCTTTCTCTCAAGAAAGGCTGGTCCCATAGTTAAAGCACAGGGCAGGGACTGTATGTTTCTCACGGCCAGTGCAGCACCCATGATTCCAGCTGCAGCCTGGAGTTGCTACTGCAATATTAAATGAATTGCTTAAGCGGTAATATTTTAGTGTCACCAACTCTTGTAATTGTAGGGTGACAAGCGGGATAGTTGATGTTTAAAGCCCCTGCTCCTGGACTCGTGGGATTATGCAAGAAGCTCAGCTTTTAGTTTCTGGCCTTCATTGCTGCAGAGAGAAGGTTGAAAAACATGACCTCTAAAGTCTCAAAAAAAAAAAAAAACCACCACAGCAGGAAAAACAATAAACATCACACTTTATTTTAAAGAAGCTCATGGGGGTTTTTTAAGCTAAGCTCACCCTTTTGAATGCTTGCAGTTAGCAATACTTTTCCCTTGACACTGCTTAGTGCGCCGGGCTTTCTAAAAGCAACTCCTCCGTTTAATAGAAGCTGCATCTTCCCAATGAGGGGGCTGGTCAACTCTCCCACTCAGGAGAAAGGAAAGAGACAGGCACAAAATAATAACTGGAAAGCAAAGTCAGACCACCAAAACATTGTGCTTGATGGTAGACGGGATGTGCAGCCGGCAGCCGTGGTGAAGTTATGTCCACGTGGCTCTCTCCCTCACTCCTTCCCCTGCTCGCAGCCTGGGAAAACCGTGCCCTGATCTAAAGTCAAATTGATTTGCACACAGAATGACCTAGGAGGCAAATCGACTTTTAGATCAAGATAGCAAACCCGTGCAGCTGCTGCAAGGCTGCATAGGTCCATTGACGGCAGTAGAGCCGCAGTAGTTGAAGAACTGATCCAAAGGTTCCAGTGGAGCCATGTCTGATTTACAGCAGCGTGGGATTTGGCCCAGACTTTAATAGGAAATGAAGGTCGAAATTAGGCAGTTTAACCTCAAAAGGGGATTTTGCAAAAGCTCTGAATTGATTCAATTTTGAAACATTAAATCAATACAAGATGGGTTTTTAGGAAGCCTGCTGGAATGAAAGTGAACTCGCTGGTTTCAGCTTATCCCTGCAGCCAAACACAGCCTGGGCTTGGGAAAGGAAGTGAAACTGACAAGAAAAAGTGTGACCTTGCGGGTTAGGTTGAGGGACAAAAGAGCGTAGCAAACAGCACCACCTCTGAGAAGAAAGTTTGATCTAAGAGACAGGTGCGATTAGCTGAGGGCAGGCCAGTGGGGTTTTAAAGATAGATGGGCTGCAGAACTTGAGGTACATATTGGTTATGCTTAAGGGGCCTAAATCTCCCTCTTCAACAGAGCCCTTCCCAGCTGTGGTAATGCCTAGGAGGCTAGACACAAAAGACCATCCCTACCACAAGCAGCTTAGTCTAGTATTACCATCATACAAATGACATTGATCCCCCTCTGCAAAAAAAAAAATACATATATAACAAATCACACCCAAAGAACCCCCTAGCCCTGAGTTTTGCCCCCACACTAGAGAACTAGAGCTCCCATGAAGCCCACTAGGGACTTTACATGGAAGATGCTCAGACCCTATGGGACTGAGTGGCTGTTTATGTGGTGTGAGACAGAGACGGCAATTTCCTGCAATATTCTTGAGAAGTTTGTTTATTATTGGGGGCTGGGGTTGTATATAACCTCTCTGGGAGCAGATGTGACAGAGATGAGACTGGGAAGTTCAAAAGACTATTAAAAATATGCCAGACAACTATGGACTGTTGGGACAATACATTGAAAGTGGATTTCCTGGAGAATCCCTAGAAGGGAACGTTAATGCAAATTTTCCCAACTCCAGTTATTCAAAAACCCAGCTTTGTGTGGAAAAGGGCAGCGTCTGCTGATGACCTGCCACAGAAGGCCAAGAGCAAAGGCCAAAGCTGTGTAAAGAATTAGCTGATCAGCCCAGCCTGGGTTCCTGATCTAAGATGGATGAAGTTGTAACCACTGGGGAAAAAAAGCTATTGTGGGGCTTTGAAGGACTAAAACCTGCCAGAGCCCCATGGTGGAGTTGGGGAGACCTCTGGTGAGGTTTTTAGCATGTGTGTAGATGCTTTTATTGTTTTCTCTGGAATGCTTTTCCCTTAAGAATAAACATGCTTGCTTAGAAGGAAGTGAGTGGCAACTTGCACCTGTGGGCAAGGCATTCGTCTCAGGCCTCAGCAGGAGCGGCGGCAGAAGGTCCCGCCCTGAAATGCCGCCCCCCAGAGGCGGCAGAAGGTCCCGTCGCCAAAATACTACCGCGGTCGCCGCCCCCCAAATTGTAGCACCCTAGGTGACCGCCTAGGTCACCTAATGGGTTGCACCGGCCCTGGGCCTTGGAGAGAAAGCCTCTGTGTTGCTGAGGACCGCACAGCATAACGCAGGGATCTGTGAAGCCTTGAAACCTTTGGTCAGGAGCAGGGCTGGTGCAAGGAAGTTTTGCGCCCTAGGCGAAACTTCCACCTTGCGCCCCCCCTCTCCGCCCTGCGGCAGCTCCCTGCCCCCCCCGCCTTGAGGCGCCCCCCGCCCGGGGAGCTGTGGGGCAGCTCCCCACCCCAGCTCACCTCTGCTCCGCCTCCTCCCCGAGCATGCTGCCCCCGCTCTAATTCCCCTCCCCTCCCAGGCTTGCAGCGCCAAACAGCTGATTGGCGCCGCAAGCGTGGGAGGCAGGAGAAGTGGAGAGGGAGTCTGAGCCGCACGTTTCAGCGCGCCACCGGCAGCCCAGCCCAGGAACACTAAAAAAAATTGGGGGGCACTGCTTTTTGGCACCCTCAAATCTTGGCGCCCTAGGCAATCGCCTAGTTTCCCTTAATGGTAGCACCGGCCCTGGTCAGGAGGGAGATTGATGTGGGTTTCCTCCAAAGAGAAGTGACAGCTGGCAGCCAGAAACCTAAAGTAGGGGCCCTTGGTGGGCCATGAAGAGGGAATACAGGCACAGTTGCCCTGAAACTGTGACTTGGTGTATGGAGGACTTTTTGGAGTTACAAGCTGTCATTTTAACAGGGTGGGGTTCCTGGTCCTGCTTGCAGGGTTTAAGGCTCCAAAGGGAAGCGTGCAAGCAGTCAGTCTAGAATGAACCAGCCTAGAACAAGGTGGGGTGAGTTATGCCTTGCTGCCTTGGGGAGCAGCCTGCTTCATCTCTCTCTCTGTTTGTAGAGTTCTGAATTCCAAGAAACAGTCACATTATGTTAGAACCTGGTGGCAAGACAATTTAGGTTTTTCTCTAATCTGTGTGTAAGATAGGAACATAAGTGTAAAACTCCAAAGGTAGATTCAGACATCTAACTATCACCTACATAAAATACCACCACCTAACGCTTATATAGCACCTTTCATCCATAAATCTCAAAGCACTGTGCAAAGGAAGTTTTCCCCATTTTACAGATGGGAAAACTGAGACACAGAAGGGCAGTGACTTGCCCAAGGTCACCCAGACGGCCAGCAGCAGTGCTGAGAATGGTAGCCAGGGCTCCTGTGTGGTCAGAGCACCACCACGCTGCTGGCTAAGAAGCAAGTCCGTTTCCATTATTCCTAAAATAAGCTAGCCTGACACTGCAAGGTGATCGGGCGTCAGGCTCGCAGCACTTGCACAGCAGTGTCTGATTTCTGTAGGGCGAGAGCTGCTCAGTGGTTTTAGACTGACCCACTAACACTGAGCTGCCTGCCAGAAAGAGGGGGGTGCTCTTTCTTTACAATGGAGGAAGGAAGTCTGAAGAGTTGGGGTACCCAGACCCCGCTAAATGCGGGAGTTTTCCTGCTTGATTTTCTCCTTGGGAATATCATTAGTGATCCAGCAGGAACAGCTTGAGGCCTCAACTGAGATCAGCGCCTGATTGTGCTAGGTGCTGCACATGCACCTAGTGAGAGAGAATCCCTGGCCCCAAAAGCTTCCCATCTAAATAGAAAGGGTAGAGGGTGGGTGGGGAACCAGGAACGCAGAAATGACGTGACCAAGATCACACAGCAGATCAGTGTCAGAGCTGGGAACAGTCCCCAGCTCTCCCCCTCTAGTGGCTGCTTGCTACTGCTGAGATAAGTCCTCCAGCGTGAGCATGGTGATTTCACAGCCCTCAATGGAACTGCATGTCGAATTCTAACAGTGACTTCTTTTTCCCCCCCAAGTGTCCATACGGCCATAGAGTCAAAGAGGCATTATAAAGTTTTGAGCAAGTGGGGAAAAAGTCACTTCCTCTTCTAACTTGTCTGGTTGCCCTAGCATGGCTTCTGCGATCTGACATTCTTGGCAGTTCTCTAGTTGCCCATACAGCCTTTCAGGAAAAATAAGTTAAGACAAAACCCGCATTCCTCATGTAAAGAGAAAGAGATCCTTCCGGCTGCCTGATGATCAGGAAGCAAAAACAAAGTAGAAATAGAAGAGGCAGTAAACCCATTCACCCCTGCTGTGTGGTTCACCTTTCGCGCAGCAAAGGGTGAGATTAAACACCCCGTTCTGTAGTACGGAAAGGTGACAAGTTCAGAACTGATCAAAGGAAATACGCCATTCCTCCCCACGTGATCTGGGGAACTTACTGCCACTGGATACTGAGCACAAGAGCTTAGCAGGATTATTATTACTTTAAAGATCAGACATTTATGTGGCTAATGAGACCATCCAGAGCGAGAACAAAGAAGATTTAAGCAGCAAACAAGAGATCTAAATCCTCCCAGGGTCATGAGCTAGCCTCTAAGTCTTGCAACTTCAGAGGATGCTTTGGTTATGCCATCAGCGCAGGGTACGTCCACCTTCCTCTTAAGCAGCTTGATGCTGGCCTGTCAGACAGGAAAATGGGCTGTATGGACCATGGGTCTGATCCCACGAAGGGAGTCAGGGAAGGAAGAGATGGAAGCAGAGATCTCGCCAAGAAGGGGAAATGCACTTTCCCTGCCTTGCTGGGAGTTCCTGGCTGCTGCTTGCCTGCCAAAGCACAGACAAAGGAAATTGCAGTGTTGGGGACGAGGCTCAGATTGGTAAATAAGCATTTGATTAAGGGCTCAGGCCGCTCCTCCTGTGCTGGAGGGCTGGTTCGGCGCCACCGGCGTGATTCCCATTAGACAAGATCAAAACAAACCGCAAACACAACACAAGGCAGCAATTTTCCTCCTCTGTCAGGGCTTGGTAGCTCCTGGCGGCTGCTCACTGAAGGCCTGATGCAAAGCACAGTGGAGGGAGTTTGTTCCCCATGCTGTCATCAACTCAGGCCCTTTCTTCATTCGTGGACGTTCTAGGGGCCTGGCTCAAGGGAATGCCTGGTGCAAGGAGGGAAGCAGGCAGAGATCGGTGGGTAGGGCAGGGTGCCCTGCCAGCCTACATCCCTCACAATCATGTGAAGCGAACCAAGCAGAGATTGGTGGCTAAGGATTTGCAGGCAGGGGCTCCCCGCCCACCTAAATCATCCGCCAACCTCAGCTGGGAGAACTACAGCCCAAGTTGCAGTCTCACGAGCCATCAGTGTTCAAGTCTCCACCGGCCTTGGCAGAGTCCTCCGGCAAAGCGAGGATCTGCTGTTTCACCCACCCCCACTCCCGGGGCACAAGAGGGCAGGGGTAGAATATGATGCCTCCAGCAGAGAGGGCCTGTTAATCCTTGCTTTCCCCTTTGTAGTTTACAGTGAAAGGTGAATTGCACTGTGCCACACTCAGAACTAGCCAGGCAGGGGGGTAGCCCAGCCCCGTGTCTTAACTGCTAGTCTATCCTTCCTCAGTCCTCGCACACACTTCCCTAGGACCCCATCGGGGCAGAAGAATGCATACATGGGATCAAGGCCTTCTTTCGGTCCACAGCAATTGTCTGTCATTAGCCAGAGTGATTCGTTAGTTCCTATAGCAGAGTAGATAATTAAGCCCATCTCAGCTCCTGCTGTGATATCCGATGCTTCAGAGGAAGCCGACTAACCTTTTTAATACACTCAGCTAGTGGGCTGTTGTTGCATAGATGGTGGTATCAGTCCTCTCCCTTGCTGGAAAACAAGCTTGTTAATTGCAACAGGAAATCCCTGGGGGGGGGGTGTGATTGGAAAGATGTGCAAGGAAAAAAAATGGGAAAAAATGGATGCTTGTCCCTAAATCCTCCCTCGGGCACCCAAAAACAGTTTCTTGTACAGCTTCGGGGCTAAAGCAAAGCATCAGAGAAAGTTCCAAAAATCCTCTAGCACAGAGTTTAGTCACGTTTACTGGACTCAGCCAGAGCTTTAAATACAAAGGCGACCTTGAAAGGATCCATATAAAATCAGGCGCGTTTCTTTTTTTGATGGAGAAGTCAGGCTTGAAAAGTTGGAAGTTTTACTGCTTGTTTTTTTTTTTTAAGCCTTAGAAATAATCAGAAACACTCAGCTGGGGCTTCCCCTGGTTTTGATTGAAGATCAGAGGAAAGTTTGTGACGGAGCCTCTTGAGAAGGAGACTTTAAAGAGGAATGCTTCCTCGCTGGAGGTTTCATTGATGTTCAGTAGGTGTTTACAAAACACCAAAGGGTCTGACACAGTTTAAGGTCTTGTCTATGCTGGGATCACATATCCAGGATGGGATGTTGTCTGACCATGCACTAGAAAGCCGCAGCTATTTACTGCTCAATTGTGCCAGGTGCTGTACAAACACTGAACAAGATTTTAAGATGTTCAGACACAGACCATCTAGATTTAAAAATGATCTAGTTAAACTGATGCAAAGCCCTAATGTAGACACACTTAAACCAGTTTAAAGCCTCACTCAGACAGATTTAGCCGGCACCGGAACATTGGCAAATTAAGCCATGTGTTTCCATTAGGGGTATGCCCTGGTTTAACGATAGAGTTCAAATCTCGTTAAGCTGGTGCACCTGTCTAGCATGCACCTGGCAGTCATGTACACCAGTGTGAGCTGGGGATGGTCATTGCCATTTTCATTTAGTGAGATAAGGTAGGTAGGTGAAGTAATATCTTGTAGTGGGCCAACTTCTGTTAGAGAGACAAGCTTTCGAGCCACAGAGCTCTAGATGCCGTGTGGCTCAAAGGCTTGTCTCTCTCACCAACAGTAGTTGATCTAATAAAAGATATTACCACACGCACCTTGTCTCTCTAATATCCCGGGACCAACATGGCTACGCCACCACTGCATGTTAATTTAGTAGCATTTTTACACTTCCCATGCACAAAGCACAGCTTTAAGGGAAAATCCAACCCCCAGACATGATTTGCACAATGGCTTTACACCCCTGGACTTGAGGTTTGCCCCGGTGGCAGCAACACCAGTGTGGACACAGCTCGCCAGCTCACCTTTCCCTCTCGTGATGAGCCTTTCGCCAGTTCTCCCACCTAGGCAGGAACTGAAATGTAACCTGGGAGACACAGGCAGAACACGCTTGGCAGCTGATGGATAAAGCATACAAGAGGGCACATGCCCAGGCCTCTGCAGGCTGCATTATTGTGGAGCCTAGAAGTCTCAACTGAGAGGCTGCACAGACAGAGTGTGCGACAGCCTCTGCCCCATACAGCTCACAGTCTAAATAGACAAAGAGTGGGAGGGGAAACTGAGGCACAGAGGGGTAAGGGGCTTGCCGAAGTTTACAGAGTCAGTGGCAGGACTAGGAATAGACCCCAGGACTCGTGTCCCATCCACCACGCCCATTTCTCAAACTTTGCAGGTTGGCAACCCCGTACCTGAAGTCAAAAATTTTCAAGACTCCCTCCCTCTCTCATGTTGACTATAAAGAATACAAAAAGCATTGCTGATGATAATGCTAAGCCCGCATGTGCGTGGAGAGGCTGGCAGGATACTTACCTTGAAGAGGACTGGTACATAGGTTGTCAGGGGGTGAGATTCTCTTTGCTTTAGACGGCAATAAGATTTTTCAGTCTCAGGACCCCCCACCCTCAGGGTCACCACTCACCAGCTGACAGACCGTATCGTACTGTGCTGCTGCATAGACCCCAGCCAGCAGCACCGTGACTATGAAGGAAGCGGGTGAGGCTGGGCTGCCAGGCCCCGCGCTGACGCCACGCCGTTTGCTCCAGTGCATGAGACAGCAAATCGTTCCAAGAGCTTTATTCCTATGTTGACTTAAGACACTTTCAATAGTTAAAATGAAAAAAAATATAAAAAAAAAAATGTATGCAAAGAAGACTCCTACCACATCAGAGAGGGAAACAGACAAGGTCAGAACAGGGCACTTCGGAACAGAACTGAACTAGCGAGTCCCCCAAATAATCTCTCTTTTCCCCCATGGAGGCTGGTGGAGGGCTCAAGATCCCAGCTGGGTTTGTAACTGGCCATTTACTCTAGAGAGCGACTAGGATCTCCATCCCACAGCCAGCTAGGCAGGGGCATGCTCCATTCCGGATCAGGCTGCAGATGTTTTCTAAGAGCAATGGATCAGTCCAGTGGAACAGAAGCAGGTTTCCTAGCGCAACACACCAGAGCAGTAGATGTTGCCAGAGCGGCATCATCACAGACTCTTCTTGAGGGTGAAGGAAGGAAGTCGATCCATCAGGAGGCTCTGATTCTAACGCACCCTAATGCGGATCAGATGGCTCTTTGCCACGTGGGGGTGCACACCTCCACCCCTGAGATCAAGCTATGTGATCACAAGGGCTCTGTACGTTGGTGCCCCTTCACCCCAGGAAGGGCTGTATACAGGAGAGGCCAGGAGAGATGCTGGAGCAAGCTGTGCCCCAGAGGAGCTGGTAGGATCATGATGTGCCATGGCTAGGATGATATGCTGTCTGATGCCCCCCTGGGGGAGGAGGGGGAAGAGGATTCAATCCTCCAGCTGGAGGGAGCTGCTCTAGAGTTATTGGGACGCTCCCAGGAGGAGGAACCCCCAGGCAGCAGAGCAGCAGCAGTGCTGCAAAGCCACAGTGGGCAGCATGGGGCTGGAGAGGAGAGCATACGACTGCCCAGCTAGAGACAGCGAAGGAGGGGTCTGACGGGGCCCGCCTCAACTGCGGCCAAGGATACCAGGCAGGTGCATGTCATGGCTGCAGCAGCCCTGGAAGAAGCAGAGCTGGGTCACCGCGGGAGTGGGGATGGTTCCCAAGGGAGCTGGCTCACATTCCCGGCAAGCCACCCAAGCCCCAGGGGCTCCCTGAGCTGATGACCTGATGCAGGGTGAGTGGGACTAAGTGCTTGTCTAGAGTGATTCCTACGGAGCCAGCGGTGATTGGTGCGGAGACAGAGGAAGTGGGGGAGGAGCCCAGCAGACCTACAGGTCCCATTCCTCCCTAGCCCAACTGCAAAGCAGGTGCCCGCAATCTCCTCACGCAGGCTAAGGGGAAGGGCCACAGTCAGACACCCCATTGGTTAGGAAGAGGCATTAACCCTTTAGTTACCCCACTAGAACATGTCCAGGTTTCCCCGCTGATACCACTTCCCCGTAGTACTTGGATGCAGCCCCCATGAAGCCAGTCAGATCCCTTTCCCCACGCAGTGGCTGTATCCTTGCGCTCCCGTGTCCAGGTCTGGCCGTGCCCCGGATCACATGCAGTCCATGGAGTTCTCAGGTAGGATGCCGAGGGCAGTGCCCGGCCCCTTGGCGGAGGTGCAGCTAGCAGACAGCACGCCCTCAGGCTCCGGGTCCACGTTCTCGATGTCCTCCATCTGGTCGCTGGGGCCGTCCCAGTTGATGTGGAAGCGGGTGACGCGGGGGTTGGAGGCCAGAATGTTCCTCTGCAGCTAAGCAGGGGGAGGAGGAATCAGACAGCTGCAGGGCTGGTTATACAGCCATCTGGGGCCTAGAGACACCTACCAGCCCCCCATGTTAAGGGGTAAGAAGTGGGCCCTTCCCTCAGAGAGCGTACCCTGGCCTAAGCCAGTTGAGATGGGAGGGTAGGACAGCGCTGGGATATAACCAGGAGTCAAGGCTTTTCTTCCTTAGCTTAGTAAAGGTCTAAAGCAGGGTTTCTCAAACTGGGGGTCAGGACCCCTCAGGGGGTCGCGAGGTTATTACATGGGGGTCGCAAACTGTTAGCCTCCATCCCAAACCCTGCTTTACCTCCAGCATTTATAATGGTGTTAAATATATAAAAAAAAGTGTTTTTAATTTATAAGAGGGGTCACACTCAGAGGCTTGCTATGTGAAAGGGGTCACCAGTAAAAAAGTTTGAGAGCCACTGGTCTAAAGTACCAGCAGCCTTGCTGTACAGAGGGGAAAACTGAGGCACAGCGTAGCAGGGAAGTAACTTGGGCAAGGGCATACAAGTCAGTCAGTGGCAGAGCCAGGAAGGGAACCCAGGTGCCCTGACTCCCAGTCCCCTAGCCAGGGACCTTGAGCCTCACCCTTTCCCTAGCCAGGCATGGACCAAGAGCTTGTAATGCTGCACTAGGGCTCAGAGCGTCAGAGAGCTCCCTGATCCTAGCCCCCCGTGAGGAGCTGGGTCAGACCAGGGCTCTGCAGTGGCAAGAGCCTCCTTGTCCAGAAGGCCCGAAGTGCCCCTTACAAAGACCCCATGGACAGGGCAGGGCGTGAGTCAAGAGCCCCCCCTCTGCCAGCTGCTCGTACCTGGGAGAAGTCTGGCTTGAGGGGTGGATTCTCCCGCAGCTCGGGGTCCGTGTACTCGTTGTTGACGTAGTAGCCCACGCGGATGAACTCTTGGCCCAGGTAGGTACAGGTGATGAGCACCACAGTTACCCCCACTGCATCGCTCTCAGGGATCAGGCTGGGGTTGGGGGCTTCGGCCTGGAAAAGAAGCGACATCCCCGCCCCCGGGGGGGGGGGAGATCAGAGAGCATGTCAGAGGGGGACCAGAGCCAGTCACATCGGTGAGTTTTTAAGGCCAGAAGGGATGACCAGATCACCCTGTATGACCCTCTCTCCATCACCAAGCCCAACTGCCCGGATCAAACCAAACTATGGGAGATCCAACGGTTGAATGCCACAGGAAAGTTTTTGGAAAGTGTAGGGGACAATTTCCTGGTGCAATTGCTGGAGGAACCAACTAGGGGCAGAGCTCTTCTTGACCTGCTGCTCACAAACCGGGAAGAATTAGTAGGGGAAGCAAAAGTGGATGGGAACCTGGGAGGCAGTGACCATGAGATGGTAGAGTTCAGGATCCTGACACAAGGAAGAAAGAAGAACAGCAGAATAAGGACCCTGGACTTCAGAAAAGCAGACTTTGACTCCCTCAGGGAACTGATGGGCAGGATCCCCTGGGAGAATAACATGAGAGGGAAAGGAGTCCAGGAGAGCTGGCTGTATTTTAAAGAATCCTTATTGAGGTTGCAGGAAAAAACCATCCCAATGTGTAGAAAGAATAGTAAATATGGCAGGCGACCAGCTTGGCTTAACAGTGAAATCCTTGCTGATCTTAAATGCAAGAAAGAAGCTTACAAGAAGTGGAAGATTGGACAAATGACCAGGGAGGAGTATAAAAATATTGCTCAGGCATGCAGGAGTGAAATCAGGAAGGCCAAAATCACACTTGGAGTTGCAGCTAGCAAGAGATGTTAAGAGTAACAAGAAGGGTTTCTTCAGGTATGTTAGCAACAAGAAGAAAGTCAAGGAAAGTGTGGGCCCCTTACTGAATGAGGGAGGCAACCTAGTGACAGAGGATGTGGAAAAAGCTAATGTACTCAATGCTTTTTTTGCCTCTGTCTTCACGAACAAGGTCAGCTGCCAGACTGCTGCACTGGGCAGCACAGCACAGCACACTGGTGACCAGCCCTCTGTGGAGAAAGAAGTGGTTCGGGATATTTTGAAAAACTGGACGAGCACAAGTCCATGGTGCTGGATGCGCTGCATCCGAGGGCGCTAAAGGAGTTGGCGGATGTGATTGCAAAGCCATTGGCCATTATCTTTGAAAACTCATGGCACTCGGGGGAGGTCCCGGATGACTGGAAAAAGGCTAATGTAGTGCCCATCTTTTAAAAAGGGAAGGAGGAGGATCCGGGGAACTACAGGCCAGTCAGCCTTACCTCAGTCTCTGGAAAAATCATGGAGCAGGTCCTCAAGGAATCCATTCTGAAGCACTTAGAGGAGAGGAAAGTGATCTGGAACAGTCAGCATGGATTCATGAAGGGCAAGTCATGCCTGACTAAACTAATTGCCTTCTATGAGGAGATAACTGGGTCTGCGGATGAGGGGAAAGCAGTGGATGTGTTATTCCTTGACTTTAGCAAAGCTTTTGATACAGTCTCCCACAGTATTCTTGCTGGCAAGTTAAAGAAGTATGGGCTGGATGAATGGACTATAAGGTGGATAGAAAGCTGGCTAGATCGTCGGGCTCAACGTGTAGTGATCAATGGCTCCATGTCTAGTTGGCAGCCGGTTTCAAGTGGAGTGCCCCAGGGGTCAGTCCTGGGCCCGGTTTTGTTCAATATCTTCATTAATGATCTGGAGGATGGCGTGGACTGCACTTTCAGCAAGTTTGCAGAGGACACTAAACTGGGAGGAGTGGTAGATACACTGGAGGGTAGGGATAGGATACAGAGGATTGGGCCAAAAGAAACCTGATGAGGTTCAACAAGGACAAGTGCAGAGTCCTGCACTTAGGATGGAAGAATCTCATTCACTGTTACAGACTAGGGACCGAATGGCTAGGCAGCAGTTCTGCAGAAAAGGACCTAGGGGTTACAGTGGATGAGAAGCTGGATATGAGTCAACAGTGTGCCCTTGTTGCCAAGAAGGCTAACGGCATTTTGGGCTGTATAAGTAGGGGCATTGCCAGCAGATGGAGGGACGTGATCATTCCCCTCTATTCGACATTGGTGAGGCCTCATCTGAAGTACTGTGTCCAGTTTTGGGCCCCACACTACAAGAAGGATTTGGAAAAATTGGAAAGAGTCCAGCGGAGGGCAACCAAAATGATTAGGGGGCTGGAGCACATGACTTATGAGGAGAGGCTGAGGGAACTGGGATTGTTTAGTCTGCAGAAGAGAAGAATGAGAGGGGATTTGCTAGCTGCTTTCAACTACCTGAAAGGGGGTTCCAAAGAGGATGGATCTAGACTGTTCTCAGTGGTACCAGATGACAGAACAAGGAGTAATGGTCTCCAGTTGCAGTGGGGGAGGTTTAGGTTGGATATTAGGAAACACTTTTTCACTAGGAGGGTGGTGAAGCACTGGAATGGGTTACACCTAGGGAGGTGGTGGAATCTCCTTCCTTAGAGGTTTTTAAGGTCAGGCTTGACAAAGCCCTGGCTGGGATGATTTAGTTGGGAATTGGTCCTGCTCTAAGCAGGGGGTTGGACTAGATGACCTCCTGAGGTCCCTTCCAACCCTGATATTCTATGATTCTATGGAAGAAAACAGGAGGGACGGAGGTGCTGGCGATGCCAAGGCCCCCGCAATGACCGGGAATTGATTTAGTGAGATCTAACCAGATGAGCCGAGCAGGGACCCCTGCTCCGCACTGAAGAGGAAGGCGAATAACCATCAAGGTCCCTGCCAATCTGCTGGGTGGGGAAGAGAGATTTCTTCCCGACCCCAAACCTGAAGATCAGTGTGATCCTGAGCATGGGAGCAAGACCCACCAGCCAAGCATCTGAGAAATCTGTACCCCCTCAGGGTCCCAGCCCACCCTGTCCACAGTCCGTCTCAAGCATCAGGGATTGACCACAGCTGAAGGACAAAAATAACCCTGAACCACGTTAGGGGGGAAAAATTCGCTTCCTGATTCCCACAGGTTAACATTCCTCTCTGCAGACATCACACTCGGAAGGATCTTCACCACCATAACAAGGCGTTGCCTATCTCCCCTGCCTCCCCACCCAAAAATACTGCTGCAGATTAAGGGTCCCCAGCTGCTTTGGTTGCATTTCATCCATCCAGTCGCTTCCTAGCCCAGACCAGGCTCTCTAGCCCCACCCACGACTCCCGCAGCTGCCTCTTACCTCAAACACAAACATGTGTCTCCCAGCTGGGACGGGCCCCACCAGAACAGAGTCGAGCACCTGGTCATACTCCTCACTCTCCGCAGAGCCCACATAGATGATCTTCCACTCCAGGTCTGAAAGGGAAGGGGAGCGCAGTGAGAATCGGCAGCAGCCCTTGAGTAATGCTGAGGAACCAATTCTGCTCTGGATTTACGCCAGCATAACTGAGCACAACACCCAGATTTACACCAATATGACTGACTGACCCTGACTCTTGTGTTCCCCAGCCAGAACTTAATTATCAGTGTCCCACAACCACCTACAAACTCCAACCCCTTTGTGCTGGGCACTGCCCAGACACGCTAGGACACCACCACAAAGCAGACAAGACAAAGGAAGGATTATTATGCCCTTTTACAGGGACACTGAGGCACGGCAAGCTTAAGGGACCTGTCCAAGATCAAACCGTCTCTGTGGCATGGCCCAGAACCAAATTCTGATCTCCTGAGTCCCCGGCAAACACCTCAAACATGAAACCATCCACTGAGCTGCAAACTCCTTTCCTTCCCTTCCTCCTGCCAACCCTTTTCTTCGAGGGATAGGGATCACAGGGGACCCCAGAAGGTTCGATTCTGTAGACCACCAACAAGAGATGGGAGACCGTTTGGCAAGAGGTGAGACCAAAGCACCGACCAGAGTCTCCGACAGGTGCAGCCCCAGTGGGAAGGGAGCCAGACTCTGTGACGAAGAGCAGACTTTGCTCTTTAAAGCTCATGAGAGATTTCCTGATTATGACCCAAGGCCAAGGGATCTTCTTAAGCATTGTCTGCACTCAAGGCTGCACCAGTTATGGCCAGAATGGTTTCATTACAAGCCCCCATCTGGCTGTCCAGTTCCATCTGCTGTTCCTTGTCTGATACTTAGATCGGAAGCTCTTTGGGGCTGGGGCTTCTTTTTTGTGGTTTGTACAGCGCCTGGCACAATGGGGTCCTGGGTCATGTTACCTCCTGGGTGCTCTTCATTTCATTTACATTAAGCTCAACTCTGGTTTTAAATCAAGTTAATCATCAGTGCTCCTTTGAATACAGGCACAGGCACTAGGGTTGCCAAGCTGTCCATTCAAAGGGATGAGTTTCAGCTCCGAGCAGGATCTGCCTTCTTTTGCCAAAGCCTGGTCCCCAAACCTAAGAGGCGCTCAGGCGTGTCTAAGCCTGAGCCAATGCCTGGCCTATGCCCCCATGCACAGACATCAAGCTAGAAGTGTGTATGGGCGGGCGGGCAGTTTCCACTTCCACACCCGAGGGAAGCGTGCCATGTAACATGTAAATACTTTCCAGGAGACTGGCTCAGGGCCGCCTTTGCCAGGCAGAGTGATGCCACACAGCAGGGGGAGTTTGGATTAAGGGGAATACATAGTTTCTCAAAACAAATCAGAAACAGCAGCTTTTCACATACAGAAGCTGTGTAATTTACAAGAGAGGGGATGCGTTCGCCAGAGATTACATAATAGGCTAGAGTAGCTTACTAACGCAGGGAAGCCTTCCCTGAGGAACAAACTGCGGCATATACCCTCAAGTCCCCTTCCCAGAATAGAGAGTAGTGAGGGACGATCCCACACAAGCTCCTAAGAGCAAGGAATTTCAGTCTGATGGAGGACTGATCCTTCCCTTCCCCGCAGTGCATTGGAAAGCTTATCCGATTGATTTGGCAGACAGGTTTCCCAGAGCAGCATGGCCCTTCCTGTTTGGAGAAAGATCCCCCCACAGGGCAAGCTGCAGCGTAAGGCAGGCCATGCAGCGGGTGGTGCTGCCCGTATCTGGATGATAGCCTCAGAGAAGATGGACGGTCCAACAGCTTGTCAGCGCTCCCGCTGCCCCCACTCAGCGGGGCTGTGCTCAGACTCTGCAAACAGCCTATTTTCAAACCGTAAAGCCAATGAGACATGCCAGTTTCTCAGCCCCAAAGACAGCAGAGAGATTAGGCTGCCGCCACTCCACAGCTTTGACACCCCCTGAAGTTAAGAGGCTCACCGCTTAGGCCATAAAGGGCTTTGCAAGCTACACTTTCCTGACAATACCGCTCTGCAGTCTGACGTCTCGCATTATCCTTGCACCCTCCGGAAAGTTTCTCTTCGACCCCTGGGCTCCTTTCTTCAGAGAGAGAAGCCGGCCTCCAGAGATGCCTCAGAAGCACTCAGATCTCTTGATACAATGGTTCTAAAACTGCAATCTAAGGGCCCTTTTCCTTGATGGGCTGTTTTAAGAAGGGACAGGAGGGGGGTTAGGGTCTTTTGGATAGGAAATCTTAATGGGGGAGGGCACATGAAGAACTGGAAACATCACTGCCAATATTCTACCTTTCAGCGCCATCGCTTCGCTGTGTTAAGTAATGTCTCATTCCCGTGTTTATCGCTGGCAAATATTCAACCCAGGAAGATTGGGCCAAATTAGTTCTGGCTACACCATGATCTGCAAAAGGCAGATGTTTCTGCCCCTAGGAGTCTCTACACCAGAAGGTTTATCTGGCCATGTGTGGCCTGCTTTTCAGAAACGCTGGGCACATGTGATTCTCACCCATCCGCAGCACCTCTCCTAATCAGAGCATAATGTACCATTTAAGCCTTGATGTTTATACAAACTGGCACCAAGCAAACAGAAATTTGCGAGCAGAATTCCCTGGGGCAGTCCGGTAAGAGTCTCATCCCCACTGATAAGGGGCATGGTGTGCTGGCCAGGTTAACAGGATAGTTCAGCTAAGTTACTTTAACGCCAGATCAGATGCAGAACCTGAGAGGTTTCCTCCACAGGCACCTGCTTTCGCCTCCCACTCACTTCCCCAGAGTGGCCCACGTCTAGCTCCTGCCTCAGCTCCTGGCTAGGCATTTACACCACTTTGGAGGCCTCTGAGGGGCTGACCCAGGCTGGAACCCTTTTAATAATGCCCAGCGTTTCTTGGCATTCACATGCTGCCCGCAGACAATCGCCAGTTAATCCCCCAGGAGGGCTGGGCAAGCACCAGCCCCCTCCCTGCTCCAGAGCTGGGGAAGGGACGCGCCCAGCACGGCAGCAGCCGAGAACAGAACCCAGGAGTCCTGGCTCCTGAACCAGGTGTCTCTACCCCCCCTCCCCCACTCCCTGGGGCAGAGGGGGGCAGGCACGGCCCATATCGGGGGAACAGCCTCGACTGCTCAGCCAGGCGCCCTGGGATCCGACCCCAACCCCGCAGGGCAGGTCCCCTGCCATGGACCCCCTCCCACCGGGGGGGGGGG
>NW_020665097.1:2287864-2290003 GCF_002925995.2 Terrapene triunguis
ATGGGAGTGAGGGGGACCCCCCCCCGGCACTGGAGTGAGGGGCGGGGCTATGGGGGGGCTCCCAGGGCTCATAGGTCCCAGGGCCGGAGCCGGAAGGTTCCCCCGTTGTCAGGGGCCGCTGGGCCGTAACGGGGCCAGGCCGGGGGGGGGAGGGGGTCCCGGCCGGCCCGGACTCACCGTGCGGCAGCGCCTCCCCGCACTCGAACTGCACCTGGAAGCGCAGCGGGCGGCCGAACGGGCTCGGGTTCTCCAGCACCGACACCCCCAGCACCGACACGCGGGACATGCCGCCGCCGGGACCCGAACCCGCCGCCGCTCGCCACAAAGCAGCCCCGCCGCCCGCCCGCGCGCGCTTGCCGCTGCCGCGCGCACAGCCCACCAATCGGCGCGCGTCACCCCACCAATCGCCGCACTTCGCGCCGGCACCAAGGCCCGCCCGGCCCGCTCACTTCCTGCCAATCGCCACGCCCTCCCCCTCATTCGCCAATCGGCTTGCCCGACTCCATCCCCGCCGGGAGCCGCCTGCGACCCATCCGCGTCCGCCTAACATTCCTCCCCGCCAATCAGCGCGAGCGGCAATTTTTGGGACACAGATGGCCAATAACCAGCCAGGTCGCTCGGACGAAGGAGGCGGGAGGACGGGGACGAGAGTCTGACCAATCAGAAGGGGAGATGAGGCAGAGGCTGTGTGTGTTTTTTTTGTTAATCGCCCGAAGCTTGGAGAACGCAACTGCCCGGCGGGGGGGGAGCCGGACTGCGCCAGTCCCGAGAGCTCGGCCGGCGCTGGGTGGACGGACAGAGGGCGATGGATGGACGGACGGACAGAGGGGGATGGATGGACGGACGGAGGGACAGAGGGGGGTGTCCGGGGATGGACGGACGGACAGAGGGCGATGGATGGACGGACGGACAGAGGGGGGGGGCCGGGGAGGGACGGAGGGACAGAGGGGGGTGGGGGGGAGGCTGGACAGAGCAAGGGGGGCCGTGGGGGCCGTGGATGGGACGTCTCACAGCGACGGAGCGGATGGGACCTCCCAGCCCTGAGTCCCAGGCAGGGGAACAAATCGCGAGGGGCAGGGGAGCCCCAGGTGTGCACCAGCTGACCCACAATGGGGGTGGAGGGTGAGCAGGGGGAAGCCAAGCGAGGGCTGATCAGGGGAGGGGGATGTTGGGGTGATGATTGGGAGAGTTGGGGGGCGTGGAAGAGGCCTTCCCCCCACCCTGCACTAGCAGAGACCGACTCGTCCCCTGCACCAGTCCCAGAGAACTCGGCTGGGGAGGTGGGCGGTGGGGCCCGCCCAGAGCTGGAGCTATGCTGGGAAGCAGGGTGACCCCAGAAAACCCGCCTGGCCCAGTCACGCCCAGCGGTCCGGGGTCAGGGGAGGGGGTAGAGCGGAGGGGGGACCTCAGGAAGGGGAGGCGGGGCTACGATCCAGACACCAGGGCCCCGCCTGAGTGTGGGCCTGGCGCCATGGAGCCACTGGTGCCATGGTAAACCCGGTACTGCCTGGGTGGGGCAGAGATCCAAGCAGGGGAGGGGGATCCATTGGGAGGGGCCCAGGGAGGGGTTGGGTGAGGGGCAGGGAGGGGTTGTGCTGGGTTGAGGGGAGGAGATCTTCCGGGGGGAGGGGGTGGAAGGAGGGGACCACTGGGGACAGGTGGGGGTGAGGAATCACGGGAGGGGTGAGAGAGTAATTGGACTGAGCCTGGGGTGGGGGACAGGATTGGGGGTGATTCTGGGTTGGGGCGCAGGGTCCAGGCTGGGTAACTCCCCCCATTGCCGACAGAGGGGCACTAGCAGCGCTGGGTGGGGACAGGGCAGGGCTAGCAGAGGGCTGCAGGTCAGGATTGAGGGGCACTGGTAGAACTGGGGGTGGGGGACTCCGGAAATTACCCCTGTAAAGGTGCCCTGAATGCTTGTCAGAGAAGCATGCTGGGAGTGGGGCTGTGAAGCCAGAGCCCAGCTCAAGGGCTCTGGGTCCCATTGGGCTCTTGGAACCGGTGGGTGACGGGGGGGGGCTGGCTTGGCTCTGGCTCCATGGGCCATTGGCTCCCAACGGGGCTGGCACGTGCTGTCTCCAGCCTCCCAGACTCCACCACCTGCAATTAACGATCTCATCTTCATTAGACACCGTTACA
>NW_020665097.1:2300003-2303588 GCF_002925995.2 Terrapene triunguis
GCAGGATGTGGGGGCAAATACTCAAGAATACCAGTGTCTAGAAAGAGGGTGTCATTTTGTGTCATTGCTCTAGAAAGCCACGTTACTGTGGGCTGCGACTCTAGAATCCCGCAGCATTTGGACCAGGCCTCCAGACCCACCACATTATTGTATCTAGAATGTCGTAGTGCTTGGTGCGACTGCTCTGGACCAGCCCTGTGTCTAGACACGACGCTAGAATGTCACAGCACTCGGGCTGATTATTCTGGAATGCCTCCATGCCTTGGGCCGTGACTCTAGAATATTGCCGGGTTTGGACCAAGCCTCCAGAACACAGTAGCGCTTTTGGGTTGCGGCTCTAGAACACCACATTGTTTGAAGCCCTGCCTCTAGAATGCCAGGGCACATGGAGACCCGTTACGAGAACTCTGCAGTACGTGGGCCCATTGTTCTAGAACATAGCAGCATCGTGCCCCGTGGCTCTAGAGCAGGGGTGGGCAAACTTTTTGGCCTGAGGGCCACATCTGGGTACGGAAATTGTATAGCGAGCCATGAATGCTCACGAAATTGGTGGTTGGGGTGCGGCAGGGGTGAGGGCTCCAGCTGGGGGTGCGGGCTCTGAGGTGGGGGTGGGGATGAGGGGTTGGGAGTGCAGGAGGGTGCTCCGGGCTGGGACCGAGGGGTTTGGAGGATGGGAAGGGGGTTAGGGCTTGGGTGGGGGGGGGGGGTGTGGGGGTGGGGGTTATGTGCAGGCTCCGGGCGGTGCTTACCTCAAGCAACTCCCAGAAGCAGCAGCATGTCACCCCTCCGGCTCCTACATGGAGGCGCAGCCAGGTGGCTCCTGGCCAATGGGAGCTGTGGGGGCAGCGTGCGGAGCCTCCTGGCTGCCGCTATGTGTAGGAGCCAGAGGGGGGACATGCCGCTGCTTCCGGGAGCCGCGCGGAGCGGGGCAAGCCCTGGACTCCGCTGCCCGGTGGGAGCTCAAGGGCCAGATTAAAATGTCTGCCCTGCTCTAGACCACCACCGTAAACGGGCTAATGGCTCTAGAATGCCATCCAGGCCTGTTTCTGTGACTCCCATCGCCCTTTCCTGTCTCTGCCCTACAAACGGTTCCCACCTCTCAGAAACAGGCAAAGGGGGGGAGGAAGGAATAGCTCCATTTGGAGGAGGAAAAATAATCCCAGCTTCTGACAGATGATATGTTAGTGATGGGCAGTGTGAGCAGGGAGGGGCACCGCAGGGGCAGGGGGAGGAGGATCCATTTCCTACAGATGCTGGCGAAATTCTGGGCTTGATTTTTGGTGCCTAGCTACTGACACAAGCCTGGCAATTAGCAGAGCTCCGAAACACTCCCGGGCTGCACAGCTCCCCACACACACCCACACAGTGAAGGAGGAGCCGGCGTCCTGGCCAAATGGCTGAACGGAGTCATTCTGGATCAAGCCCCAGCCAGGACTGATGTGGTCCAGTGGGTAGCACCTGGGGTAGGAGTCAGGACATTGGGGTTCTGGCTGGGCCGACTCTGGGCAAGCTGCCTCCTTTCTCTGTGCCTCAGTTTCCCCTCCCAAACAGTAGATTGTAAGATCTTTGGGGGCAGAGGCCGTCTCTCAGTATGTTTCTCTGCAGACAATGGGGCTCTGATCTCGGCTGGGGTCTGTGCAGCACCTGACACAATGGGGTCCTCATCTGGGGCTTTCTGTACAACACTGGGGACAAGGAAGCCCTGATTTCAGCTAGGGCCTCTAGGGTCTGGTGTGTTATTAATAACTCACAGTTTGGGAACACGCGACAGAGGGAGAATTATTCGGATGATGGTTTGGAATCATGATTGGCTTTCCGTGCTCTAGCTCAACCATCAGATATGGGCTGGAGGTAGGAATAGCTGGGCGGATTCTCTGGTGTCTGCTATACAGTGGGTCAGCCTGGAGGGCCTGAAAATCTAGGGATCTATGGATGTTACAAAGAGAAAGAGAAGGGAAATTCCTCCAGTACATTATTTGTTGCAAACTTTTGGCCCCGTTCTAGCAAGGACACTGTTACCCCCTCCCCCCCGACCGCCCCATTTCTGTGAGCAGGATGTCAGTTTTACGATGCATATGAAAGGCAGCACGGCTATTCCATGTTAGGGCATTGGGGTCAGCACTGACCGAGAGGGGAGAGGGTCCCCTGCTGAGCCCACACCCTGCTCCCTGCAGCACAGCGCCCCCTAGCACTGCACTGAGGCATTGGGGTCAGCGCTAACTGACAGAGGAGAGTGCCCCCTGCTGACCCCTCACCTCGCAGCACAGCACCCCCCCCCCATTCTTTTCCCTCTCTGTGCCTCCCCTGTGGCCAGGCATCCCTCGTGAAATGGCCGATCACGCGGTGCCGGTGGCTCGGCTTGTTCGGTTCCCCTCCTCCACCCTCGCTCTGTCTCATTTTCCCTCTATTTCTTCTTCTTTTTTTTCCCCCTCAAGAGAAAAAACGTTGCTCTCAGCACGAGAAAAAATAAATAGCCGTGAGCAGCATCTGAGACGGATGCAGGGAGCGGGGCGGCTGCAGAACATCCAGGGGAAGAGCTTAATGATATGATGCTTCCTCGCTAATGAACTTCTCTTTGTGTTCACACGCAGCCTGCTGTTCTAACTCCCCCTCCAGCCCCCCCAAGCAAACAGCCAGCCCTGCAGGTTTGCCTAGTGGCTATGGGGCTGCTTGGAGATTTGCCTTCAGCTCCCAGCTCTACTGCCACCTCCCTGTGTCTCCTCAGGCATGTCACTGCCTCCCTCTGTGCCTCAGTTTCCCCAGCTGCATCATGGGGTTAAGGAGCCTTCCTGTGTCTGCTTAGCTCTTTGGGGCCCAGCCTGTCTCTCGCTATGGCCAGGTCTGAGCCAGACACATTTTGTGGCTACAGCTCTAATGGCAAACTCCCCGTGACAGGGTCAGCTAGCCGCAGGCGCCTCCCTGTGGCCAGGCGTGGCGTGGCAGCTTGCTCTCTCTACCTGGGTCTCCTGCTGCTGGCTGCTTCACCTCTGTGGAGCAGCTAATCGGTGCTGGCTGGAACCGGAGCCTAGTGGTTAGTGGGTTGCATTTTCCAGAATGCAGACGCAGGGTGGCGGAGGAGCCTGGGACCCCCCACTCCACTGGGCAGCCCTCCCTGGGCCACGTCCTCCCCCCAGCCTGGTCAGCCCCCTCCTGAGCTGTCAGTTTCCCTTTAACGGCCACTTCCACCTGCGGTGGGGCAGGGTCGTCCGGGGCCGGTGCTGCTCTTTAACCCCTTCAGTCCCAGTGGGGGTTTAGTCACCCTGACACACTCCCCTGCTGGAGATGCAGAGAGCTCTTGTGCTGGTCTAGCTTATGCGAGAGATCCCGGGAGAGCCTAGAGGGCCAAGTCCCGGCTCTGAATCAAGCAGAGCAAGGAGCAGACCCTAGGTGAGTGCGCCGAGCGCTGGGGTAGGCGGGGACGCCCATTGCCTGCACTTTTGGGTGAAATATTGCCAAAGAGTCCAAACCTCCAGGCTTTGTTTTGTAAAATGGAATTCTTGTTTTCCACCCAGGGTCTGGGCAGCACCTGGCACAAGGGGGCCCTGATCTCGGTCGGGGTCTGTGCAGCACCCGGCACAAGGGGGC
>NW_020665097.1:2303598-2303921 GCF_002925995.2 Terrapene triunguis
GGCCCTGATCTCGGTCGGGGTCTGTGCAGCACCCGGCACAAGGGGGCCCTGATCTCGGTCGGGGCCTCTTGGTGTTACTGTAATACAGCGAATAAAGTGATGCTTCCTCTTATTCACAAACACTCCCCCCTCCCCAGGGAGCCAATCAGCTCTTTGCTCTGCACCTGTTGGAGTCACGGCTGGCAGCGCAAAGCGAGTGCAAACTGCTCTGAAATCGGTCTGATTAGAACCGACACCTCTTGTGCACTGGTCTAAATGACACCACAAGAGGGAGGAGTGCAGGGAGCCAGGGCTGGACCTGCCCAGAAACACACACACTGTAC
>NW_020665097.1:2303931-2317081 GCF_002925995.2 Terrapene triunguis
CTCACACACACGGCTCTACACACACACTGTACGCTCTCTGGGTTAGCACAGATGGTTCAACACACACACTGTATGCTGTAGTAACACATGCTGTACGCTGTGCTAACACACACGGCTCTACACACACACTGTACGCTTTGCTAACACACACAGCTCTATACACACACATACTGTACTCTGCTAACACACACATCTCTACACACACACACTACTCTGGACTCTCACACACAGCTCTACACACACACACACACACACACACACTGTATGCTGGGCTAACACACACAGCTCTACACACACACACTGTACACTTGGCTAACACACACAGCTCTACACACATGCTGTACGCTGTGCTAACACACAACCCTGCATACATACGCTGTACGCTGTGCTAACACACAGCTGTACATACACAGTGTAGGCTGTGTGCTCACATACAGCTCTGCAAAGACCCACACAGAGTTTATGGTGTGCTAACACACTGAGCTCTGCACACACACAGTGTTAACACACACAGCTCTGTGCACACACACATGCTGTACGCGATGCTAACACACAACCCTGCACACACACACACAGTACACTGTGCTAAAACACACCACTCTACACACACACACACACAGTGTTAACACACACAGCTCTGTGCACACACACACTACATGCTGTGCTAACACACAACCCTACACACACACGTATGCTGTGCTAACACACACAGCTCTACACACACAGTGGACCCCTGTGCACCTTGCCCTGGGTGTATTCCCGGGGCCTATGCTGACCCCTGCGCCTCTCTCCCAGCAGTGCCCAGCCCCCCCAGCAGTGCCCAGCCCCCCCAGCAGTGCCCGTTGTGGGGGGGGGGCGGCTGTGCTGGCGCAGGGCCCATGAATACTTGATGTCGCTCTCCGCGCTCATTGTTTTGCAGCTGAGGTGGAATTTGTCAAAGCTGGAATTTTAATATGAAAATAATAACCTGCAACGCAGCTAATTAATCCCTAATTAGGGGACGCGGCTGTGGGCTGCTCCTCGCTTTGGAGCAGGCAGCTGGGCTCTGGCTGGGGGGCGGGGGGCTGGGACGTCCCATCTCACCGGGCAGCTCCCGGCACTGACTCCCCAGATCACCCTCCCCCCCAAGCCCCTAGGTTAGGATCCAGGGCCAAACAAGGCCAAGCTCAGGGATCCTTGGGGGCCAGGTTGTTCTATTACGGGGGAGGGGGGGGCAGGACGGGGATGGGATGGGATGGGACCCAGGAGTCCTGGCTCTGGCTGGCGTTCCCCTGCCGAGCGAGGGCGGCCGCGTGGCCCCAGAACCTCCAGCTGCTGCAGCCCCTCCAGCTCTGCGCTCACTCCTGGGCAGCGAGGAGGCTACTGGGGGGCACATCCCAGAGTCCTCGGCACCACTAACCACCCAAAGAGTCCTTTCCCAGGGGATTGTGGGAGAACTCCGCTGTCCTTTCCGGGTGCACGTGGGGGATTGTGGGAAGGCACTGGAGGACCAGCAGCACGTGTGAGGCTCTAGTCTGGGCCCACATTGCAGAACAGCTGGTGGGTTGAGTGACCCGTAGCTCACCCCCACAGGCTGGCCCACGCTGGAGCTGTGTGTGTGGATGGGACCCAAGTTCAGGGCAACACTCCAGGTAACTCCGCAGTGAATCCACGCCCGGAAAGCAGGGGCAAAACCACCAACCTACAGCTGACAAAAACCCGTGTTTCCTTCCCGAAACCACTGAGCATCCACTCCAAGCATGGAGTGAATTTTCTGAGCCTTTACGAGCAAATCGGCTAATTAGTTAAGGAGCAAAAATTAATTCAAGATGAGTCCTGTAGGAAATCTAACACCATTGGTTTTGCTCCAAATTATCTTAATAACGGAATGACTCAGACAGTGTAACTTTCCATGGAGTTAAAACTCACAGACAGCTCAGGCAGCCAGAAAAAGCATTTTAGAATGAAATGTCAGTGCAAGTTAAGGCACCCAAACAACCTTAATTGTGCCCTAACAACCTTAACTACCTTATATTTACTCTGACAACCATAAGTGTGCCTGACAACCATAAGTGATGCATAGAGGGGGCATGCAGAGTCCAGTTCCTCCCTCCTGATTTCTGCTTGGCCTGCTGGGGGGAGGGAGAGAGGCTCTGTCCTTCTCCCACTGAGCCGCCCCCCCGGCACGTTCGGCCTCCGTCCCTGGCAGCCGGGCCCAGGTAGAAGGGGCGGAACGGAGCCGCTTCTCCCGCTGGCTGAGGGTGGCTGCTCCGGGTCGCTGCTTTCTGCAGTGTGGCAGCTGCCCTGAGAACCTGGCTGGGGAGGCAGGAGTGGCGACCCGCCGCCCTGGTCTCTACCTAGGCCTGGCTGCTGGGGAGCAGAGGGGGTGGGCCGGTGCTATCTCCCCAGCTGGGCTCTCTTTAAGGCAGCTGCGGTGCTGCATAGCGGCAGTGACCTGGAGCTGCCACCCTCAGCCGCCTTGAGAAGCAACTCCATCCCGCTCCCCGCCCGGGCCTGGCTGCCAGGGAGAGCACCGAGTGAGCTGGACACGTGCTGAGGGGTGGTGCAGTGCAAGAAGGACAGACTCCCCCTCTCCTCCCCCCACAGGTAACTCTGGTGGGGCGAGGAGAGCGCGGTGGCCACAGGCTGGGCACTGGGCAGGGGGTCACTGGGGAAGGTTCCCTGGCCTCTACTCAGCCAGAGGTAGGGGCATTGCCCGCGTTCTGCGCCTCCCTTGCTTATGGTGTTCATTAGCTCCGGGGAGAGACTGGTGCTGTGAGTCTCCCTGGGCCAGGGCTGGCCCCAGCCAGGCCGAGAAGCACATACTTCCTGCTCCTGTGGCCCCAGTCCCCCAGGAGCTGGTGGGATTGGCTGCCCTGGCCCAGGGAGGTGGGGCTGGAACTTCCTCCCAGAGGCAACATGGTCATGTGTTCCCCCCTTTCCATTGTGTCTTGCCCCCAATATCAGGAAGCATGAGTTGTCTATGCTGACAACCTTAACAAGCTTAAATTTACTCTGAGAACCTTAACTGTGCCCTGATAACCTTAACTACCTTAAATTTACTCTGACAACCTTAACTGTGCCCCAACTAATCTTAAATTTGGCCTTCACCAGCCTTAACTCTGGAAACATTTGAATGTGGCTTTAAAAGTCATACCCAGCTACCTTGGGCCCACAACTGGGTTAAGGTTGGTGAAGGGCAATGTCTGGGTACTGTATGGCACCACTAGTGGGAAGATGGCATGCCTTGATCTATCCTTCCCCACTTGCGACCATGCCAGCACCACCAAGGCGGCCCAGCGGTTGGAGCTGCTCAGCGCCTGCATGCAGTACAGCGGGCTGAAGCTGAGCAAAACAGAGGTGATGGTGGTGGACAGAGGAAAGTATTCAGGGGAGTTTGCAGCCATGGGGCAGCCTGGGTTCCTGCCCACAACTGGGCAATTCAGCCCATAGTCCAGGAGGACTCTCGGATTCCTCGCTGGTGCAGATCTCTCACATCTCAACGGCCACGGGTGATGTCTTCTGCCGTCGCCGGCTGGCTCGCACATCCCCCCCCGGCGGAGGATGGCCTGGCTCCAGTTACCTGTGCCTTCGTCCACCTTCGGCTGGATTCCCGCAGCGGGATTGTGGCTCCGCTCCTGTCTCTTTCCACACAGACAAACAAGCCGGAGACCTGCAGGTAAAACACCTGGTGCTTTAATGACAAAGTTCGTCGCCTTCCTGGATGGCGCAGCCTTGGCACTGTCCCCTTGCTCTCCCTGCGTCCCGCCTGTGCCTTGCACCCTCGGTGGTGAGCGGGGTTTCCCTCTCGCCAGCCTCCCCTCAATCGATCGGTTCAGCCCAGCTCCCAAGCCCAGGTGCGCGCAGGGCGAGGAGCTGTAGTAGCAGCGAGCGGAGCTCAGGATCAGCTGCTGGGCTCCAGAGTTTGGGCACAGCGACAGAGCTGGGCACCAACCTTTCTGCCCTGGGGGAACACCAGCCAGTGCGACTGCCCCGGCGTGGCTCCTCCGCAGTGCCGACTCCCCTTCCTCTGCGCCCTGCGCCGGCTGCCCAGCGAATTTCACACCCGGGGGAGGGTTCGGGCACGATCACCAAAGCCTCCATGGGCTAAAGCTCCGGGTCGAAGGCCGTGATCCTCGATAACGGCCCAGTAGGAGTCGCAACGACAAGAGTAAAGCTGGTCTGGGCAGGAGACCGACTTTCTTGGGGGCTGGGCCCAGGCTGGCGAATGAACCCCACCCCCCAAGAACTAAGGCTCAATCCAAACCTCCCTGCCTCCTGCCGTCCCCCCAGAGTAATGTATCTGGTAGATGCATTTCATAAATGAACAGATACAAACCCCACGGAAACACGCCGCTCCACTGCCCGACGCTTCTCCCTCTGGGGCGAGGGTGCGGGAACAAACGTTGCTTGCTGCCCGGCTGGACGGTGCTCAGATGCCATGGGGAAGAGCACGGTGTGAAATCCTCGGTGGACAGAGCTGCATTTCCATAGCAGAATCTGCCTGGGTTTCGGTTTAATCTTGATGCTGAATTCCCGGGGTTTGTAACACTTGGTTTGAGGGCTCACGATGACATCCCTGAGGGTTTGTTACCCCCGGGGTGCTCACAACCTTCACTTCATGTCAACATAGTTTGTAAATTGGGACTAGAACCCAGGAGTCCTGATGCCCAGCGCTTTGCTCTAACCACTAGAGCCCCCTCTCCTCTCCTCTCCTCTCCTCTCCTCTCCTCTCCTCCACAAGCTGGAGAGAGAACCCAGGAGTCCTGATGCCCATCCCTCCTGCTCTAACCACTGGACCCCAGACTCAGAGCCCTCCAGCCCAGCTGGGGACAGCTCTCTGCCTCCCAACTCCATCCCAGCCTGTGCCCTGCGAGTAACCTGCTCCTGCTCCTTCTCCTTGGCTCGGGTGGGTTCAGCACCAGGCCTCCTCCCAGCTCTGCTCACACCCTGGCTTCTGACCTGTCCCAGATGTACCCCGGAAGAGGAGGGGAAACCCAGGACCACAGCGACTCCCTTCCTTCCCCTGCAACCTGGCAGGCACTGACTCAGTGGGATCAAACCGGAGATATGGGTCAATGAAAACAGGGACTGGCTGGCTCAGGGAGGCGAGGAACAGGACATGGGGTCTCTCCCCTCTAGGGGGCACCAGCTCCAATCTGGCCCCAGGCAGGGGATGGGCTGGCTCAGGGTGTGGGGAATGGGAAACAGAAGCTGAATCCCCCCATTTACAGATGGGGAAACTGAGGCACAGAGGGGCGCCGTGACTTGCCCACGGTCACATGCAGCACAGCTAGCGCTAAAACCCAGATGTGCTGTATCCCAGCACTGCACGGTACCCACTAGGCAATGCTGCCTCTGTGCCATACCAGCACTTTATCGATAACCCAGACGTAGCGGCAACCTTTCAGGAGCCTTCCAGATAGAACAAACTGGACAGAGCAAAAGCCCTCTGTGCTGAGATGCAACTGCCTCTGGGGTGGGGGCTGGTTATACAGGGATCCTTCTCCCGGTGCTGAGATGCAGCCACCTCTGGGGTGGGGCACATCAGGTGTTTATACAGGGCTCCCTTGCCTAGAATTGAGATACAGCCGACTCTAGGGTGGGACATGAGGGCTGTTCATACAGCAATCCCTTGTCCAGTGCTGAGATGTAGCTGCCTCTGGGGTGGGACACGGGCTGTTTATACAGGGATTGTTGCCCCAGTGCTGAGATGCAGCCGCCTCTGGGGTGGGGCACTGCCTGCCCATTAAGGAGCCAACCACCAAGAGAAAAAATGAACCCCCCTGTGCCACGCCCTGCCGGGCTCCTTCTCAGGCCCTGCTGGGAAGCGACGTGAGAGCCTTTGGTGGCAGGTGGGGAGAGGGCAGCCGAGTGCATCCCATGACACCCCCATCCCGACTCATCCACTCTCCGGCTCCATAGGGGCCGCTCTGAATATTTCACAACCCTCCTGAATTATTAACTGCACGTCACTGACTTAATAGACCGGGGAGCAGCTGGGGCCTCTGGAGGGTTGCAAGGGAGCTAATGGGGGGGAGCCTGGGACAAGGCAGAGACGCACGAATCAAGGATGACAGCATGGTGGAGTGGGATGGCGGGGGGCAGGATCAGAGCTATTTAAAGCCACCTGCCTCCTTGTGTTGATTTGGTCCATGGCTGGGGGTGGGATGTTGAATATTTGAAGGGCCGGCCTGGCGTCTGGGGAGAGGCTGGAGACGTCTGTCCTCTCGTTCAACTTTCGTACCTTGGTTCACCGTGCGGTCGCACGCAGTCGGGGGGATGTGGCGCCTGGGCCTTCTCCTGCTGGAGAGCGGCCCAGCTGTACAGCCTGGCTGGCTTTGTCCGTCTCACCGCAACGGGGTGTGTGTGCGTGTGTGTGAATTCAACCCTCCCCCTCCCCGGTGTGGACCCTTGTCAGTTCATCCTTCCCCCGGCACTGAGATGCAGCTGCCTCTGGGGTGAGACATCAGAGCCCAAGTTCCCCAGAGCCAACGGCTCATTAGGTCATTGGGTTAAGGCACATCAGTGGCCAAGCCAACTGTAACCGAGGGAGTGAGGTGGCCGGGCTCATCTTCGACCTCCTTTGGCTGCCCTAACCCGATGGATCAGGTCCCCATTGTGCATCTGGGTGAACTGGGGCGGGGGGGGGGAGGCTTTCAACCCCCACCCACCCTTTGGGACTGTAGCCAAGTGCTTTAACCACTCAGTCACCACACCACAGGCATGTGGTCACTGTGTATCCAGGGATCTGTTGTCCGGCGCTATGATGCAGTCACCTCTGGGGGAGGGGGCATGGCAGCTGTTTATACAGGTATTAGCCAGCCGATGCTGAGATGCAGCCGCCTCTGGAGTGGGTTGAGGGGGCTGTTTATACAGGGATCCCTCACTCAGTGTTGACATGCAGCTGCCTCTGGGGTGGGGCTCAGGGGCTTTGTATATAGGGACCCCTGCGCCTGGTGCTGAGATGCCATTGACTGTGAGGTGCGGGATGTTAATGAAAGGATTCCTTGCCCCTCACTGAAATACCACCACTTCTAGGGACCTGGTAGCGTTTACAGGGATATGTTGTCTGGTGCTGAGATGCAGCCACTTCTGGGGTGGGATGTGGCAACTGTTTGTACAGGGTTCTTCCACCCAGTGCTAAGATGCAGCTGACTCAGGGGTGGAACCCTGCCTGCCTATTCACGGGCCAATCACCCTGAGAAACTCCTGTGCTATGGGGAAACAGAGGCACAGAGCAGGGAAGTGACTTGGCCAAGGTCACCCGGCAGGGCCAGAAAGAGAACCCAGGTCCCCTGAGTCCCAATCGCTTGCTCTCTCCACTCAGCCACACTGCCGGGGAGGCCACCAGCTGATCACAGCCCAGCAGCACGGCTGGGATTCAGACTCTCCTGCTTCCAAATTGCCCGCCACCGGAGTTAAAGGCAGCCTCCTGTGGCAGTGCAGGGCCTATGACACACAGATGAGCAGTTCAGTCGGCCTTTCGGAGCCTCAGGGTTGCTCTCGTTAATGCTCTGCTCCCGGTAACCCACAATGGGCCCTGGGGGGGGCAGGGAACAGCTACAGCACAGGCCATCCCAGCCATGCCCCCCATCCACCCCCTATGGGCCCCAGGGGGCAGAGACTAGCCATAACACAGGGCACCGCAGCCACATCTCCAATCTATGCTGTGGGCAGGGAGCACAGAGCCACACCAGCCGGGGAGGCCCAATGAGGGGCTGTGGGGGGGGGGACATGTTCACCCCATAGATGCTGCCCGAGAAGTGGGGCTGATTAAATCATCAGAACATGCCCCAGATACGGACCAGTGGGGGGTGGGGGTGGGAACATGGCTGCCTTTTCCATACAGCGCCTGAGTCTTCTCCTCCTTTCTCCCGCTCCTTTCTTTCCGGCCTCGGGGGCTAGCTGTGGAAAGGCAGGGGTTAATGACAAGCCGTCTCAGTAGCCTCCGAACAGGGAAAATTGGGCGGTTAATATGCAATAAAGCTGCCCTGGGAAACTTCATTAAAAGCTGGTGAAGGCTGCAGCCCTGCGCTGGAGCGAGAGATCTCCAGGGAGCCAGCGTTCATGCACATTCACTTCACGCGCTCGGCTCTGTCAATGGGCCCCAGCTGCCCCCTCACCTCCACTGCCTCTGGGCCCTGGGCGTCTCCAGCCTCGGCCCAACGGAGCCTGAGCCCTGCTTGGCAAAGCGTGTCATCACCTGGGAGAGACGAATTCTTCTTCTTTGTATTATTGTAGCAGCTGGATACCCTGAGATCAGGGCCCCGCTGGGCACTGCACAGACCCCGACTGAGATCAGAGCCCAGTTGTGCCGGGCGCTGCACGGACCCCGACCGAGATCAGAGCCCCCTTGTGCCAGGCGCTGCCCAGACCCCGACTGAGACCAGGGCCTCTGTTGTGCAAGAAGATCACAAGGGGCATCAATTTGGGGCACACCCAGGGGGTCACCGAGACCATCCTCTGCAGAGGCCCTGGGGGGGTCACTGTGAACGTCACCTGAGGGCAATGCGGCTCCTTTCTTGCTGGCGATGCTGCAGGGCAAGGGAACCCTGGGGGTGCAGCGCAGCTGAGAAATCAAAATCTCATTCCCTGTCCTGCCAGCTGGCCGGCTCCAAGCTGCAGCAGGCACAGGGGGTCCCCCCGGTTCCCCCCCCCAGGTTCCTGAGGGCAGTGGGGCCAGCATCTCCGTGAGGAGCCACCGGCCGCGGCTTGTGCTTGGCATTGGCACTAGGCTGCTCTAGGGCCCTCCTGGGGCAGGGCACTGGGGGCGGGCGGCTGGGTGTGTCTGTACGGTGTCAGGAGCCAGTGGGGCCGCGTGGGGCTGGGGTCTGTGGATGCTGCTGTCGGGAAGCTGGGGAGAGGGCTCCCAGCCAGGAGGGAAGGGCCTGGGCGGGGGCACCAGGGCCCTAGGGGAGACTGGGGGTGTGTGTTCGAAGGTGTAGGACAGGGGGAGTCAATTATCTTTTGTCATGGTCAAAATTTCTTGGTCAAGGTATAGTCAAGGTCCAGACTCCAGAGAAAATAATAAAAAAAGTAACAACCATAATGATAATAACAAGTAAATAAAAAGATTTTGGGGTCCATTCAGAAGCATCCGGCAGTCCGACTTTGGCCAGCGGTTCACCTATTGACTACCCCGGTGTAGGAGATACAGAGTATGTGCGTGTGTGTGTGTACGAGATACAAGTGTCTGTTCATGTCTGAGGAACTCCTGGGTGTGTTTGGACCGGATGGTGTGTAGATTTCCTGCGGGGCTGATCATGGCGCAGCTGAGCGTGATGTGTGAACGGGTGCGTCATGCCCAGGCGTTGGGCGGGTCAAAGGGCAGGCCCAGGGTCAAAGGGCACGCCAAGGCTGCTTCCCGAGAACCCCGGGGGCCTGCATTCAGGCCCAGGGTCCTCATGTCACACACCCTGTGGCGTGACCTCAGCGCCCGGAGGTCTGGGCGTGCCTCATTGAAGGGGCTGACTTCTTCACAGGCATGTACGTGGTGAGCTGGCTCCCAGGTCCGCCCCTTGGATCCGTCCCCAGGGAGTCTAGGATTGCGTGGACAAGCCTGAGCTTGATACATTTCTGGAGGGGATGAGGAGACGGCTTACAATGGCATGGAGCGATCCGTGATGGCTAGCAGCAAATATCCCCAACGGCCGGAGATGGGACACTAGCTGGGGAGGGCTCTGAGTTACTACAGAGAATTCTCTCCCAGGTGTCTGGCTGCTGGGTCTTGCCCATATGCTGAGGGTCTAACTGATCACCAGATTTGGGGTTGGGAAGGAATTTTCCCCTTGGTCAGATTGACAGAGACCTTGGGGGGTTTCACCTTCCTCTGCAGCATGGGGCACGGGTCACATGCTGGTTTAAACTAATGTAAATGGTGGAATCTCTATGACTTGAAGTCTTTACACCATGATTTGAGGACATCAGTAGCTCAGCCAGAGGTCGGGGTCTATTCCAGAAGGGGATGGGTGAGGTTTTGTGGCCTGTGACATGCAGAAGGTCAGACTAGCTAGAGGATCATGATGGTCCCTGCTGGCCTTAAAGTCTATGAGTTTAGGAGTCTTCTATCCCCTTCTTGTCCCTGAAGCTGAGTTGGTGGGGGGTGAAGGGGAGGGCTTCGGTTAGGGAAAGGATTGTCAGAGAAGGGTTTAAGAAGCATGAAAGGAACAGGATGTGCCTTGAGGGATCGGTGAAGCCAAAGCTCGAAGGTTACTGGGTTGATTTCTTTGCAGATCTATAAGGACCTACGTATTGATGGTCTAGTTTGCAGCTGGGTTGGCCTGTCTTGAGGAGTTTGGCCGACAGCCATGCCTTCCGTCCCGCTGCATAAGCGGGACCTTGCTATCAGACGGGGTCAGCAGAATGCCTGTACGCTGCCTTGGCCACATGAAAATGTGCTTCAGCTCCTCTTGGGTTTATTGGATGCGATGGGTCAGATCTGGGACAGTAGGCGCCATGGGAAATGCAGGATGAAACTGGGGGTGAAAACCGTGCTTAGAAAAAACTGGGCTGATCCGGGTGGAAGCGTGGGCCGCGCCACTGCGCGCTAATGCTGCGGATGGAACCAGTGGGGGCCAAGCACCGCGGTGGAAGTTTGTGAAGCTCCTGGTTCGCTTGTTCTGGTTGGCTGTCTGTTTGCGGACGCTCGGCAGAGGGGGAGGGGGGATGGAACACTGCCCTCCAAAAACAGGACTCAAACGGAGTCCCCGGTCTGCCATGATGTGGTCTGGGAGGCCGTGGAGGTGGAAAACATGGATGATGTCTGTGGAGGAGGGCGGTGTCCTCAGTGGTGGGGATTTATGCACCGGGAATGAAAGGCACCATCTGCGTAAGCTGCTCCACCACTGTAAGTTGATTGGGCTGTCACAGTCAGGATACGGGGCAAGGTGTACGCATTCCCTTTTACGAACATGTCTGTGAACTCTTGGTACCTCATGGGGAGAGACACAGCTGACCCTAGAAGTAAGGGAGCCCATCTTGCTGCTGGACCCTGTGCACCCCGCACCGTACCAAGCCTGGGTGGGGAGTCTGGCTGGGAACTCTGTGAACTTAGGCTGGGGAGCCAAAAGGCAGTTGGTTCAGCCATACTCTGCGCTACACGTCAAGATGGGCCACTGCCGGGAGATACCTGGGTCGTGCTTGGCCAACCAAGTATCGCAGGAAAGCGTGGGGACCGGATTAGGCTGAACCGAAGAAGCTCATGGTGTTCCCCAATTACTGCTTCCAGAACCGTGATTTCCTGACTGAGGGGAGCAGAGCCAAGCACTGAGCTGTCAACTGTCTCAACTGGGTCGGGGTGGCCTTGGCTGTATGGGGAGACCAAGTACTTGGCATCCATGAAATTATTCCGTCCCCGGAGACAATCAAAGCCCCTAGAGGGGAATAGCTTGTCCAGAGTCCTGAAGTCGGAGATGTTGGAGAGGGGGTGATTTCGAGAAGGTGGGTGGATCCTGGAAGGACTTGTCCAGTGAGGTTCAACTCCCTTGTGGGGGCTGGGCGTATCTGCTGCCAGGTGTCGGAAGCGGCCCACATAGGACGCTGATGATCCTGGGGCCTGGTGGAGCCTCCATCAGGCCGCCTCCGAGGTGCAGGCCCAACGTGAGTCATCGAAAATCGTTGCAAAAGCCCCCAGGAAGGAGTCCCAGCTAGCCATTGCAGGATGAACCTGTTCTAACAGAGCAGATCCCCAGTCTAGGGCTTCGCCAGTGTCTGTCACGTAGACATGAGGCCAAAATATAAATAGGAGTCTGCACTGATCTATGAAACCACAAAACTTGCTACAAGTACCATCATAACACTCCTGTAAAGGCACCATGGGCTCGGATACCGAGGGAGCTGTGGGCCATGGATCTGGGGAAGGTGGCCCCGTTTGCAGCCCCGTAATCCATCCCTGAAGGGTGCAGGTTTCCATCTGGAGCAGGTCCACGTTGGCCGGTAGGACTTGGTTTTCCAATTGTCCGAGGTGACCTGCTCCTGGGGACTCGCTGTTCTTGAGGGCACCAATGACGCTCCCCCTGCAGGTTCCATGCCCACTCCCTTGGAGCAGGGGGCGAGGCCAGGAGGAGACCGAAGGGTGGTCTGAGCAAACCATAATTCCCAGGAGGCAGGCGAGCCAAAGGCCAGTCCTGGTCAGTGGTCAGAGTTCACGCAAGGGGGGCGATCGCCAGGCGATGTAGCCCAAGCGGGAGGTACAGCAAGCGAGGCAGCTGGAGGGATCAGGTGGGTTCGAGCAGCCACTAGCGGACAACAGCTCATCGCTCAGACAAGGCTAGAAGGGAGCAGGACGTTTATATATAGTCTCCAGCGAATCAGGGTCCAGGCCATGTGGCCAATCAGGAAGCAGGTTCGGAACCCTGGAAGCTGGCCCAGGCCCATCCACACCTCTAGTTCCCTGGGAATCAAGGCAGTGCCGCCCGAAAACCCCAGGGCCTGTCGTGTGTGTGTGTGTGTGTGTGTGTGTGTGTAACCCCCGGGGGGGGGGGCTGTCCTGACTCTGTGTGTGTCTGGGTGCAGAGAGTGCATATGTGAATGTGTGTGGTGGAGCAGGTGTGGTGGCGCGTATCCCTGAGGAGGGAGAATGAGTGTGGATCTGTGGAAGGAGTGGTGTGTGGGTGAGTGGGTATGAGTGTGAATGGATGTGTGTGTGTTTAGCCCCTTGTTAGACCCTGATACTCACAATGCCCCCAGTTACTCCATGCAATACTCCGCCAATCCCCGCCAGTTACTCAAGATGATATGCATCATTACTCAGCCCAATACTCCCAGTTATTCTACATAATACTCAGTGTTACTTCACACAATATTCACCATTATTCAGCCAATACCCCCAGTTACTCCATGCAATACTCATAATTATCCAGCCAATCCTCCCAGTTACTCCAGGTAATACTCCGCCAGTTCCCCCAGTTATTCCAGGCAATACTCAACCAGTCCCCCCAGTTACTCTATGCAATACTCATAGTTATTCAGCCAATCCCCCCAGTTACTCCAGGTGATATGCACCATTACTCAGCCCAGTACTCCCAGTTATTCCACATAATACAGTTACTTCACACAATACTCACCATTATTCAGCCAATACCCCCAGTTACTCCACGCAGTACTCTGCCAGTCCCCCCAGTTACTCCAGGCGATACTCCGCCAGTCCCCCCAGTTATTCAAGGTGATA
>NW_020665097.1:2317091-2324604 GCF_002925995.2 Terrapene triunguis
AAGGTGATACTCCACCAGTCCCCCCAGTTACTTTATGCAATACTCTGCCAATCCCCCCCCAGTTATTCCACGTGATACTCGCTGTTACTCCACACAATGCTCAGTGTTACTCAGCCAATCCCCCAGTTACCCCACATGATACTCACCGTTACTCAGCGCCGTACAAACATACCATGTAAATCAGCTCTGAAGGCAATGGAGCGACACTGATTCTTGCCCATAGGGACCCCTCTCCCTGGCTTGGGCTGTCCCGTGTGCTCAACATGCTGTGTCCTCAGGGGCCGATGGACAGGATCCCATGGGGCGCGGGACAGAACAAGCCCCTGGGATGCCTGGCCACCTCCTCCCTCCAGGCCATCACCAGCCCAGCGCAACCAGGAGCTGCCCTGGCTCCCTCCCCACCCCGGCCTATGGGTGGCGCCATAGAGCCAAGGGGCAGGGGGAAGACGTCAGACCCAGGCCAAAGCCGGGTATAATGCAGAGGCAGGAATTCTCCCACCACCCCAGAGCCACCCCCCTTCTGCTATTGACATATTTATGAGGCTCACTCCAGCGTGAGCAGCTTAACCCACCATCGACCTCCCACAATGCACTGTCCTTTACCTTCCCTGGCTAGGCTGTAATGAGATATTCATGAGCCAGCCTCGTCCCAGCCCGGTGCTGTTTGCTTAATTCTGTCTGGCATGGAGCGGATGTTTTATTAATGCTTCGTATGGAGGGCACAGCCTGCCCTCCCAAACACATTAGATCCGAGAGCAGGAGACAAACACACACACAGTGTGCGCCGACACTGAGGTGCACACAGCAGAGAGACACGCCACACACACCAATGCACACAAACGCACATATGCAGACCCATGTGTGCACGCACATCAATGCACACAAACACACACAGCCACAGCCACACAACACGCAGACATACAGACACACACAGACACACAGGGAACATGTAAGGCAGCAGAAAACGTCTCCTGCATTTGGACTGTTACCAAACACCGGCTCCCCTACCTGTAACCCTCGCCCTAAAGCGGTGTCTGAAGGTGCGACGTTGCCACGTGTTAACGGACACACGTGACAAGTCTGGCACAGACCTGGGGCCCTCCCTGCCTTCACACAGGCTGGGCCAGCTCAGGCCGAGGGTTCAGCGAGCCGCGAGCCACGTCTAAACGGGGCTTTTCCAACGCTCCTTAGAAGGGGTTAGCTAAATTCTGGGATCAATTAGGTCTGACCCTGGCTCTGCATTTAACCCCGGTGGCAGCCTAATGCTAGCTCCAGCCCTCAGGTGATCCCAAACGCTCGGCTTTCGGCACTGAACTAGGCTGGGACACCCCCTCTCATTGGCGCCCCCTGCTGGCTAGTGAAGGCAGCTCCCCGCTTAGCGTGCTGTCTTTTGTGGATCCTGTTCTCAGGCGCCGTCTCTCCCGTTCAGTGTATTGGGAGCTCAGGCACCTAACTCAGTTTTGTGGCTTGCGGTGATTTTCTGGGCACTGTGGGGCCTTGGTCGCTCTGTGCCTCGGTTTCCCCATCTGTAAAGTGGGTTTCATGACCCTTGCCCTCCTTTGTAAAGTGCTTTGAGATCTATGGGGGAAAAGCACTAGAGCAGGGCTTAATTTCAGTCTTAATAATAGCATTAATTAGTGCTGATTATTGATGCTATTGATTATTAATTACTCTTAATCTTATCGATTAGCATTAGTATCAATAATTATTGTTCTTAACCAACGTTGTCATCAATTCTCAATGGCATGGCTCATAATTAATTAGAACAGTTAGTAATTATCGCAATGGGTGTGAATATTAATGAGCAGTGCTAGTAATTATAAGTATTATTAATCATTGTTATTATTGGTTCTTGTTATGGATTATGATAATTAATTAGGGGTGTTAGTAGCAAGCATTTTCATTGATATGGATATTTATTGTCAGTATTAGTAATTACTGTCATGATTGTTAATCATTTGTAACCTCAATTAATTACTCATTATTATTAGGACCTTCTGATTGTTCATTATAATTATTACTATCCTCATTATTATTTGACATAATTATAATTATTACCATCCTTGTAATAAGTCATTATAGGGATTAGCATATATATTATCGTTCATTACAATTTCAATGATTAGCAACATTATTATTTGCTTTCATTCTAATTATTAGCCTCTTTATTATCATAATTCTTTCTAATGATAATTATTTGCATCCTTATTATTAGAATCCTTATTGTTCATTATATTTACTAGCCTTCTTATTTCTTAAAATTCTAATGACTGACATCATTAGTCATTATAATTATTAGCATCATTATAATAATTCTTTCTAATGATAATTATTTGCACCCTTTATTTATTATTGTTTGAACCTTTTATTTATTACTATTTATTATTATTCTTTAGTATCAAATATAGTCATTGGCAGCATTATTATTCTCTGTTATTCCTATTAATAATAATTATTATAATTATTAACCTTATTATTCATTATATTTTTGTATCAGTATTATTCATTAAGCTGCTAGTTATTAGAATCATAATAATTACCCTAACTATAATTATTTGCATCCTTGTTATTAATAATAATTCTAATTATCAGCACCATTATTTTTTATTCTGTTTAATATAATTATTCTTTATTACAATTCTAATTATTAGCATTGTTATTATTTACCCTAATTATGGGGATCCTTATAATTTATTATAATGACCATTATTAGCATATTTATTGTTACTGGTCATTAGCATCATAATTATTAGCATCATTATTATTTGTTAACATCATAATTATTGGCATCCTAATGAGCAATTATTGCCGCTGCTCTCCATTATTAGGACCAATTGTTTCACTCCTATATTGCTGTTAATTGTGATTATGGACAATTAATAACAACCCCACAGCTGCCTGCTCTAGCGCTGCCTTTGGGGGTTGTTTGGTGAGTTGAAACCCCTCACTAAAAACCCTGAGTTCTTTTTCTAGATTCTGGGGTTTTCCAGCGGATTTGGGGTTTCTCCCAAGTGTTTGATTGGCGTCTGGGCCATAACGAGCTCCCAAGGGAGGCGTGGCCATTTCCCAACCAAAGCAGCTCCCAGTCGGATCCAATCAAGTGCAGGTCAAAACTGGGGCCAGCCCGAGCAGTGTCCGTGTCCTCAAGGTACAGACTGGCTCAGCCCGGAAGGGGGGTGCAGTGGCCCTGCATAGCCTGGGTTCATCCTCGCTCTACCCTCTGTGTCCCTGGCCAAGTCACTCGGGCCCCGATTGTCAAAGGGATTTAGGTGCCCAGCTCCCATCAGTGAAGCCCATGGGAGTTAGGTGTCTCTTGGAGGAGCTGGACTGTGTGACTCAACCAGGGAAGTCCCACTTTTAGCAGTGATTTCGGCCCCGGTATTTAAAGGTGTTCGGGGTCTAACAGTGGGGCGAGGAGCCTAGCGGGATTTCCTCGTTCCTGCTGAAATCAGTGGGAGTTAGGCACATTGGAAACGCCCACTAGGCACCTATCTGCCTCTTTAGGCACCTAATCTGGGCCTTTGTCTTGCTGGGCTTCAGTTTCCCCATCTGGGCAATGGGGATAATATTGGTGCCCTTGGTTGGGAGGGAAAATATATTAGGGCTTGTGTGGTGCTGAGAGAAACACCGTAGAGCGGGGGTCGCAGTTCTGCCCAGAGAGAGCCAGGCTCCCCTTGCCCATCCCTCCTGGGCCTGGGACTTCTTTGTGGCAAGGACCATCTCTGTTCTGTGTCTGTACAGCAGGGTCGTGGGCCATGGCTGGGCTCCTAGTGCTACCGTAATACACCTAATAAATAATGTACAGCACCTAGCACAATGGGCTCCTAGTGCTATCGTAATACACCCAATAGATAATAATACACCTAATAGATAATACACCTAGCACAATGGGGTTGTGGGCAATGGCTGGGCTCCTAGTGCTACCGTAACACAGATCCAGCAGGTGTTTGACTTTCAGGAGGGCTCCTGGGGTGAGGGCTCAGTCCCTGGCTCTGTGCCGGGGGTCGGAGGGCTCAGCACCGGGACAGAGGGAGCCCTTGGGGGAGTTTGGCACCAGTGTCACTGCCCCAGTGTACAGGACCCCGCTTGGCAGTACCCAGTGGGCAGCGCAGCCTGTGTGGCCGGAGAGCCTGAGGGAACCGCAGGGTCCGGCAGCATCACTGGAGAATCCCTCCTAGAGTGAGCCCAGCTCAGCTCCAGCTCAGCTCTGCCACCAGGGAACCCTGTGATCCCCGTACACCCCTCTCTATCCATCCATCCATCCGTTCATCTGTCCCATCCATCCATGCATCCCTATCCACCCCGTTCCATCCATCCATCTGTCCCCATCCATCCGTTCATCTGTCCCATCCATCCATGCATCCCTATCCACCCCATTCCATCCATCCATCCATGCATCCCTATCCACCCCGTTCCATCCATCCATCCATCCATCCATCCGTTCATCTGTCCCATCCATCCATGCATCCCTATTCACCCCGTTCCATCCATCCATCCACCTGTCCCCATCCATCCATGCATCCCTATCCACCCTGTTCCATCCATCCATCCATCTGTCCCCATCCATCCATCCGTGCATCCCTATCCACCCCATTCCATCCATCCGTTCATCTGTCCCCATCCATGCATCTCTATCCACCCCGTTCCATCCATCCATCCGTTCATCTGTCCCCATCCGTCCTGCTCCATCCATCCATCCATGCATCCCTATCCATCCATCCATCCATCCATCTGCCCCATCCATCCCGCTCCATCCATCTATCCATCCATCCATCCATCTGCCCCCATATCCACCCGGTTCCATCCATCTATCCATCCGTTCATCTGTCCCCATCCATCTATCCATCCATCCCCATCCACCCCCTCTGTCCATCCATCTGTCCACCCCCTCTGTCCATCCATCCATCCCCATCCACCCCCCCTCCATCCGTCCATCCATTCCCATCCACCCCCTTTATCCATCCATACCCATCCACTCCATCCATCCATCCCTGCCTCCCCATCCACCCCCTAACATCCATCCATCTCTATTCATCCCCTCAATCCATCTATTTATATGTTGCCCATTAAGTCCATCCACTTCTCCGCCCCCACCCCCGCTGTCCCCTGCCCCCACTGTGCCCGTAGGACTGGGGCTCTGGTGATGCCCCACTGGCAGTGCCCATCCCCGCCGTCAGGGCAGGTGTGTTTGCTGGAGGTAACTTCAGCTGTGATATTAATTCCCCCCGCCCCACGCACCTGCCTCCTTCGCTTCTTTTCTCTCCTTCACCTCCCCCATGTCGTCCTCACCCCCTTCCCTCCCTTTTATCCTGCTCCCAGGGGGCGGGTAGAAGGGGTCCTCCCTCCCGCCAGCAGGGCCTGGCCTGTCCCCCTCTCTGCTCCCCTCCCTCCCTGTCTCTTGCCCAGCTCAGCAGAAATGGAGGGATGCTGCCAGGAGAGGCCCTCGGGTGGCTCTGCCCTGTGCTCCCCTAACCAGCCCCACCCGCATGGGGTCCTTGGGGGCGGGGGTTTCCAGGCCTCCTACTCTTCTCCCAGGTCCTGATGGGGGGAAGCCTGCAGGTCTGGGGGTGAACAAGGGCAGGAACCCCTGACTGATTCCCCTGGTTGATTCCCCCGGCTACCCCTGCCCTGTGCTCCACCTCCTCCGCATCTCTGCTGGTGTCCCTCAATCCCGCCCCACGGCCCCTCTAGCCCAGTCCTGGCTTCCCCCCCTCCGCACCTCTGCGGATGCCCCTCAATCCCAACTTGCAGCCCCCTGCTAGCCCAGCACCAGAGGGGACAAGCTGTGTGTGTGAAGGGGGTGAAGGTGGAGCCCCCACAGCTCCAGGGAAAGCAGGGCCAGGTGTCCCCCTGCTGTTCATCCCTATGGGCCCCCAGTGTCACCTCGCTCGTGCTGGGTTTACAATGGCTCCAGTGGCTCCATGGAGCCGGGCCCATGTTCAGAAGGGGCCCCGGCCTGCTCTGCATGCACTGCACCCCGAGACCCCGCTGGCTCCCCCTCCCCACCACTTGCTCCTCTCGGCCTGCCCGCTGGCTGGCCGACGGCTCCTCTCTGTCCCCTGGCCCTACCCCCCTGCTCCTCTCAGCCCCCTGGCTGGCCCCCAGTGCACTTCTGGCTCCGGGCACTCTCTGCTTCCCACCGCCTGAGGAGCTCTGCCTATCTCCCCGGAGCTGAGCCACCTGGGACTGGGGCAGAAGCCTGGCCAATCTCAGCCAGGTGGAGGGGGAGACAGTGTGGAGGGCTTGACTGGGCCCCTCCAGGCAAGTGTGTCTTGAGGGACCCTGGCCGGGGCAGGTCCTGGCCTGGCTGATCGTGCCCCTCCCAAGGGGCCAGAGCGATTCCCGGCCCTGGGACCGGCTCTGGCCTCACTACCAGCTCAGCCTGGCAGACACAGTTGCCTGCCAGCAGGCCGGTGAGTGCGGCCGGAAGGCAGGGTGTGGGGGAGTGGGTCTCTTGGGGGATTGGGGGAGGGGCTGGGCTGTGAGAGGGTGGGAAAGGTGTGTGTGTTGGGGCACTAGGGAGTGTGGGTTCTGGGGGGGGGGGTGCTTGGCAGTTGTGGTGGGACTGTGGCCGGGGGTGGTGGTGTGCAGGGCGCTGTGCATTTGTGGGTGGGTCTCAGGGGGGCGCTGGGCATAGTGGGTCTGGGGGGGTTCTGGCCATAGGGAGTCGGGGGGTGTTGGGCCCGCTTGGGGCGGCAAAAAAGCTGGAGCCGGCCTTGCCCCATGCCATGCTCCATTGCCTCCATGTTTGGCGCCGGGCCCACAAAATGTTAATCTGGCCCTTGACTCGCTCCACACACACCAGGCCCATCCCCGGCAGTGGGAAACACCCCAAAGCCCCAAGGGACCTTTAAAGGGTTTGGGGGAGGAAGGGTTTCCCAGGAGGCAGCAGGACGGGGTGGGGGGCACTTAGAAAACACCCCATCTCGGCAGATTCCCCACCCCCCAGCCTGGGCAGCTTCACCAGCTGACACCCACTGAAAACTGCCGCCCCTCATGTGCCTTCCCATGATGCACCTCAGCCTCCAGCCCCCACCTCCAAACACTGCCCAGGGGTTCTAGCCCAGCTCTGGGAGGGGAGTGGGGTCTAGTGGTTAAAGTGGGGGGGCCAGGAGGGGGGAGGGTAGCGAGCCTGCCCGCCTTGGAGGACCCAGGCTGGCGAGCACATGAGAAGAGCCACGGTTTTAATAACTCCCCTCCACCAGCCACCCCGTTAGGCCCCAACTCCCTTCACATCAGCACCCCCACTGTGCCCTTCTCCCCCCCAGGCGCTTGCCGCTGGGTCGAAGCTGCATGGCTGCTGGGCCTGGCCGTGGGGGGCTGGAGGAGATTTAGATCTTGGCCTACGGCCCAGAAAATCCCTCCCCCAGCAGAATGCCCCCACATGGTCCCCAGCCAGGGCTGCGGATCAGGGCGGTGGGGGTGACTCAGGGGAGCAGATGGCCTCAGGAATCACATGCTGCCAACGATCTACCCCCTCCCCTGCGCGCACACACACACACACACACACACA